>NC_058522.1:266614893-266934703 GCF_904849725.1 Hordeum vulgare subsp. vulgare
GTTATTATTATATTCCCTATTTCAAGATAATCGTTTATTATCCATGCTATAATTGTATTGAATGGAAACATCAATGCATGTGTGGCTATATAGACAAAACTATGTCCCTAGTGAGCCTCTAGTTGACTAGCATGTTGATCAAGGATGGTTAACGTTTCCTAACCATAGACAATTGTTGTCACTTGATGAAGAGATCACATCATTGGGAGAATGATGTGATGGACGAGACCCAAACTATAAACGTAGCATGTGATTGTGTCATTTTGTTGCTTTTGTTTTCTGCATGTCAAGTATTCATTCCTATGACCATGAGATCATGTAACTCATTGACACCAGAGGAATGCCTTATGTGTATCAAACGTCACAACATTACTCGGTGACTATAAAGGTGCTCTAAAGGTATCTCCTAAGGTGTCCATTGAGTTAGCATGGATCAAGACTGGGATTTGTCACTCCGTGTGATGGAGAGGTATCTCGGGGCCCACTCGGTCATACAACATCACATATAAGGCTTGCAAGCAATGTGACTAAAGATTTAGTCACGGGATATTGTATTACGGAAGGAGTAAAGAGACTTGCCGGTAACGATGTTGAAATAGGTATAGAGATACCGACGATCAAATCTCGGGCCAGTAACACACCGAAGGACAAAGGGAATGGTATACGGGATTATATGAATCCTTGGCATAGAGGTTCAACTGATAAGATATTCATAGAATATGTAGGATCTAATACGGACATCAAGGTCCCACTATTGGATATTGACCAGGGAGTGTCTCAGGTCATGTCTGCATAATTCTCGAACCCGCAGGGTCTGCACTCTTAAGGCTCGGTGACGTTTCGGTATAGTTGAGTAGGTGCTGGTGACCGAAGTTTTGTTCGGAGTCCCGGATGAGATCCCGGATGTCACGTGGGTTTCTCGAATGGTCCGAAAAGGAAGATTGATATATAGGAAGTTCGTATTTGGATTCCCGAAGAATTTTGGGGATTGTCGGCACTGTACCGGGGTGACGAATGGGTACCGGGGGCCCACCAGGTGGGTCCACCACGCCCCAAGGGGTGCACATGGGTTTATTGGATGCGCAATAAGGCATAATGGGCTGACAAGTCATCCAATGCAAGCCCAGGAGGAAAAAAGTGGAAAATCCAAAAGAGGTGGTAAATTTAGGAAGGAGTGCTAATCCAATCGGGATTGGAGGAGGACTCCTCCCTCCTCCACTTTGATCGAAGCCAAGGAGGCTCCCTTGAGCCTCAAGTCTAGACCCTCCCCTCCTCATATATATACTAGAGGTTTTAGGGTTTTTGAGACACAACTTTGCCACGTGCAACCATAAACCTCTACTTCGTAGTTCTTCCTCTAGATCGGATTTCTGCGGTGCTTAGGCGAAGCCCTGCAGGAATAGATCACCACCACCACCGGCGCGCCGTTGATATGTCTCAAATGTATCTATAATTTTTGATGGTTTCACGCTGTTATCTTGTCTTCTTTGGTTGTTTTATGTACCTTTTATATATTTTTTGGGACTAACTTATTAATTCAGTGCCAAGTGACAGTTCTTGTTTTTCCATGTTTTTAACTCTTTTCAGATCTGATTTTGGAACGGACTCCAAACGGAAGAAAAACCCCGAAATGATTTTTTCCCAAACGGAAGAAGACCAGGGGGCTTTTGGGCCAAGCCAGGTGGGCTCCAGGGAGCCCACAAGCCCCCACTCCGCGACCAGGGGGAGGCGGCGGTGGGTGGGCTTGTGGCCTCCCAGGCCGCCCCCTGACCTAGGTCTTTGGCCTATAAATTCCCAAATATTCCGCAAAAAGACAGCGAAGCCTCGAAAATACTTTTCCGCTGCCGCAAGCTTCCATTTCCGCGAGATCTCATCTGGAGACCCTTCCCGGCACCCTGCCGGAGTGGACTTTGGAGTTGGAGGGCTTCTTCATCATCATCATCGCCCCTCCAATGATTCGTGAGTAGTTCACTCTAGACCTACGGGTCCGTAGTTAGTAGCTAGATGGCTTCTTCTCTCTCTTGGATCTTCAATACAAAGTTCTCCATGATCTTCATGGAGATCTATCCGATGTAATCTTCTTTGGCGGTGTGTTTGTCGAGATCCGATGAATTGTGGATTTGTGATCAGATTATCTATGATATATATTTGAGTCTTTCCTGATTTCTAATATGCATGATTTTATATCCTTGTAAGTCTCTCCGAGTCTTGGGTTTTGTTTGGCCAACTAGATCTATGATTCTTGCAATGGGAGAAGTGCTTGGTTTTGGGTTCTGCCATGTGGTGACCTTTCCTAGTGACAGTAGGGGCAGCAAAGCACACATCAAGTAGTTGCCATCAAGGGTAAAAAGAAGGGGGTTTTATCATTGGTTTGAGATTATCCCTCTACATCATGTCATCTTGCTTAAGGCATTACTCTGTTCTTATGGACTTAATACACTAGATGCATGCTGGATAGCGGTAGACGTGTGGAGTATTAGTAGTAGATGCAGAAAGTATCGGTCTACTTGTTCCGTACGTGATGCCTATAGAAACAATCATTGCATAGATATCGTCACGACTTTGCACAGTTCTATCAATTGCTCGACAGTAATTTGTTCACCCACCGTCTATTTGCCTTCATGAGAGAAACCACTAGTAAACACTACGGCCCCCGGGTCTATTCACATCCATCGTTTACACCTCTGCTTTTACTTTGCTTTGTTACTTTGTTGCTTTCAGTTCTCACTTGGAAAACAATCTATAAGGGATTGACAACCCCTTCATAGCGTTGGGAGCATGTTTTTGTGTTTGCGTAGGATCTTGAGATACTCCTCCACTGGATTGATACCTTGGTTCTCAAACTGAGGGAAGTATTTACCACCGCTACGCTACATCACCCTTTCCGCTTCATGGGAACACCAACGCAAGGCTCCAAGGCCACGGGGGAAATCCTTTGCATACTTGCCTAGGAAGTCCCTTAAGGCGTAGCCGTAGCTGAAGAATTCCTGGTGCCGTTGCTGAGGAGTATCAAGCAACACTCCTATTTCTAGCGCCGTTGGAAGGTCTTTTGTTGCAGTAGCAGAAGTATTTATGGCGCCGTTGCCGGGGAGGAGGATCGCTTGCCGAGGAGATCAAGACAAGAGTAATCTCCCGTCGACACACCTATTTCTGGCGCCGTTGCCGGGGAGGAGAAATCAAGATCTATCCAAGTAGGTCTCACAAACTATTTTCTTGCATTTACTTTTGTTGCCAGCTGCCTCTCGTTTTCCTCTCCCCCACTTCACATTTGCCGTTTTCATTTGCCTTTCTCCTTTGCCTATTTTTCCGTTCGCCCTTCTTCCACTTGCTTTCTATTTGCGTGTGTTACCATGTGCCTTCTTTTGGCTTGCATCTTTGCATGCTAAAAATCCATTGATATGGATCCTCATCCACTTGCTAGTCTCTTTAAGAGACCCACTCGTGTGGAACAAATTGCTAGTGGGTTGAGGGCAATTGACTATTTCTTTGGAGTTTTGCGTAAGATGCGTGAATCTGAAAATTGTGAGGAAGAAATTCATGAAGTGATTCACGAGGGCTCCTTGAATGAAAAGCATGATTGCAATGGTTTCAATATAAATCCTATTAGTGACAATCATGCTAAAATTATGCAAAACCCTAAGCTTGGGGATGCTAGTTTTGCTTTGACCACTACTTGTTGCAATAATCATGATTGGGGTGATAATCTTTCTTATGATCTTGAAAATTTGTTCAAACCCCATTATGAATATGATATTTGCAACAATACTGAAAGTGGGATTGGAGAAGTCATGACTTTATTTGATGATAATCCCACTATTTTTTAAGAGCGTCAACTTTGCATGCATGTGGATCATGAAAAGAATATCCTATGGGATAGCTATGTTGTTGAATTTGAATATGGTCCCACATGTAATTGCTATGAGAGAGGAAAATATTTTGGTAGAAACTTTCATGTTACCAAATCACCTCTCGTGATGTTGAGATTGCTCTTGTCTCTTTCTTCTTCCTTTCTTATGGCAACTATTGGTTGTCTTGACAATCTATTTTCCTATAAAATGCCTATGCATAGGAAGTATTTTAGACATAGATGTGGTTTTCACATGCTTTAGGATGCTCTCGTTGTGCTTCAATTCTTGTCTTTTGTGAGAGCATCATTGAATGTCTAGCTAAGGGCGTTAAACAAAAGCGCTTGTTGGGAGGCAACCAAACGAATTTATCATTTTTATTTCTGTTTTGTGCTTTCCACACTTTCATAATTCTGTTATGATTGTGTTTCTTGTGTTTCTTTTTGCGTTTGTACCAAGCAAAACCGTTATGATTAGTCTTGGGGATGATCGTTTGGTCATGCTGGAAAAGAGAGAAACTTTCTGCTCACGAAAAGGATTTACATTTTTCTGTAAGAGCTTTTGAGTCGATTCTTTTAGCTGCTGATTGCTACACAAATTATTCAGACTGTCGTAATTTTTAAGTATTTTTGAAGTACCAGAGGTATACGAAACATACAGACTGCTACAGACTGGTCTGCTGTTAGCAGATTCTATTTTTGTTGTTTTGGTTGCTTATTTTGATGAAACTATGGATAATATCGGGGGTATTAGCCATGGAATATTGAAAGTACAGTAACCCAACATCAGAACAAGTAGAATTTAAGTTTTCTACAGTACCTAAGGAAGTGGTGGTTTGCTTTCTCATACTAATGTTATGACGTGTTTCTGTTTAAGTTTCGTGTTGTGAAGTTTTCAAGTTTTGGGTGAAGTTCTTATGGACAAAGAGATAAAGAGTGGCAAGAGCTCAATCTTGGGGATGACCAAGGCACCCCAAGAGATTCAAGGATGTTGTAAAAGCCTAAGCTTGGGGATGCCCCCGGAAGGCATCCCCTCTCTCGTCTTCAATCCATCGGTAACTTTACTTGGGGCTATATTTTTATTCACCACATGTTATGTGTTTTTGCTTGGAGCATCTTGTATCGTAGGAGTCTTTTATTTTTGTTGTGTCACAATCATCCTTGCTGCACACCTAGAGAGATATACATGCACACACCATGATTTTGTCGAGCTTCACTTATATCTTTTGGTTGACAATTCAGCTCACAGGTGCTTCACTTATATCTTTTGAGCTAGATACTTTTGCTCTATGAGCTTCACTTATATCTTTTAGAGCATAGCAATGCGTGTCTTGTTAGTTGATCTATGCTTTTAAAGTAGTCTCAAAAGGGGTAGTTATCCAAAGGGATACGAAAACTTCCACCTTCATGTGCATTGAATAGTTAGAGAAGTTTGATTCATCTGAATTAGTTTTGAGTTGTGGTTATGGTAATATTGAAGTCATGCTAGTAAGGTGTTGTGGATCTAGAAATACTTGTGTTGAATTTAGTGATTCCTGTAGCATGCACGTATGGTGAACCGCTATGTGATGAAATCTGAGCATGATTAGTCTATTGATTGTCATCCTTTGCGTGGCGGTCGGGATCGCGCGATGGTTTATACCTACCAACCCTTCCCCTAGGAGTATGCGTTGAATGCTTCGTTTCGATTACTAATAAAACTTTTGCAACAAGTATATGAGTTCTTCATGACTAATGTTGAGTCCATGGTTTAGATGCACTTTCACCTTCCACCATCACAATCTTCTTAGTGCCGTGCAACTTTCGCCGGTGCACAAAACCCACCATTAGCCTCCCTCAAAGCAGCCACCATACCTACCTACTATGGCTTTTTCAAAGTCATTCCGAGATATATTGCCATGCAACTACCACCATGATATGTGCCACCACGTCTATATTGCCATTGCATGATCGTAAGATAGCTAGCATGATGTTTCCATTGATGTCTATGCCATGCTAGATCATTGCCACGGTACACTACCGAAGGCATTCCATATAGAGTCAACGTTACTCCAAGTTTTAAGTCGAAAGTGTGATGATCATCAATAATGGAGCATTGTCCCATGTGAGGAAATAAAAGAGGCCAAAGAAGCCCACAAAAAAAGAGGCCAAAGAGCCCACCAAATAAAAAAATGAATGAGAGAAAAAGAGACAAGGGACAATGCTACCACTTTTTCCACACTTGTGCATATTGAGCACCATGATCTTCATGATTGAGAGTCTCTCGTTTTGTCACCACCATGTAGCTAGTGGGAAATTTTCATTATATAACTTGGCTTGTATATTCCAATGATAGGCTTTCTCAAAATTGCCTTAGGTCTTCGTGAGCAAGCAAGTTGGATGCACACCCACTAGTTTTCTTTAAGAGCTTTCACATAATCGTAGCTCTAGTGCATCATTTGTATGGCAATCCCTACTCATTCACATTGATATCTATTGATGAGCATCTCCACAGCTCATTGATATGCCTAGTTAATATGACTATCTTCCCCTTTTTTTGTCTTGCAACCTCCACCACATTCCACACCATCTATAGTGCTATAACCATGGCTCACGCTCATGTATTGCGTGAGAGTTGAAAAGGTTTGAGAAAGTAAAGGTGTGAAAGAATTACTTTTCCAATACCGGGGTTGTGCATGATTTAAATTTGTTGTGCAATGATGATAGAGCATAACGAGACTATATGCTTTTGTAGGGATAACTTTCTTTTGGGCTTGTTATTTTGAAAGTTCATGATTACTTTGCTAGTTTGCTTGAATTATTATTGTTTCCACGTCAATAGCAAACTATTGTTTCGAATCTAATGTATTTGAACATCCACGTCATATAAGAGGAATTACAAAGGACACCTATGCTAGGTAGCATGAAAATATCAAAAATTCATTCTTATCACTTCCCTACTCGAGGACGAGCAGGAGTTAAGCTTGGGGATGCTTGATACGTCTCAAACGTATCTATAATTTTTCATGGTTTCACGTTGTTATCTTGTCTTCTTTGGTTGTTTGATGTACCTTTTATATCTTTTTTGGGACTAACTTTTTAATTCAGTGCCAAGTGCCAGTTCATGTTTTTTCCGTGTTTTTGACTCTTTTCAGATCTGATTTTGGAACGGACTCCAAACGGAAGAAAAACCCCGAAATGATTTTTTCCCGAACGGAAGAAGACCAGGGGGCTTTTGGGCCAAGCCAGGTGGGCTCCAGGGAGCCCACAAGCCCCCACTCCGCCACCAGGGGGAGGCGGCGGTGGGCAGGCTTGTGGCCTCCCTGGCCGCCCCCTGACCTAGGTCTTTGGCCTATAAATTCCCAAATATTCCGCAAAAAATTAGGGGAGCCTCGAAAATACTTTTCCACCGCCGCAAGCTTCCGTTTCCGCAAGATCTCATCTGGAGACCCTTCCCGGCACCCTGCTGGAGGGGACTTTGGAGTTGGAGGGCTTCATCATCGTCATCATCGCCCCTCCAATGATTCGTGAGTAGTTCACTTCAGACCTATTGGTCCGTAGTTAGTATCTAGATCGCTTCTTCTCTCTCTCTTGGATCTTCAATACAAAGTTCTCCATGATCTTCATGGAGATCTATCCGATGTAATCTTCTTTGGCGGCATGTTTGTCGAGATCCGATGAATTGTGGATTTGTGATCAGATTATCTATGATATATATTTGAGTCTTCGCTGATTTATTATATGCATGATTTGATATCCTTGTAAGTCTCTCCGAGTCTTGGGTTTTGTTTGGCCAACTAGATCTATGATTCTTGCAATGGGAGAAGTGCTTGGTTTTGGGTTCTGCCATGTGGTGACCTTTCCGAGTGACAGTAGGGGCAGCAAGGCACACATCAAGTAGTTGCCATCACGGGTAAAAAGATGGGGGTTTTATCATTGGTTTGAGATTATCCCTCTACATCATGTCATCTTGCTTAAGGTGTTACTTTGTTCTTATGGACTTAATACACTAGATGCATGCTGGATAGCGGTCTACGTGTGGAGTAATAGTACTAGATGCAGAAAGTATTGATCTACTTGTTTCGGACGTGATGCCTATAGAAACAATCATTGCATAGATATCGTCACGACTTAGCACAGTTCTATCAATTGCTCGACAGTAATTTGTTCACCCATCGTCTATTTGCTTTCATGAGAGAAGCCACTAGTAAACACTACGGCCCCCGGGTCTATTCACATCCATCGTTTACACCTCTGCTTTTACTTTGCTTTGTTCCTTTGTTGCTTTCAGTTCTCACTTGGAAAACAATCTATAAGGGATTGACAACCCCTTCATAGCGTTGGGAGCATGTTTTTGTGTTTGTGCAGGATCTTGAGATACTCCTCCACTGGATTGATCCCTTATTTCTCAAACTGAGGGAAGTACTTACCACCGCTATGCTACATCACCCTTTCCGTTTCGAGGGAACACCAACGCAAGGCTCCAAGGCCACGGGGGAAATCCTTTGCATACTTGCCTAGGAAGTCCCTTAAGGCGTAGCCGTAGCTGAAGGATTCCTGGTGCCGTTGCTGAGGAGTATCAAGCAACACTCCTATTTCTGGCGCCCTTGGAAGGTCTTTTGTTGCAGTAACAAAAGTATTTCTGGCGCCGTTGCCGGGTAGGAGGATCGCTTGCCGAGGAGATCAAGACAAGTGTAATCTCCCGTCTACATGCCTATTTCTGGCGCCGTTGCCGGGGAGGAGAAATCAAGATCTAACCATGTAGGTCTCACAAACTCTTCTCTTGCATTTACTTTTGTTGCGAGTTGCCTCTCGTTTTCCTCTCCCGCACTTCACATTTGACGTTTTCATTTGCCTTTCTCCTTTTCCTTTTTTTCCGTTTGCCCTTCTTCCGCTTGCTTTCCTTGTGCCTTTTTTAGCTTGCATCTTTGCTTGCTAAAATCCATTGATATGGATCCTCATCCACTTGCTAGTCTCTTTAAGAGACCCACTCGTGTGGAACAAATTTCTAGTGAGTTGAGCGCAATTGACTATTTCTTTGGAGTTTTGCGTAAGATGCGTGAATCTGAAAATTGTGAGGAAGAAATTCATGAAGTGATTCGCGAGGGCTCCTTGAATGAAAACCAATTAGGGGGAGTTATCCCGTAAAGAACATCATGACTACTAGGAGATCACTCGAGTTGCTTCACATGGATCTCTTTGGTCCCAATGCTTATGAGAGCCTCGACGGAAATTTGTTTTGTCTAGTTATAGTTAATGATTTTCCAGATTTATGTGGGTATTCTCTCTTCATGACAAGTCACAGGTACAAAAGATCTTCAAGAACTTTGCTCGGAAGGTCCAAAATCACTTTGAAGTGAAGATCAAGAAAGTTTGGAGCGACAATGGATCGGAGTTCAAGAACACTAAAATGGAGTTGTTGAGAGGATGAATTGGACTCTCCTACAGATGGTTGGAATGATGCTCGACGGGTACAAAAATCCAAGACAATCTTGGGCGGAAGCCGTGGAAACATCTTGTCATGCAACAAACCGACTCTACCTACACAAGCATCTTGGCAAAACAACACATGAGCTACTCAATGGTAAGAAACCCCAAGTTGGATACATTAGGGTATTTGGCTCAAAGTGCTACATTCTAGATACGCGTCATCATTCTAAATTTGCTCCTAAATCTCATGAAAGTTTTCTATTGGGTTGCGGATGAAACTCTCACACTTACCTTGTCTACAGCAACTTCACTTGAAAAGTTGAAAAGACGGTTGAACTGAAGTTAAATGAGACTAATGGTTCACAAGTCGAAAAATTACCAAATGATGTACGAGATAAGGAACCTTTGGAAGTCATCCAAGACTTCTCCACTGGAAAGATCCGTCCCATGGAGATGAAGGAAAGCACTTCATCTACTCAAGTGGAAGCCCCTACTTCACGCCAAGGCAAACCATGAAATGGCATGGAGGTATCCACAAGTGGTACATGCCAAGATGAAGAGGAATAATAAGTACATAAAGATGATCCACCTCAACATCCTTCACCACCTCCATATGAAAACGACACCTTCAACAACAACAAAGAAGAAGATGATGATGAGGAAGCACCTCCATCCAACAAGCAAAAGCTACCACGAACTGTAGCAAGAGTGGACAAAAATCATACCGTAGATCAAATTCTGGGTGACATAAGAAATGGGAGAATCACTCGCTCTAAAACTCGCTTAGCTAACTTTTGTGAGCATTACTTATTTATCTCTAGTATTGATCCTATGAAGGTGGAAGAAGCCCTTGAAGACCCGGATTGGGTAAATTCCATGCACGAGGAGCTACACAACGTTGAGGGGAATTAAGTGTGGACACTAGTGGAGATACCCAAGGACGAGCACAACATCATTGGAACAAAATGGGCGTTTCACAACAAGCAAGGTGGGGATGGACAAGAAGTGTGCAATAATGCTCGCCTTGTAGCTCAAGGCTACACTCAAGTCGTAGGTATGGACAATGATGAGACTTGTGCCTTGTTGCTAGACTTAAGACCATTCACATACTTATTGCTTATGCCAATCACCATGATATTACTCTTTACCAAATGGAAATCAAAAGTGATTTTATAAATGGTGCAAATTGAGGAGGAAGTCTATGTTAAACAACCTCCCAGCTTTGTGAACCCTAAGAAACCTAACCATGTTTATAAACTTCGCAAAGCTCTCTATGATATTAAACAAGCCCCTTGAGCTTAATGCAAATTCTTCATGAGGTTTCTCATAGAAAAGTGTTTTGAGATTGGAAAAATTGATACAACCTTGTTCACTAAAAGAGTTAATGGTAAATTATTTGTGTGCAAAATTTATGAGGATGGTATTATCTTTGGATGTACTAACCCACATTTTAATGAGACATTTGGAAGGTTGATGTCCGAGAAACATGATATGTCTATGAGGTATGAGCTAAAAAATTCCTTGGTTTGCAAATCAAGCAAACGAGAGATGGTACATTTATCTCTCAAAGAAAGTACGCCAAGTACGTGTTCAATAAGTTCAAGATGCAAGAGTGCAAAGGTATGATAACCCTCATGCCTACAAGTGGACATGTTGACCTCACTAAGGAGGACAAACCGGTTGATCAAAAGGTTTATCAATCAATGAATGGTTCATTATTATATTGTTGCACCTCCTATCCCGATATCATGTGAAGTGTGTGCGTGTGTGCCCGATATCAATCTGTACCCAAAGAGTGTAAAATTAAGGATGTGAAAAGAATCGTGAGATCACTTGATACATACACCAAACTTTGGCATTTGGTATCCCTAGGGATCTTATTTTAACCTTATGGGCTATTCAGACTCGGACTATGCCAGAGATAAGATTGGTAGAAAATCCATCTAGGTTACTTGTCAATTTCTTGGAAGATCTCTTGTGTCTTGGTCATCCAAGAAACAAAACTCGGTATCTCTATCTACCGCCAAAGCGGAATACATTGTCGTTCATTCATGTTGTGTGCAATTACTTTGGATGACTCAAACTCTTAAAGACTATGTAATACATGTGAAATATGTTCCATTGCTTTGTAACAGTGAGAGTGCTATTAAGATTGCACACAATCCCGTGCAACACTCTTGAACTAAGCATATAGAAGTTTGCCATCATTGAATTCATGATCATGTTACCAAAGGCTACATTAATATCAAACACGTTCGTACTGAAAAGAAATTGGTGGACATATTTACAAACCCACTTGATGAGAAAGTACTTTTTTCACTTGAGGAGTGAGTTGAACATCATAGATGCTTCAAACTTGTTCTACAAACTCACTCGGATGCATGGTAAGGGGATGAGATGTTGGAAATATGCCCTAGACGCAATAATAAAGTTGTTATTATTATATTTCCAGTTCATGATAATTTTCTATTATTCATGCTATAATTGTATTAACCAGAAACCGTAATACATGTGTGAATATATAGATCACATTGTGTCCTAGTGAGCCTCTAGTTGCCTAGTTCGATGAACAATAGATGATCATGGTTTCCTGATCATGGACATTGGATGTCATTGATAACGGGATCACATCATTAGGGCACGATGTGGTGGACAAGACCCAATCCTAAGCATAACACTAGATCGTGTTGTTCGTCTGCTAAAGCTTTTCTAATGTCAAGTATCATTTCCTTAGACCATGAGATTGTGCAACTCTCGGATACCGTAGAAACCCTTTGGGTGTATGAAACGTCACAATGTAACTAGGTGAATATAAAGGTGCACTAGAGGTATCTCCGAAAGTGTCTGTTGGGTTGTACGAATCGAGACTCGGATTTGTCACTCCGTGTGACGGTGAGTTATCTCCGGGCCCACTCGGTAATCCATCATCATATTGAGCTCAGTGTGACTAAGGAGTTAGCCACGGGATGATGTGTTACGGAACGAGTAAAGAGACTTGCAGGTAACGAGATTGAACAAGGCATAGGGATACCGACGATCGAATCTCGGGCAAGTATCACACTGATAGACAAACGGAATTGCATACAAGATTGATTGAATCCTCGACATTGTGGTTCATCCAATGAGATCATCGTGGAACATGTGGGAACCAACATGGATATCCAGACCCCGTTGTTGGTTATTGACTTGAGTGGTGTCTCGGTCAAGTCTACATGCTTCCCGAACCCGTAGGGTCTACACACTTAAGGCTCAATGACGCTAGGGTTATAGGGAAATAGTGTACGTGGTTACCAAAGGTTGTTTGAAGTCCCGGATGAGATTCCCGACGTCAAGAGGAGTTCCAGAATGGTCCAGAGGTAAAGACTCATATATACGAAGTGAGGATTTGGTCACCGTAATTGTTTCGGGCGATGTCGGTAATGTACGGGGACCACAGGAAGGGTTCTGGGGGCCCAACCCTAGGGCGCCTCCACCACCTTGGCCGCCGCCCCAAGGCCATCTAGGGCTGCCGCACCCTTTAGGGTGGGAAAACCTAAAGGTAGGCACCCTCATGCCTCTCGTCCTATATATAGTGGTGGTTTTGGGCAGATTGGAGACAAGAATTGCCTCCTGTTAGAGCATATTTCTCCATATGTCGTTTTGGTAATTGATGACAATTCCTATGGACTAATGGTTGCCTTAAGTTATATTTATAGGATTTGTCCATAGGCACTTCTTGAAGTCCATCTGTTGGGTTCAAGGAGTTTATACAACGACCAAGATGGTATTCAAGGTATTATCCAAAGAATGGTCATAGAGACACAAGGTTGATCAAGATCGTCAGACAAAGAGTAAATCAAGATGATCAACACACAAATCGTACAAGATGTACCGAGAGGGATCGAGTGATCCATGGTATGGTAAGCATTGTCCATTACGTGTTTTGTGTACTAACCCATGGTCTTCATGAGATTTCTATGTGGGGGTTAGGTGTGTTTCCATGGGCTTGCATCAAAAGGAAGATCTCATACAACCGATGAAGGATGACGTCAAGTGGTGATCATCATCAAGATTGCGGTTTGCAAGTTCAAGTGGATCAACACGAATATCTCATGCTTGAAGCTTGCCGTCCATTGTGGTGGCAATGGACTTGTGAAGATATGTTGAAGAGTGGCTCACCCATAGTGAGTATGGGGGAGCAATCAACTAGTCTTCATCAAGCCAACGCAATCAAGAAAGGTGGTCCATCTTGAGGAAGCCAAGATCATCATCATCTAGCTCAAGAGGACGAGGTGCAAGGTATAGGTTTTCCCTCGATAGGTTTTCGGTTTTAGGATAGGTTGTCGTACTGTCAAGGGGGGCTCTCAAGTGAGTAGCTTGATAGTATCGTTCGTTGAGAGCTCAAACCATTTGCATCCTTGCATCATACTTCTTGGTTCTTGTTTGGTGTTTCTCGTTGTGAGTTTTAGATCTTATGTTCATCTTCATGACAAGCTCGATTTCATCGAAAACGGAGTCCATATGCATCTTCTATGATGTTTTCGATGTTGGGAGTTTTTACTGGTCTTATTCGAAGAAGGGTTCTCACCATTTTCATATTGGCATTTTCTCACTTTCTTCTTATTGATATTTCTATCAATATTGTGTTAGCCCATGTCGTTAGCTTTCCAACAAACTTGGTTTCGTTGAATTCGGAGTCCGTATGCGAAAGTTAGGGGAGTTTCAGTATCCAGCGGTAGTACCGCTCCTGGTGCTAGCGGTAGTACCGCTCTTGTAGCGGTAGTACTGCCCCTGGAGCACTAGTACCGCCCCCACAGGGGTAGTAATTTTTTACTACCGCTTCCTAGCGGTAGTACCGCTCTAGGAGCAGTAGTACCGCTCCGGGTGGGCGGTAGTACCGCTTCGGGATAGTAGTACCTCTCTCTGAGCGGTTGTCCTCCGTCTGACTTTTTGCGAAGACTTTCTCTAGCGGTAGTACCTCGAGGGGCTAGCGGTAGTACCGCCAGGGCTAGCGGTCGTACCGCCAGGGCTAGCGGTAGGACCGCCAGGGGCAATGGTAGTACCGCTCCTCCCTGAGCGGTAGTACCACTGGGGCAGCAGTAGTAACGCTTTGCGGTAGTACCGCCCGGGGCTAGCGGTAGTACTGCCAGGGGCAATGGTAGTACCGCTCCTCCCTGAGCAGTAGTACCACTGGGGCAGCGGTAGTAACGTTGTGCTCGGGATGTAAGTGAGAGTAACAGTCTGATTCTTTCCCCCACTATATAAAGGGGTCCTTCTTCCCCCTTGGTGTTTTTCTTATCTCTTTAGCTCGTGTTCTTCCCCCATTGTTGACCTTCTTCGAGCTTGCTAAATCTCAATCCCTCCAATGATTCTTGCTAGCTCTTGAGGGAAAAGACAGAGGAGATCTAGATCCACATTTCCACCAATCACCTTCTCCTCTAAGTGAGGAGAACCCCTTGGGCCTAGATCTTGGAGTTCTTTGTGTTCTTCTTCGTTCTTCCTCTCATTTTCCTCCCTAGCATTAGTTGCTTTGGTGGGATTTGGGAGAGAAGGACTTGGGCACTCCGTGTGCCCTTGCCATTGTATTTGGTGCATCGGTTTGAGTTCTCCACGGTGATACGTGGAAGTGAGAAGTTGAGAAGCTTATTTCCTTTGGGTACTGGATACCCCTAGAAGCTTGGTGGTGCCTCAGAGCTCAATCATTGTGTTTTAAAGCTCCGGGCAAGCGTCGGGGTCTCCAATTAAGTTGTGGAGATTGCCCCAAGCATTTGTGGTCACCTCGAAGCCATATGACATTGTGGTGAAGCTCCGTGGTGTTGTTAGGAGCCTCCAATTAAGTTGTGGAGATTACCCCAACCTTGTTTGTACAGGTTCGGTGACCGCCCTCAAGGGTCCCTTAGTGGAATCACCACATCTTGCATTGTGCGAGGGTGTGAGGAGATTACAGTGGCCTTAGTCGCATCTTGGGGAACATTGTGCCTCCACACCGCTCCAACGGAGATTAGCATCCGCAAGGGTGTGAACTTCGGGATATATCATCGTCTCCGCATGCCTCGGTTATCTCTTACCTGAACCCTTTACTTATGCACTTTACTTTGTGATAGGCATATTGTTTCTTGTCATATATCTTGCTATCACTTAGTTGTTTATATTGCTTAGCATAAGTAGTTGGTGGACATAGTTGAGCCTAGTTGTTTTAGGTTTTGTGCTTGACAAATTAAGCGTTAGTTTTATTCCGCATTTGTTCAAGCCTAAACCATAATTATTTTAAATCGCTTATTCACCCCCCCTCTAGGCGACATCCACGTCCGTTGAATTGGTATCAGAGCTAGGTCTCTCTTTATTAGGTTTAACCACCTAGATAGTAAGGAGGTCGACTAGGGGCTTAGGATTCACTGACACTCTTAATTTCGATGGCACAATTTTTCATATTTGGGTAATTCGCATGCTTAATCACTTTTGGGTCTTGGACCCAAATTTAGAGCGAATTGTAGATATGGGTTTTTCTCCTCCAATAGATTCTCAAAATATATCTCTCGAGGGTGAGAAAAACTCTTATCTCGATACTCAAGCTTCTAATGTGCTTATTGATGCTTTGAGCAATGTAGTTCTATTTCAACTCATGCCATTCTAGGATGCTCATGAGTTGTGGACAAAGCTTCAAGATAAATATGGTACGTCCAAGATTTGTGGGAATGATTGTTCTCCCTCCACCTCTGGTCGTATGCTCTTATCAACTTCATCTACTTCACCTACATGTGGAATGCCACAAGTTAATGATATGGTGAGTAGTGGGTATAATTGCAATGATGATAGTGGGTTTATTGTTCATGATCCTTCTTCACTATATTATTGCAATGCTTCATCTTTGGGCATTAACACTTCGAGCACTCTAAATGTTTTACATGGTTGTGTTGATAGTCCTTGCATATCATGTAAAAACTGCTTGACTAAATCTCATGATGATATGCTTCCTATATCTTGTTCCCATGATAAAAATGTATATATTTCCTCGATTTGTTGTGCTAACAATCTAGAGGAAATTCATCACTCCATGGAACAAGATGTGGCCTTGACTGATGCTTCAAGGGATCCTACATCATCATCTATTGTTACTCACTTTTGCCTTATGGCTAAGGCTTCAAAGGGATGTGCTACTTTGAATCCCAATGAATCTCATGATGACGATGTTGATGATAATGAGGATGATAATAATGATGAAGAGAGTATTATTATTGCATCCTTAAAAATTAAGGGTGAAATGATTTTTAAATCTCTTTATAAGAATAAACTTGCTTGTTCAAACTTCTTGGAAATCATGTCTATTGCCACTGAGGGCAAGAAATACATTGAGGAGTTGGAAGCTCATCTCGAGGAGCATGAGGCCACCATTGAGACAATGGAAGGTCATGAGCGTGATTACGCTAACGAGATCGTGGAGCTATCTAAAGCTCTTAAAAATGAACAAACCTCCAAGGAATCTCTTGATGAAACCTTTGCTATAGAATTATCTAGATTAAAGGAATCCCATGATAGAGCTCTCGAGGTGGCTAATGATTTTAGAACTAAAAACGATAAGCTTTAAGTTGCACATCCTAACTCATTGAGGACTATGAGCACCTCGAAAATGGCTGAAGGGCTATTAAGAGTTCGCTCATCGAACTCACCGAGTCTCATGCTCAACTTGAAGCTTCATATGCTAAATAGCTTGCCAAGTTTCCTTCTCCTCTTATTGTTAATAATGATGCTTGTGCTACTAACTCTACTTCTTGTGAAGCATCCATTTTAAAGGATAATGTTGAGCTAAGGGCTCAACTTGAGTTGCTATCTAGCAATTATGGGAAATTGGAAGAAAGTCATGTAATGCGCACAAGCTCTCATGATGATCTTCTAGTATCCCATAATGTGCTAAAATTAGCTCATGAGGCTATTACTACCAAGGTAACATCGAGTGAGCCTCATGTGGACATAAGCACTACTTCTAGTGAAAAAACTATATTGCCATGTGCTAGTCCTCGTAATTCATCTACTCATAATGTTGCTACATCTTGTGATGAATTACTTTCCATGCCTTGTTTCTCTAACAATGAAGCTTATACTTCCTCTAGTACTTGTGTTGATACTAACCATGTAGAGGAAATCATAGATCTCAAGGGCCAAGTCACTTACTTGAAGAAAGACATGGAAAAGAGTCATGAAGGAGGGTCCACACTCAACAATATCTTGTGTGGGAAAAAAATCCCCAAATGATAAAGATGGACTTGGATTCAACTCCAACAAGAAGAATAAGTCCAAAAGCTTCAAGAAGAAGTGCCAAGAACAAGTCAAGAATTCGGCCAAGATTATTTGCTTCAAGTGCAAAATACCACTAAAGAAGAAGCTCCAAAGTCACAAGCAACAAGGGAATCGGCCACAAGTTCAATCACATACTCCACTACAAGTTGAAGAAAGGCCCCTTCCCAACAAGACCCAAGCCAACACTCCTCATGTTGAGAAATAAATAGGGAAGAAATTAAAGGGTAGATGTTGCTACTTATGTCGTGAGAAGGGTCAGTTGGCTTCTTCTTGCACGGGAGGTAATTTATCCAACCCAATCATTATTGATGATATCTATTCTGTTGGGAAGGATAAGGTTGTCAATGTGTTTGCCAAGTTTGTTGGTACTCAAAGTGGTGTCAAGAAAAGTACATCTGGGTTGCCAAGCCTATTGTGACTAATCTCTTAGGACCCAACGTGGTTGGGGACCAACAAGCTCAAACTTGATCAATAGGTGAATGTGGAGGACATTAGAGACTTGGATACATAATGAAGAATTAAGGGGTCTTCATCATTCATATTATCTCAAGCCAAGTCATTTGGATTATTGAGTTTCTATCTTATATCCAATGTGCCTCCTTACGGTAACTTGTACTTAGACTGTTTACATTGTTAGTTGCTTGCCCCTTTGCATGTTGTGGTTTTGTACCTTGCATGTGTTTTATATGTTGTGCTTCCAACTTGCTTATCTTGAGTAATCGACTATGTGTATGTTGGTTTGCATATCATGTACATGTGAGTCTTGTATTGAGCCTTTTTGCATCTTGTTTGTATCTTTGTTGGCTCTTCTGAGAGATTAATGGATTATCCCATTGTGGGGGAGTGATGTGCTTTGCACACCTCACAATCCTATAAATCTGTATACATGCGGAATACCACTTAGTATTGATATTTCAAGATTATCTAGTTTCTATGTGGTACGTCTTACTCATGAGAAATTTAAATTATATATGGTCCATTAATTATCTCTTATTGGTTTTAATTTTCCACATATTAATATTGTTGGGTTATCACATTATAGGGGAGTAATATGCTATGTGCATATTACAAGCCTAGAAAATGTGTACATTTGAGGTATTGCCACTTAGTTTTGATATTGTAAATTATCTTGTTCCTAGGTGGCATGTTAGCTCTACAAGTGTCATTTGCTTGCGTTTTATGGGTAAAGATGATCTTGGATATATTTGCGATCTACCAATGAGTATCATTTCCAAAATACATCTTGTCCTTGACAATTGGTATTCCCATCATGTGGTAGGAAATGCTAATCGTCTTTACATTGATTTTGTGTTTCGTTTGTCTTCCTTGCCTCTTCTGGATCTATTTTAACATGTCTAGTGTTTTTATAGATACAGAGAAAGTGATGATCCCATCTTGTGCATTTTGTATTTAAATGCAAATTCTATATAATGCACATCCCTCGGGGGAGCTATCCTATTTTCTTTAGAACACTCTCTTTATTCGCTCATCATAAAATCTTTTGATCCCCATCAAGTGTGTGTTGATGGGGTGCAAGTCTTGCTCTTTATGATGCTTTGTTCCGTCATGAAAATTTGTCAAGGGTTTGCTTTGTTGGAACCTAGCTCTCTTTTGGAAACTAGATACCTCGTGTTTGTTTTCCTTCAATTGGTATTTGTTTCCTTTTATTTGGCATGTGTAAATGGATATCTCATTCCTTGAGGTATCTTTTAATTGATATCCTTCAAGTGATAGTTTTTTGTTTGCTATCTTATTATCACTTGATACCTTGTCTTTTGGTGTATTATCAACTTTGTGTTGAGTTGATTCTTAAAAGCCTTGAGCATGCATATTTACTATATATAGCTTCTTTTGCTTGCTTTCTTTCTTTGACCCAATATATAGGGAAAACTCCACCTTGTCATAAATTGGCTAAAGTGTGCATGCAATTCAAATTCATATCTATGTGCACATATGTATGTGAAGTTTGTCCTATGTATTGTTGGTTTTCTATCTCTTTGGCCCCAATGAGCTTGGGCACCATTTTGTTTCTTTTGTTGTTCCAGGAACAATTGGAGATGCGTTGGATGCTCATGTCACCTATAAGGAAGGTGTTCAGACCATATGATTATTGGATCCATGTTAGGATGATCAACGAACAACTATCTACTACATCAATCCAATGTTGTCTGGTAACAAGTATCTACTTCATGCATTCATTTCTTGCACAGGCCCAAACCTGTCTTTTCTTTTCCAGGTTGCATCATGGCATGAATCTCTTGATTCGTTCTTGTAGTACTTGTTTCCTTTCTCAAAGCATTCGAACGATGATGTCTTATTGCTAGTTGGGATGTCTTTGATGTTCGTATGTTGGAAGTTCATATTGTACATTAAGAAAATATTAGGAAGCAAAGATCTTATTGATATATTTATGACTTCCTTTTGGATATCTTGTTTGTTCCTTCGTGTAACCATTTCGTGTGTACATCCTTCTTTGTGGATATATATCATCATGATTGTCTTCTACTTATAATCTTTTACACATGAGAGAAGTTACATCTCTAATGGATATCCTATTTTCTTTCACGTCCACCGTTGCATTTCCTTTTTCAATTTTGGTGGCTTTGTGAAAGGATTTGTCTTGAGTGCGTATCTTATTTTCCTACAACTTGATGCACTCTTTGGCCGTGAAGATTATTTTTCCTCATGCTTGTCTTGATGAGCGTTTTGCCATTTTGATTGGTATCCCTCCTCGTGACAAGGTTCTTATTTCCTATCTTCACCATGGGTTGTGGCAAGCGTTGGTTCTTATTTTGTTTATTAGTAAGCTTGTGAACCCATTTTCTAGTATGTGTGTGTGGGAATGATATGTCTTGCACTTTGTTTCTCATTTCATCAAGACTATGTCGATGAGTAATGCTCATCCTTATCTTAGTCTTCTCAAGTGATTTGCCATGACTCACACACATTATTTTGGTTGAGCCTATTCTTAAGTCTCATCTATCTTCTTGCACTCGTTGTGTGTTTTCATTAATTTTGGGGGAGCAACGATCCTATTTTGTGCACTTGTATCAAATCCAAAAATCTCTTATTAGTGCACAAATCATGGGGAGCTTCTCTAGTTTTGATAAAACACTGTGTTCCCTTTTTCATAATATCTTTTCTTCATGTGGTTCGAAGGACCATATGATTGTTTGTTCCATCTGGTATATTTTGATTTCTTGCCTCTATTTTTGTATGTCCTTGTGGCATACGATCCTTTTATTTGCAAGCTTTGGGTCCTCGATATAGTTTGTTTTCCTCCAACTTCTTATCATTGTATATGCGTATTTCTCTACGCTCATTTGTTGAGAAGTACACACTTTTTTGAGGACCACCTACTATATTGTCTTTCTAAACTTTTTGTCCATTTTGGCAATCGATGCCAATGGGGGAGAAGTTTAGAGAGTCCAGTTTGGTTATGCTTAGAGGGTTTTTCTTTTATTGCATAAGCATTTACATCTTGTACGCATGCATTATTGCTTTGCATGTGTGTACTTGGTTACGCTTATTTCCTTATATAAACTCTCTTTAAGTGGTTGTCATCAATTACCAAAATGGGGGAGATCGTTAGAGCATATTTCTCCATATGTGGTTTTGATAATTGATGACAATTCCTATGGACTAATGATTGCCTTAAGTTATATATATAGGATTTGTCCATAGGCACTTCTTGAAGTCCATCTGTTGGGTTCAAGGAGTTTATATGATGAGCAAGATGGTATTTAAGGTATTATCCAAAGAATGGTCATAGACTACACAAGGTTGATCAAGATCGTTAGACAAAGAGTAAATCAAGATGATCAACACACAAAGCATACAAGATGTACCGAGAGGGATCAAGTGATCCCATGGTATGGTAAGCATTGTCCATTACGTGTTTTGTGTACTAACCCATGGTCTTCGTGAGAGTTCTATGTGGGGGTTAGGTGCGTTTCCATGGGCTTGCGTCAAAAGGAAGATCACATACAACCCATGAAGGATGACGTCAAGTGGTAATCGTCATCAAGATTGCGGTGTGCAGGTTCAAGTGGATCAACACGAATATATCATGCTTGAAGCTTGCCGTCCATTGTGGTGGCAATGGACTTGTAAAAATATGCTCAAGAGTGGCTCACCCATAGTGAGTATGGGGAGCAATCAACTAGTCTTCATCAAACCAACGCAATCAAGAAAGGTGGTCCGTCTTGAGGAAGCCAAGATCATCATCATCTAGCTCAAGAGGATGAGGTGTAAGGTATAGGTTTGCCCTTGATAGGTTTTCTGTTTTAGGATAGATTGTCGTACTGTCAAGGGGGGCTCCCAAGTGAGTAGCTTGATCGTATCGATCGTTGAGAGCTCAAACCATTTGCATCCTTGCATCATACTTCTTGGTTCTTGTTTGGCGTTTCTCTTTGTGAGTTTTAGAGCTTATGGTCATCTTCATGACAAGCTCGAGTTCATCGAAAACGGAGTCCATATGCATCTTCTATGATGTTTTCGATGTAGGGAGTTGTTACCGGTCTTATTCGAAGAAGGGTTTTCACCATTTTCTTATGGTCCTTTTGTCACTTGCCTCTCATTGATATTTCTATCAAGATTGTGTTAGCCCATGTCATTAGCTTTCCAATAAACTTGGTTTCGTTGAATTCGGAGTCCGTATGCGAAAGTTAGAGGAGTTTCAGTATCCAGCGGTAGTACCGGTCCTGTAGCGGTAGTACCGCCCCCGGAGCAGCCGTACCACCCCCGGAGCGGTAGTAATTTTTTACTACCGCTCCCTAGCGGTAGTACCGCTCTAGGAGCAGTAGTACCACTCCTGGTGGGCGGTAGTACAGCTTCGGGACGGTAGTACCTCTCTCTCAGCGATTGTTTTCGTCGGACTTTATGCGAGGACTTTCTCTAGCGGTAGTACCGCGAGGGGCTAGCGGTAGTACCGCTAGGGCTAGCGGTAGTACCGCCAGGGGCAGCGGTAGTACTGCTCCTCCCCGAGCGGTAGTAACGCTGGGGGCAGCAGTAGTACCCTTGTGCTCGGGCTGTAAGTGGGAGTAACGTCTGATTCTTTCCCCCACTATATAAAGGGGTCCTTCTTCCCCCTTGGTGTTTTTCTTATCTCTTTAGCTCGTGTTCTTCCCCCATTGTTGACCTTCTTCGAGCTGGCTAACTCCCAATCCCTACAATGATTCCTGCTAGTTCTTGAGGGAAAAGAGAGAGGAGATCTAGATCCAAATTTCCACCAATCACCTTCTCCTCTAAGTGAGGGGTACCCCTTGGGTCTAGATCTTGGAGTTCTTTGTGTTCTTCTTCCTTCTTCCTCTCATTCCCCTCCCTAGCATTAGTTGCTTTGGTGGGATTTGGGAGAGAAGGACTTGGGAACTCCGTGTGCCCTTGCCATTGCATTTGGTGCATCGGTTTGAGTTCTCGACGGTGATACGAGGAAGTGAGAAGTTGAGAAGCTTATTTCCTTTGGGTACTTGATACCCCTAGAAGCTTGGTAGTGCCTCGGAGCTCAGTCATTGTTGTGTAAAGCTCCGGGCAAGCGCCAGATTTCCAATTAAGTTGTGCAGATTGCCCCGAGCATTTGTGGTCATCTCGAAGCCATAAGCCATTGTGGTGAAGCTTCGTGGTGTTGTTGGGAGCCTCCAATTAAGTTGTGGAGATTGCCCCAACCTTGTTTTTACGGGTTCGGTGACCGCCCTCAAGGGTCCCTTAGTGGAATCACGACATCTTGCATTGTGCGAGGGCATGAGGAGATTACGGTGGCCTTGGTGGCATCTTGGTGAGCATTGTGCCCGCACACCGCTCCAATGGAGATTAGCATCCACAAGGGTGTGAACTTCGAGATATATCATCGTCTCCGCGTGCCACGGTTATCTCTTACCCTGTCGGGACCCCGATCCTAAGCCATAGGAATCCAGCCCGTAACACATCACATGTCTTTGCGGTCTCACGCACGGTTATCCCCACGGTTGCGGCCTTACCTTAGCCGGGACCGTTTGCGCCTTTTGACTCACGTATGCAATAGTGTTGCTAGCAATCCAATGACAAAGAACCCGGATCGACATGTCTAGTCATAAACCAAAGCGGCAGTTCCGCACAAGGACATGCATACATGACCCAGCAAAGCAGGTGTCGATCATCAGCAAATGTAGACGAGTCATAGCAAGCTACAAGGACTGCATTACATCGCGTGACATTTCCCAAAAGGGACAGACACAGCAGCTAAAAAGGACACATGCCGGTCAACCAATCTGTCCGGAGCAGTAGCGAACTACCATGGCTCGTTGGAATCACGAAGGGGCATTTCCCTGTAAGGAATGCTACTAAAGCCTACGGCTAGGTATTCAAACCCCATACATATGAAGTACAACACACATACGCATGGCATACCGATATGTATAGATACATCAATGGCATCACAACGTAAACATAAACATACAACCTTTATTTAGAAGGCTCGGAAGAGCCACACACATAATATTACAAGATAGGGGTCTCACCACCCCTCATCACAAGTCATACACACAATTCTTACAAACCAGCGGAAGAGTAAAGCTGTCTGAGTACAGACAGATGGAAAGATAAAGGCACATGGCCTGACTATCTACAGACCCAACCTAGGGCCAGATCGTAGCTGGGATACCAGCTACTCGTCGTCGTCGATGTCTAGGTAGAACCCTCCATTAGGGTCATTAACAACATTTGCAACAATTATTAAGCAAATGTGAGTATAAAAGTACTCAGCAAGACTTTAGGATAAACTATCTACTCATGCAATGTATCAATAAGGAATTGTGGGGTTTCATGCGAAAAGCCAGCATTTGACTCGTGGATAGACAACTTGCATTTTTAAATAGTTTTGACAACTTTGATTTCTCGCACATGAGTCCACTAACACCACAACAATACTCCATCATGGAATCATTCCGTCTCCATACGGAAATGCCATCCACGACACTCACGCTTATCTTGACAATTTTATCAGTAGCCATTAAAGTTATCTATGAACAACATATGTCTCCAAGTAGTCCATATCCGTGGACGCGGCTATTCGAATAGATTATAACCTTGCAGGGGTGTACTTCTTCACACACGCTCTTGCCACTTATCGCCATGTGCACGTCATGCACCTCGGCAACATTCAAGGGCAAGCCCAGCGAGGGAGACGGCCACAATCGTTAACCATGCTAATACTTAGTCCAGGTCTATCGCCTATCTGAGGGTAACCCACAAGGAAGTCCGGCCGAGGTTTCCGCCACGGCCCCAAATGATGTGCGCAGGGTTCCCAATCCCACCATCTGGGTGCCACTTGGTACACCGTGCCACTGCCTACCGCATCATAGCCCACCTCTAAGCTCAGCGCTACGCACGGCCTCCACCATGACTATAAACACCAGAAACTACTTGCAACTCCTGGACCGAGTACTAAGCGATTAATAAGTCGAGCGGGGTCATATTTCAGGGCCCAGCATGTGGTAGTATCTCGTCTTGGATTACATACACGGAACTCAGTTCCTAAGGACGGTTCCAATGAAACAACCCGCCATGTATTGCTTTACTTACTGAACACATTCTTTACCAAATCAGGTTCAACACACAACCTTTACTTACTGAACACATTCTCACAATTTTGTTCATCACCCAGATGACAGACCATACACAACTCTAAGCATAGCATGCATAGCAGGATAAGGCACATCATGGCTCAAGCATCTACCAGGTATGCTAGGTTGCAAGGTTCAGCTATTTACAGTGACAAAGACATGTCATGCAAAGTAAGTGGGTTCAACTAACGTGGCAAAACCATTTGAATCATTTGATCCTAATGCAATAAGTAAGTGCAGGAGCGAGAACATGGGATTTATCGGGATGATCAAAATAGTTGCTTGCCTTGTTGCTCAGCACAGGGACAATATCCGTCAGTCGGATATTCGGTGGAATCCGGAGAAGCGGGCCTACCGGTAAAAACAATATCCATCAATAACAATCATATGCAACAAGATGATGCATGAGCATGGCATGAGAATGAAAGGTGGTAGGCTAATGTGACTACCATTTCTTAAGTTGAAGTTGATTTGAATCAAGATTAAAATACCACTTCAAACAAGGTATTTTCAAATACCCTTTTAATTGATTCGACCTAATGCTCAGGTAATCTTGTTGTAGAATGCATGATGATGGTATGTTGGGTTGCTGGTTGTGTTTGATCATGGTTTGGTCATAATTTTTGAAGTGGAATTCAAATGAATTTCAAATTGCAACTCCAAATTATTTAATAAGGTTATCCTAATAATCATTTAATCTGTTTGGTGATGTTAACATTTTCAAACATGTTTGAAAATATCAAAATCAGATTTGTTGGATTTTTCTGATACTTTTTCATATATAAATTATTTTCATTGGAGTTATAGATTATTTTCTAGGATTTTTAGAAATTTTGGGCATTTTCTGGAATTCTTTTAAATTAGAAAATCTCTTTATTGCGTCATAACCACGTCAGCACTCCGTGAGCAGGTCAACTGACCTGGTCAGGTCAAACCTGACAGTTGGGGGCCATTGGTCAGCGTCTCAGGAGTTAATCCCGCGCTGACCAGCCCCTAAGTGGATTTGACCCACTACTAGGGCCCACTGTCAGTGGCTAATTAGGGTTAAACCACCGGGATTAGGCCGGCCACGTCGTCCGGCGCCGGAGACTGACCAGCGGCGACCAGATCCGCGACGGATCTTCGCCGGAGAGGCACCAGATCTTGCTGTGGTGCTCGAGATCGAGTGCCGAGAGCACTGGGATGATCCCCAGACTCGGCCTCTTCCTCTATGGGCAACAGAAGGGGCTATAGGTGGCCGGAGCATGCCGGCGATGAGCCGAGGCGGCTGCCGGAGCTCGGGCTCGTCGGTCCCCTGGCTAGAGTGTGAGAGAGAGAGGGGAAATAGAGGGGAAATGCTCGCAATCTCACGGAGGAGACGAAGCTGGGCTCAGATTGCTCAGGGAGGGGCTGTAGCCGGCGATCCAGCGTCGATTTGCCGACGGCCGAAGGTTGAAGACGACGGCACTGGGGGTGTTGCAGGGCTCGAGGAGGACGGTTTAGTTGACGTGGGCGTCAAGCTTGACGTTGCGGAGAGGATGGAGCACTCGGGGGGGCATCCCTGTGGCCAGAGAGCTCGGGCTCCTCGAGCTCAAGCTCCGGTCAATGGCGGCAGGAGGAGAAGGAAGAAACCGAGAGGAGGGGGAGGAATGGAGAGAGGGGATGGATAGGGACGAGCTCGGGGAAGTCATCCCTGTTGTCGCGCTGTCCTGGGGGCACCGGAGGAGGCCACGGCAAAGCAGGAGGTGGAGGAGGCCGCCGTGGTCGGTCTCTCCTCTGCAAGAAGGCAGAGGAAGAAGATGACCCTGCCCCTGGTGGGCTGGGCCTCGCACGTGAGCGTAGGATAGGTTTTTCTTTTTCTTTTTCTTCTATTTCTATTTTTATATTTTACTTGCTGACATTGTTGCCATTTATTTTTGGCACTAAATCAAAACTAAAATTAGTTTGAAAAATGTTGGGGTGTTAGTTGGAATATTTCCAATCACCCATAAAGTTTTCAGCATTTTTGAAAACCTATATATTTTTGAATTCAAATATAAGTTTGAATTCAGAGACTTGCTGGTTTAAAATAAAATGACGAAATTGATTTAAAAATAGTTTTCTCCCGTGATAATTTGTTTTCAATAATTATCAGCAATATTGAACTTTTAAGAAGGCCATTTTGGGTTCATTGATTTTGACAAGATTTGAATTTCCTTTGAATAAGAAGTGGCTAGGGTTTTTGGGTTTGAGTTTCACCACTTCTTTGGAGTTTGTTTCGAATTCTTGTATGCAATGGAAGAAAACATGAGCACAAATACTAAACCCTAGTTAGGGATCTAGGGATGTGACAACTCACCCCCACTCAACAGAATCTCGTCCCGAGATTTAGAAGTCGACGGGAATAGCGCGGGATACTCAAGTCGGAGACGATCCTCTCTTTCCCATGTTGCCTCCTTTTCAGAATGATTTGACCATTGAACTTTAAGAAACTTGAGGTTTCGACCTCGAGTGGTATGCTCAGCTTGATCAAGAATACGCACACGGTATTCTCGGTATGAAAGGTTATCTTGGAGATCAAGCGTTTTGTGGTCCACTTCACGGATAGTTTCCGAAAAGCAACGCCTGAGTTGCGAGACGTGGAAGACATCATGAACCTTGGAAAGATGCGGAGGAATTTCCAATTGGTAGGCAACTTCTCCTCGTTTGGGAAGAATGCGAAAAGCACCAATGTAACGAGGAGACAACTTGCCCTTGATACCGAATCGATGGGTACCCTTCAAAGGTGTAACCCGAAGGTAAGCCTTCTCGTCAACTTCAAAGGTCACAGCCTTATGATGACGATCATATTGGCTCTTTTGACGAGACTGGGCTGTTTCTAACTTTTCATGAATAATGCGAACCTGCTCTTCTACCATCTCGATCATATCCGGGCCAAAGAGTTTCCTCTCTCCGGTTTCTAACCAATTAAGAGGTGTTCGACATCTTCGTCCATAGAGAACTTCAAGAGGGGCTTTGCCCAAGCTTGATTGATAACTATTTCTATAGGCAAATTCAGCGAATGGAAAGCACTTCTCCCAATTCATACCGAACACTATAACACAAGCTCGGAGCATATCTTCTAGGACTTGATTTACTCTTTCTACTTGACCACTTGATTGAGGATGGAAAGCAGTGCTAAAAGATAAGTGAGTCCCCATAGCATTCTGAAAACTCTCCCAGAAGCGAGAAGTAAAGATACTTCCAAGGTCTGAGTTAATCTCGAGAGGAACACCATGAAGAGACACTATTCGAGAGATATATAACTCTGCTAGGTGGCTAGCTGTTATACTCTCACGAACTGGAAGAAAATGAGCTACTGTGGAAAGACGGTCAATGACCACAAAGATAGCATTATTTCCTTTCTTGGTCTTGGGAAATCCGGTGATGAAATCCATACCGACTTTATCCCATTTCCATCCAGGAATAGCTAAAGGTTGAAGGGTGTGAGCAGGCCTTTGATGTTCTGCCTTAACTCGACGACAAACGTCACAGTTAGCAACGAACGCAGCAATTTCTCTCTTCATCCTAGTCCACCAAAACCTCTGGCGTAGGTCCTGATACATCTTAGTACTACCAGGATGAATGGTGAGAGGAGAATCATGAGACTCCTTAAGGATTAACTGCCTTTGATGTGGATTCTTAGGAACCACTAGACGATTCTGAAAGAACACAACACCTTGATCATTCATGGAGAATTCGTTGGTGTTTCCACTAATAATATTCTCCTTGATCCGTGATATACCCTTATCACACTTCTGGCCAGCTATGATTTGATCCTTAAGAGTAGGCTTCGCCACCAGGGTAGAATGGAATCCTTGAGGAACAATATGAAGATTTAACTTCCGAAATTCCTCATAGAGATGTGGTTGACCTCGTTGTAGCATCAAATTGTTACAATAAGACTTACGACTTAGTGCATCAGCCATAACATTGGCCTTCCCCAGGGTGTAAGTTATTCCTAAGTCGTAATCCGTGATCAACTCAACCCACCGTCTTTGCCAGAGATTCAAATCCGGCTGGGTGAAGATATATTTCAGACTTTGGTGATCAGTGAATATTTCGCAACGATTACCAAGAAGGTAATGTCGCTAGGTTTTAAGTGCATGCACTACAGCTGCAAGCTCAAGATCATGTGTGGGATGATTATCCTCATGTGGACGCAACTGTCGTGATGTATATGCAATCACATGACAATCTTGCATGGGAATGCAACCTAATCCTTGTCACGAGGCGTCGCAATAGATAACAAAGTCCTTAGAGAAATCTGGTGGTAGGAACACAGGTGCGGAGGTCAGGCATCTTTTCAGTTCCTGAAAACTATGCTCACACTGTGGTGGCCACTCGAACTTTTTATCTTTCTTGAGGAGTTCAGTTAGAGGCTTTGCAACCTTGGAGAAATTCTCGACAAAGCGGCGACAATAGCTCGCTAGACCAAGAAAACTCCTAACTTGCTTAACCGATTCAGGTTGAGTCCAATCAAGGACAGCTTGAACTCTCTCGGGATTGATAGCAATACCCTTACCAGAGATTACGTGACCTAGATAGGTCACTTCTGGTAACCAAAATTCACATTTTGAAAACGTGGCATAAAGGCAATGCTCTCGAAGTTTCATCAATACCAGCCTTAGATGCTCGGCATGTTCTTGTTCGTTCTTCGAGTAGATGAGAATATCGTCGAGGTATACTACGACGAATTCATCCAAATACTCCATGAAGATTGAATTCATCAAGTGAGAGAAGGTGGCTAGGGCATTGGTTAAACCGAAGGACATGACGGTGTACTCGTATTGGCCATAACGAGTGACAAAAGCCGTCTTTGGAATGTCCCCGTTCTTGATCTTGATTTGATAATATCCCAACCTCAAATCCATTTTGAGAAGACTGAGGATCCAGCGAGCTGATCATACAGGTCGTTGATCCTGGGGAGCGGATACTTGTTCTTTATGGTGACCAGATTAACTGGTCGGTAGTCTACAACCATCCGATCCGTTCCGTCTTTCTTCTTGACGAAGAGGATGGGACAAGCCCAAGGAGAAGAGCTAGGACAAAAGAAACCTTTATTCAAGGCCTCATCTAGTTGCTTCTTAAGTTCGGCTAGCTCCAGGGGTGCCATCTTATAGGGTCTTCTGGCTATTGGAATGGTTCCCGGAACAAGATCTATTACAAACTCTACATGTCTGTCATGTGGAATTCCTAGCAATTCCTCTGGAAAAACATCCGGGAAGTCACGGACTACCGGAATGTCTTCAAGTTCCGGAAGAGGGTTGGAATTGAGGGAATAGAGTTGGCATTTGGCAACTCGAGTAGAGACATTGACTATCTCACCCGAGGGATGGGTAAGCTGAACATTTCTAGAATGAGTATCAATCTTGGCATAGTGAGCTGACATCCAGTCCATACCCAAGATGATATTGATATCCGAAGATTTCAAGGTTATCAATGATGCTAGAAAAACTAGCTTGTCTACTAGAATTTCATTGTCATAGGTTATCCTGAAGGTTTTCCACTTACGACCAGGGGTTTGGACAACCAATGGGATTGGCGTATCACTGAAAGACATGTTATGCAACTGTGCATAACTTTCTGAAATGAAGGAATGAGAAGACCCATTGTCAAAAAGAACAGACGCTGGGTGATGATTAACAAGGAGCGTACCCAGTATGACGTCGAGATCCTCTACAACTTCTTCTGTTGAAACATAGTTCACATGGCCACGTGCACGAGTTGGCTTCACATAGTAAGCTTTGCGCGACTTGCCTTGCCCAACGGACTTTCCGGGTTGCTTGGCACCCACATTCTGGGGACACTCTCGGGAATAGTGCACTGGTTCTCCACACTTGTAACAGATCACCTTATTGGCATGGGGTGCAACATTGCTAGCTGGACCACCATAGGTTTTTGCTAGAGGGTTGGTCTGATTCGTCTGAGGCACCACATAGCATGGCCTCGGAGTGTATCTTGGCTGCAGAGAACTATTTGGAACCCACAGCCTGCGTTTTGGAAACACGGAACCAGATGATGAGCCAAAGTCACGGAAGTGCTTCTTTGTGGCTTCATAGTCAGCATGACCAGTCTCGGGACTGATCACCTTGTTAACCAGGGCTTGGAAGCTTGTACATTCGTGGAGGCGCAAATCACGACGAAGCTCAGGGCTCAGACCCTTACGGAATCTTGCTTGCTTCTTGGCATCAGTAGACACCTCCTCTGTTGCATAGCGGGCGATGTTACCGAACTCGCGGCTATAGGCATCCACGATCAACTTTCCCTGGGTGAATGCACAGAACTCCACTCCCTTTCTGTCCACCGGGCCCTCTGGAATATGGTGCACACAGAAGGCTGCACTAAAGTCTGCCCATGTGGCTGCTGGTTCAGCAGGACGCATAGCTTCAAAGTTCTCCCACCATAGATTGGCGGGTCCTTCCAGAAAGTACGCAGCAAAGGTCACCTTGTCGGCCTCAGAAACATTCGCAGAGCGAATCTTGCGTGAAATACTGCACAGCCAATCATCAACGTCGAGGGGATCGACAGAGTGATGGAACTTTGGAGGATTCAGCTTCACAAAGTCATTGAGGGACACTGCAGCATTCCTGGGATGACGAGCCGTATTTTGCTCAATACGCTCTAACAGACGGTTGGCCTCCCTTTTGTTTCTCTCTGCCTCAAGCATAACTTCCGCCAGAGAGGGCGGGTGTGGCAGTTCCTCCTGCGACGCTTGACTACCCTCGCCTTGCTCATGAGCAGGGGCACGGTTCAACCTGGTGAACACCATTCTGACAAACAAACTCACAGCTTAGACACTTATCAACATCAATACTAGCTATGCATTAAGAATGCACTGAACACATGGAATGCGGAAATGAATATCCGAACAGCATGGTAACAAGCAACTGCTATATATACACCATGGTTCATACACACCATTACATTGTTCAGTACAACCTTAACCAAAGAGCAAACTACTGAAAACATGAAACTACTCATCAGAGACTTCCAAGCTTCCTATACATTATTTATCTATGCCTCCAGAATTCATTTCACGACACAAACATACTTCACAAGTCACACAGGACTGCGAAAGTACAGCTACTACCATACTATCCTTCCACTCACGGTTCAGGCATCCGTGTAAAACATCTCATAAAGATTGCCTCCATGGCGTGGAAGCTCAACCTGCGGATCAAGAAATACTCCAGCCTGAGACCCCTGGGATCCATAAGGACACGGGTGTGGCCTTGGTCCCCTCACTGGTGGTAGTAGAGGTCCCCGAAGAGGGGTGACTCCTCCTATAGCAGGCCAGTCAACATGAGGCGGAAGATGGGTTCTAACAGGGTTCAACATCTCCATATCTCCATACCTTGTCTGGACTATAGGTGCCAGCTGCGTCAAAGCCGTCCACAGACGGGCACGTGTAGCATAGAGCTCCATACGAAGGGCACGAGCATCCCTATCTCTATTCTCTAACATCTCAGCAATGGACTGTAAAAGTGGATCCTCCATAGAGGAATCAAAGTAGACCCCACTGAGGTATCCTTCTTCACCTGGCTGAGATGCAGGAACATAGCAGAACTCTGAATTCTGAAGTAGTACATGTCTAGCCCTCATGATGGTCAGCATTGAATAGGCAGCATCTTGTACTGCCATGTCAACAGTAACCCCCAGTCCATAAGACCAATGGATTGGCTCCTCAGCTCCAGGGTAATCTAGGAATACCCTAACAGTGTAGAGGTACTGGCTCTGATTAAAATCCCCGTACTGCTCCTCCACTGTGTACTGTGGGTACCAGGGGTAACCGGACACTGACATCATCCTAACTAGCATGGCCGTATGACCCGGCACATCAATGCACCTTGTCAGACGAACCACCTGACGAGAAGGACGGCCAGGCATCTGAAAATAGAGAGTAATGCAAATGCATTAGAGCTCTGAAGACAAAATTGGGCAGCATAACGGCTGTAAATGCTCAAAAACAATTTTTAGACAACCCATACAAATTAGGATAGCGTAACCACTCAACTATCAAGTTCAATTCTCTAACCATCAAAACTTACTTCCTTTTCCGAGGGATAAAAGAAACCCGAAATAACTCTCGACCCATTGTCCTATAGTCTACCGATCAGAAACAAGAGCCTAAGAGAAGGAAAGTAACCTAGTCCTTAATCCCCGCGGAAAAGACGAGGATGACCAGAATAGAATAACTTGAGAAGAGAAGCAAGAATCTTACACTCCCTTCCACAAACAATTCCCTTATATATAACTAAAGCAATTCTAGACTCAACTTCGACCAGTTTGGCTTAGTAATCCTACAGTCAGTCAGGCTCTGATACCAACGCTGTCGGGACCCCGATCCTAAGCCATAGGAATCCAGCCTGTAACACATCGCATCTCTTTGCGGTCTCACACACGGTTATCCCCACGGCTGCAGCCTTACCTTAGCCGGGACCGTTTGCGCCTTTTGAGTCACGTATGCAATAGTGTCGCTAGCAATCCATTGACAAAGAACCCGGATCGCCATGTCTAGTCATAAACCAAAGCGGCAGTTCCGCACAGGGACATGCATACATGACCCAGCAAAGCAGGTGTCGGTCATCAGCGATTATAGACGAGTCGTAGCAAGCTACAAGGACTCCATTACATCGCGTGAGATTTCCCAAAAGGGACAGACAAAGTAGCTAAGAAGGACACATGTCGGTCAACCAATTTGTCTGGAGCAGTAGCGAAATACCATGGCTCGTTGGAATCACAAAGGGGCGTTTCCCTGTACGGAGTGCTACTAAAGCCTACGACTAGGTATTCGAACCCCATACATATCAAGTACACCACACGTACGCATGGCATACCGATATGTATAGATACATCGATGGCATCACAACGTAACCATAAACATACAACCTTTATTTAGATGGCTCGGAAGAGCCACACACATAATATTACAAGGTAGGGGTCTCACAACCCATCATCACAAATCATACACACAATTCTTACAAACCAGGGGAAGAGTAAAGCGGTCTGAGTACAGACAGATGGAAAGATAAAGGCACATGGCCTGACTATCTATAGACCCAACCTAGCGCCAGATCATAGCTGGGATATCAGCTACTCGTCGTCGTCGATGTCTAGGTAGAACCCTCCATTAGGGTCATTAACAACATATGCAACAATTATTAAGCAAACGTGAGTACAAAAGTACTCAGCAAGACTTTAGGATAAACTATCTACTCATGCAATGTATCAATAAGGAATTGTGGGGTTTCATGCGAAAAGCCAGCGTTTGACTCGTGGCTAGACAACTTGCATTTTTAAATAGTTTTGACAACTTTGATTTCTCGCACACGAGTCCACTAACACCACAACAATACTCCATCATGGAATCATTCCGTCTCCATATGGAAATACCGTCCACGACACTCATGCTTATCTTGACAATTTTATGAGTAGCCATTAAAGTTATCTATGAACAACATATGTCTCCAAGTAGTCCATATCCGTGGATGCAGCTATTCGAATAGATCATAACCCTGCAGGGGTGTACTTCTTCACACACGCTCTCGCCACTTATCGCCATGTGCACATCATGCACCTCGGCAACCTTCAAGCGGAAGCCCAGCGAGGGAGTCGGCCACGACCGTTAACCACGCTAATACTTAGTCCAGGTTTATCGCCTATCTGAGGGTAACCCGCACGGAAGTCCGGCCGAGGTTTCCGCCACGGCCCCAAACGATGTGCGCAGGGTTCCCAAGCCCACCATCTGGGTGCCACTTTGTACACCGTGCCACTGCCTACCGCATCATAGCCCACCTCTAAGGTCAGCGCTAGCACGACCTCCAGCATGACTATAAACACCAGAAACTACTTGCAAGTCCTAGACCGAGTACTAAGCGATTAATAAGTCGAGCGGGGTCATATTTCAGGGCCCAGGATGTGGTAGCATATCGTCTTGGATTACATACACGGAACTAAGTTCCTAAGGACGGTTCCAATGAAACAACCCGCCATGTACTCCTACATAGCCTATCACCGGTATTTTTACCAAATCAGGTTCAACACACAACCATTACTTACTGAACACATTCTCACAATTCTGTTCATCACCCACATGACAGACCATAGACAACTCTAAGCATAGCATGCATAGCAGGATAAGGCACATCATAGCTCAAGCATCTACCAGGTATGCTAGGTTGCAAGGTTCAGCTATCTACTGTGACAAACACAGGTTATGCAAAGGAAGTGGGTTCAACTAACGTGGCAAAAGCATTTGAAGTATTTGGTCCTAATGCAATAAGTAAGTGCAGGAGCGAGAAAATGGGATTTATCAGGAGGATCAAAATAGTTGCTTGCCTTGTTGCTCAGCAGAGGGACAATATCCGTTAGTCGGGTATTCGGTGGAATCCGGAGGAGCGGGGCCTACCGGTAAAAACAATATCAATCAATGACAATCATATGCAACAAGATGATGCATGAGCATGGCATGAGAATGAAAGGTGGTAGGACAATGTGTGGGCTATGAAGCGGTAGGGAGTGGCACGGTGTACCAAGTGGCACCCGGATGGTGGGCTTGGGAACCCTGCGCACATCGTTTGGGGCCGTGGCGGAAACCTTGGCCGGACTTCCGTGCGGGTTACCCTCAGATAGGCGATAGACCTGGACTAAGTATTAGTGTGGTTAACGGTCGTGGCCGACTCCCTCGCTGGGCTTCCGCTTGAAGGTTGCCGAGGTGCATGACGTGCACATGGCGATAAGTGGCGAGAGCGTGTGTGAAGAAGTACACCCCTACAGGGCTATGATCTATTCGAATAGTCACGTCCGCGGATATGGACTACTTGGAGACATATGTTGTTCATAGATAACTTTAATGGCTACTCATAAAATTGTCAAGATAAGCGTGAGTGTCGTGGACGATATTTCCGTATGGAGACGGAATGATTCCATGATGGAGTATTGTTGTGGTGTTAGTGGACTCGTGTGCGAGAAATCAAAGTTGTCAAAACTATTTAAAAATGCAAGTTGTCTAGCCACGAGTCAAATGCTCGCTTTCCGCATGAAAGCCCACAATTCCTTATTGATACATTGCATGAGTAGATAGTTTATCCTAAAGTCTTGCTGAGTACTTTTGTACTCACGTTTGCTTAATAATTGTTGCAGAGGTTGTTAATGACCCTAATGGAGGGTTCTACCAAGACATCGACGACGAAGAGTAGCTGGTATCCCCCCTACGATCTGGCCCTAGGTTGGGTCTATAGATAGTCAGGCCGCTCGCAGGTGAGCGTAGCTTAGGTTTTTTTTCTTCTATTTCCGTTTTTCTATTTTACTTGCTAACATTGTTGCCATTTATTTTCGGCACTAAATCAAAACTAAAATTAGCTTGAAAAATGCTGGGGTGTTAGTTGGAATATTTCCAGTCACCCATAAAGTTTTCAACATTTTTGAAAACCTATATATTTTTGAATTCAAATGTAAGTTTGAATTCAGAGACTTCCTGGTTTAAAATAAAATTCCAAAAGTGATTTAAAAATAGTTTTCTCCCCTGATAATTTGTTTTGAATAATTATCAGAAATATTGAACTTTTAAGAAGGCCATTTTGGGTTCATTGATTTTGACAAGATTTGTATTTCCTTTGAATAAGAAGTGGCTAGGGTTTTTGGGTTTGAGTTTCACCACTTCTTTGGAGTTTGTTTCAAATTCTTGTATGCAATGGAAGCAAACATAAGCACAAATACTAAACCCTAGTTAGGGATCCAGGGATGTGACATACCCGAACCCTTTACTTATGCACTTTACTTTGTGATAGCCACATTGTTTCTTGTCATATATCTTGCTATCACTTAGTTGTTTATCTTGCTTAGCATAAATTGTTGGTGCACATAGTTGAGCCCAGTAGGGTCTATGCATTTAAGGTTCGATGACGCTAGGGTTATAGGGAAATAGTGTACGTTGTTAGCGAAGGTTGTTCGGTGTCGCGGATGAGATCCGGACATCACGCAGAGTTCCGAAATGTTCCGGAGGTAAAGATTCATATATACGAAATGAGGATTTGGTCATCGGAATTGTTTCGCCGACACCAGTAATGCACCGGGACCATCGGAAGGATTCCGGGGGTCCACCGGAAGTGGCACCAGACCCAAGTTACTACATGGACTGACAGTGGGTGGGAACCAGCCCATATGTGGGCTGGTGCGCCTCCACAACCAACCCAAGGCGTAGCAAGGGGTGGAGTGGGCAAACCCTAGGCGTAGGAGGCCACCTTGGGCCTCAAGGCTCAACCCTAGGGTGCCTCCACCACCTTGCTCACCGCCCCAAGGCCATTTAGGGCTGCCGCACCCTTTAGGGTGGGCACCCTCCTCCCTCTCCTCCTATATATAGTGGTGGTTTTGGGCAGATTTGAGACAACAATTGCCTCTCTCTCGGCGCAGCCCTACACCTCCTCCCAGCTTGTCTCTGCAGCGCTTAGCGAAGCCCTGTCGGAGTTACCACGCCGCTCCACCATCACCAGTCGTCGTGCTACCGAAGCTCTCCCTCAACCTCTCCTCCCTCCTTGCTGGATCAAGGCATTGTAGACGTCACCCATAAAGTTTTCAACATTTTTGAAAACCTATATATTTTTGAATTCAAATGTAAGTTTGAATTCAGAGACTTCCTGGTTTAAAATAAAATTCCAAAAGTGATTTAAAAATAGTTTTGGGCAGATTTGAGACAACAATTGCCTCTCTCTCGGCGCAGCCCTACACCTCCTCCCAGCTTGTCTCTGCAGCGCTTAGCGAAGCCCTGTCGGAGTTACCACGCCGCTCCACCGTCACCAGTCGTCGTGCTACCGAAGCTCTCCCTCAACCTCTCCTCCCTCCTTGCTGGATCAAGGCATTGTAGACGTCACCAGTCTGCATGTGTGTTGAACGCGGAGGCACCGACGTTCAGTGCATAGATCGAAATCCACCGCGATGTGAATCGATGCGAGTACGACTCCATCAACCGCGTTCTAGCAACGCTTCCACTTAGCAATCTTCAAAGGTATGAAGATGCTCTACTCCTTTGCTCATTGCTGGTTTCTCCATAGATAGATCCTTGCATGACATAGGAAATTTTTGAAATTAATACGTTCCCCAACAGTGGCATCCGAGCCAAGGTTCTATGCGTAGATTCTATGCACGAGTAGAACACAAAAGTTGTGTGCGCTGATTTTGTCAATTGCTTGCTGTTACTAGTCTTATCTTGATTTGGTGGCATCGTGGGATGAAGCAGCCCGGACCGACTTTACACGTACTGTGAGACTGGTTCTACCGACCGACATGCACTTGTTGCATAAGGTGGCTAGCTGGTGTTTGTCTCTCCCACTTTAGTCGGATCGGACTCGATGAAGAGGGTCCTTTTGAAGGGTTAATAGCATTGGCATATCAACATTGTGGTTGTCACGTAGGTAAGAAGAGTTGTTGCTAGAAACCCTAACCAGCCATGTAAAAAAACTTGCAACAACAATTAGAGGATGTCTAACTTTTTTTTGCAGGGTATGCTATGTGATGTGATATGGCCGAAAGGATGTGATTTTACATATGTGATGCATGAGATTTATCATGTTCTTGTAATAGGACTCACGACTTGCATGTTGGTGAGTATGAAAACCGGTAGGAGCCATAGCAGTTGTCTTAATTTATTGTATGAGATGCAACACCATGTTGATTACTTTACTTTATCGCTAACAGTTAGCTATAGTAGTAGAAGTAATAGTTGGCGTGACGACTTCACGGAGACACAATGAGGGAGATCATGATGATGGAGATCATGGTGTCATGCCGGTGACGATGATGATAATGGTGATCCGAAGATGGAGATCAAAGGAGCAAGATGATATTGGCCATATCATGTCACTATATGATTGCATGTGATGTTTATCATGTTTTTCATCTTATTGCTTAGAACGACTGTAGCAAAGGTAAGATGATCCCTCATTAAAATTTCGAGATATGTATTCCCCTAAGTGTGCACCGTTGCAAAGGATCATTCTATCGAAGCACCACGTGATGATCGGGTGTGATAGATTCTAACGTTCGCATACAACGGTTGTAAGCCAGTTTACACACGTAAAACACATAGGTTGACTCGACGAGCCTAGCATGTACATACATGGCCTCGAATACGGGAGACCAAAACATCTAATATGAGTCGTATGGTTGATACGATCAGCATGGAGATGCTCACCATTGATGACTAGTTTGTCTCACATTATGATCGGACACGGGCTAGTCGACGTGGATCATGTAACACTTGGATGACTAGAGGGATGTCGATCTAAGTGGGAGTTCATAAGTAATTTGATTCGATGAACTTAATAATCATGAAGTAAGTCTAAAATTGTCTTTACAAATATTGTAGATCCAATGGCCAATGCAAATGTCCCATTCAACTTCAATGCGTTCCTAGAGAAAACCAAGCTGAAAGACGATGGGAGCAACTATGGATTGGGATCGTAACTTACAGCTCGTCCTCATGGCTTCCAAGAAGGCATATGTCCTTAATGCATCGCTAGCTGATCCTCCCATTCCGGTGGCGATCCAAGATGTTAGGAAAGCGTGGCAGTCACGGAGTGATGACTACTCTCTTGTTCAGTGCTGAATGCTTTACAATTTAGAACCGGGGTTCCAAAGGCGTTTTGAGCAACACGGAGCATATGAGATGTTCGAGGAGCTGAAACTTGTTTTTCAAGCTCATGCCCGGGTCGAGAGATATGAAGTCCCCGACAAGTTCTTTAGTTGTATGATGGAGGAGAACAGTTGTGTGAGTGGGCACATACTCAGAATGTCTTGGTTGCACAACCGCTTGACTCAGCTGGGAGTTGAACTTCCGGATGACGCGGTCATTGGCAGAATCCTCCAGCCGCTTCCACCTAGCTATAAAGGCTTTGTGATGAATTGCAACATCCAAGGGATGGAAAAGACTATTCCCGAGTTTTATTCAATGCTGAAATGCGCGGAGGAGGAAATCAAGAAAGAGCATCAAGTGTTGATGGTCAATAAGACTACCAATTTCAAGAAAGGCAAGGGTAAGAAAAGCTTCAAGAAAGACGACAAAGCAGTTGCCGCACCCGGCAAACCAGTTGCCGGGAAGAAGTCAAAGAAAGGACCCAAGACTAAGACTGAGTGCTACAACTACAAGGGAACCGGTCAGTGAAAGGGGAATTTCCCCAAGTACTTAGCGGACAAGAAGGTCGGCAACGTCAGAGGTATATGTGATATACTTGTTATTGATGTGTACCTTACCAGCGGTCGTAGTAGCTCCTGTGTATTTGATACCTGTGTTGTTGCTCATATTAGCAACTCTAAGCAGGAACTGCGGAACAAGCATAGGCTAGCTAAGGACGAGGTGACGATGCTTGTCGGGAATGGTTCCAAGGTCGATGTGATCGCCGTCGGCACACTACCTCTACATCTACCTTCGGGGTTAGTTTTAAACCTTAATAATTGTTATTTAGTACCAGCTTTGAGCATGAACATTGTATCAGGATCTCGCTTGATGCAAGATGGCTACTCATTTAAATCTGAGAATAATGGTTGTTCTATTTATATGAGTGGTATGTTTTATGGTCATGCCCCGCTGGTCAATGGTTTATTCCTGATGAATCTCGATCGTGATGTTACACATATTCATAGTGTGAGTACCAAAAGATGTAAGGTTGATAATGATAGTCCCACATACATGTGGCATTGCCGCCTTGGTCATATTGGTGTAAAGCGCATGAAGAAACTCCATACAGATGGACTTTCGGAGTCACTTGATTTTGAATAATTTGACACATGTGAACCGTGCCTCGTGGGCAAGATGACCAAGACTCCGTTCTCCAGGACAATAGAGCGAGAAACCAACTTATTGAAAATAATACATACCGATGTATGCGGCCCCATGAGCATTGAGGTTCGCGGTGGCTATTGTTATGTTCTCACCCTCACTAATGATTTGAGTAGATATGGGTATGTCTACTTAAGGAAACACAAGTCTGAAACCTTCAAAAAGTTCAAGGAATTTCAGAGTGAGGTGGAGAATCAATGTGACAAGAAAAAAAATTTTATACGATCTGATTCTGGAGGAGAATATTTGAGTCACGAGTTTGGCACACACCTAAGGAAATGTAGAATTGTTTCACAACTCATGCCGTCTCGCACATCGCAGCGTAACGGTGTGTCTGAACGTCGTAATCGCACTTTATTGGATATGGTGCGATCTATGATGTCTCTTACCGATTTACCGCTATCATTTTGGGGATATGCATTGGAAACCGCCGCATTCACTTTAAATAGGGCACCGTCTAAATCTATTGAGACGACACCGTATGAATTATGGTTTGGCAAGAAACCTAAGCTATCTTTTCTAAAAGTTTGGGGCTGCCATGGTTATGTGAAGAAACTTCAACCATAGAAGCTCGAACCGAAAGCGGAAAAATGCGTCTTCATATGATACCCTAAGAAAACTATTGGGTACACCTTCTATCTTAGATCCGAAGGAAAAATCTTTGTAGCCAAGAATGGATCCTTTCTAGAGAAAGAGTTTCTCTCGGAAGAAGTAAGTGGGAGGAAAATAGAAGTTGATGAGGTAATTGTACCTCCTATCGAACCGAAGAGTAGCGTGGCTAGAGATAAAGTTAATGATGATGATCATGAAACTTTGGATCAAGTTTCTATTGAACCTCGAAGGTCGATGAGGGTATGGTGCGCACTAGAGTGGTACAACAACCCTGTCATGGAAATCATGTTGTTGGACAACAGTGAGCCTTTTGACCTATGAAGAAGCGATGGCGGTCCCAGATTCCAGCAAATGGCTTGAGGCCATGAAATTCGAGATAGGATCCATGTATGAGAACAAAGTATGGACTTTGGTGGACTGGCCCGATGATCGGTCAGCCATAGAAAAAAATGGATCTTTAAGAAGAAGACTGACGCGGATGGTAATGTGACCATCTATAAGGCTCGACTTGTCGCTAAGGGTTATCGACAAGTGCAAGGGATTCACTATGATGAGACCTTCTCACCCTAGCGATGTTGAAGTCGGTCCGAATCATATTAGCAATTGCCACATTTTATGATTATGAAATCTAGCAAATGGACGTCAAAATGGCATTCCTGAACGACTTTCTTAAAGTAGAATTGTATGTGATACGTCCGGAAGGTTTTGTCGATCCTAGTAATGCTAACAAGGTATGCAAGCTCCAGCGCTCCATCTATGGGCTGGTGCAAGCATCTCGGAGTTGGAACGTTTGCTTTGATGAGGTGATCAAAGTGTTTGGGTTTGTACAAAATTAGAAAGAAGCATGTATTTACAAGAAAGTGAGTCGGAGCTCTATAGCATTTCTCATATTATATGTGGATGACATATTGTTTATGGGAAATGATATAGAACTATTGGAAAGCATCAAGGCCTATTTGAATAAGAGTTTTTAAATGAAGGACCTTGGAGAAGTTTCTTACATATTAGGCATCAAGATATATAGAGATAGATCGAGACGCCTCATAGGTCTTTCACAAAGCACGTACCTTGACAAGATATTGAAGAAGTTCAATATTTCAAGGTTTGAGGTTGAGTACGACTTAACGCCCGACCAGGGCGGAAGATAGAGAAAAGATGAGCACCGTCCCCTATGCTTCAGCCATAGGCTCTATCATGTATGCTATGCTGTGTACCTGACCTGATGTGAACCTTGCCATAGGTTTGGTAGGGAGGTACCGAAGTGATCCAGGAATGGATCATTGGACAACGGTCAAGAACATCCTTAAGTACCTGAAAAGGACTAAATATATGTTTCTCGTTTATGGAGGTGCCGAAGAGCTTGTCGTAAAGGGTTACGTCGATGCTAGCTTCGACACAAATCTGTATGACTCTAAGTCACAAACCGGATATGTGTATATTTTCAATAATGGGACAGTCAGCTTGTGAAGTTCCAAGCAAAGCGTCGTGGCGGCATCTACATGTGAAGCGGAGTACATAGCTGCTTCGGAAGCAACACAGGAAGGAGTCTGGATGAAGGAATTCATCGCCGACCTAGGAGTGATTCCAAGTGCGTCGGCCCCGATGACTCTGTTCTCTGACAACACTGGAGCTATTGCCATTTTAAAGGAGCCCAGGTTTCACAAGAAGACCAAGCACATCAAGCGCCGCTTCAACTCCATTCGTGGATACATCCAGGATGGAGATATAGATATTTGTAAAGTACATACGGATCTGAATGTCGCAGATCCGTTGACTAAACCTCTTTAACGAGTGAAACATGATCAATTCATCACAATGTAACTAGATTATTGACTCTAGTGCAAGTGGGAGACTGTTGGAAATATGATCTAGAGTCAATAATAAAGTTGTTATTATTATATTACCAGTTCATGATAATTGTCTATTATTCATGCTATAATTGTATTAACTGGAAACTGTAATAGATGTGTGAATATATAGATCACAGTGTGTCCCTAGTGAGCCTCTAGTTGGCTAGCTCATTGATCGTTAGATGATCATGGTTTCCTGATCATGGACATTGGATGTCATTGATAACGGGATCACATCATTAGGGAATGATGTGATGGACAAGACCCAATCCTAAGCATAGCACTAGATCGGGTTGTTCGTCTGCTAAAGCTTTTCTAATGTCAAGTATCATTTCCTTAGACCATGAGATTGTGCAACTCCCGGATACCGTAGGAGTGCTTTGGGCGTATCAAACATCACAACGTAACTGGGTGATTATAAAGGTGCAGTACAGGTATCTCTGAAAGTGTCTGTTTGGTTGTATGAATCGAGACTGGGATTTGTCACTCCGTGTGACGGAGAGGTATATCTAGGCCCACTCGGTAATCCATCATCATATTGAGCTTAGTGTGACTAAGGAGTTAGCCATGGGATGATGTGTTACGGAACGAGTAAAGAGAATTGTCGGTAACGAGATTGAACAAGGTATAGGGATACCAACGATCGAATCTCGGTCAAGTAACATACCGATAGACAGAGGGAATTGCATACGGGATTGATTGAGTCCTTGACATCGTGGTTCGTCCAATGAGATCATCGTCGAACATGTCGGAACCAACATGGATATCTAGACCCCGCTGTGGGTTATTGACCGGACAAATATCTCGGTCATGTCTGCATGCTTCCCGAACTTGTAGGGTCTATGCATTTAAGGTTCTATGACGCTAGCGTTATAGGGAAATAGTGTACGTGGTTAGCGAAAGTTGTTCGGAGTCACGGATGAGATCCGGACATCATGCAGAGTTCCTGAATGGTCCGGAGGTAAAGATTCATATATACGAAATGAGGATTTGGTCGTCGGAATTGTTTCGCTGACACCGGTAATGCACCGGGACCATCGGATGGATTCCGGGGGTCCACCGGAAGTGGCACCAGACCCAAGTTACTACATGGGCTGAGAGTGGGTGGGAACCAGCCCATATGTGGGCTGGTGCGCCTCCACAACCAGCCCAAGGCGCAGCAAGGGGTGGAGTGGGCACACCCTAGGCGTAGGAGGCCACCTTGGGCCTCAAGTCCCAAGCCTAGGGTGCCTCCACCACCTTGGCCGCCGCCCCAAGGCCATTTAGGGCTGCCGCGCCCTTTAGGGTGGGCACCCTCCTCCCTCTCCTCCTATATATAGTGGTGGTTTTGGGCAGATTTGAGACAACAATTGCCTCTCTCTTGGCGCAGCCCTACACCTCCTCCCAGCTTGTCTCCGTAGCGCTTAGCGAAGCCCTGTCGGAGTTACCAGGCAGCTCCACCGTCACCACGTCGTCGTGCTGCCGAAGGTCTCCCACAACCTCTCCTCCCTCCTTGCTGGATCAAGGCATTGTAGACGTCACCGAGCTGCATGTGTGTTGAACACGGAGGCACCGACGTTCGATGCATTGTTGAAAATCCACCGCGATGTGAATCGCTGCGAGTACGACTCCATCAACCGCGTTCTAGCAACGCTTCCGCTTAGCAATATTCAAAGGTATGAAGATGCTCTACTCCTTTGCTCGTTGCTAGTTTCTCCATAGATAGATCCTTGCATGACGTAGGAAATTTTTGAAATTAATACGTTCCCCAACATGAGCTTACATGACTATTCCTTGATAATACTGACATGATACCTTTACATATCTCGGAGAAGTATGCTCCGTTGTATTGCATCTAACCTTTTTAGGTACTTAGATGGACTACACTCCACAAGATTTCCATAAAATCAAATCATAAGCAATCTTGTCATGGACAAGTATCAAGAATTCAAATTTTAGATGAAGGAAGAGGACAACTCAAAACATATCATTGCAAACTTTTGATGAAAACTTCATACATGTCATTTGGATATAATCATGTTCGTCCTTGCATGACTAACCCATGTAGGAGGACCTATTTCCAAGAAAGAAGGATTGGTCCAAACTCCAACCCTGGATCATCCACAACAAGTCGACCCACATGCTACGTCATCTACATCTTTCAAAGCTATGTAATCATATCCTTGAAGAAGCTTTACTCCAAGACATGACATCAAGAAATTCTAAGTGATATGAAAACATCAAAATACTTAAATCAAAAATCATAACCACATTTTGAGCTTGACGATGAGTATGACCGATGATCAATAATTTGCTTGGCTCCTTCAGTCAACATACTCAAATATAGGTGACCTAGTCGCCGACTAACATCTAGATCAAGGAAAATAAATGGATAAAATTTTGTTGCATGTTTTCTTGCCACCATTGAATTCTCACCTACGTGAAATTTTATTGACAATGCTATTGAAAATTCCTTGCAAATCTTATTGAAACTTTCTTGCAAATCCTTGCAAAACAGTGAAGTTTTTTTCTAAAAAATTTCCTTTGACAGAATTGGCGTAGAATGTTTTTGCCAAGGTTATGTTTGTCACTCGGACACTCCAAGTGAGAGGAATCGACATCACTGACGTACCAGATAAACTGCTAAGAGTCTCTTCGGTACAACTAACATGGAACTTTTCGGCGTCACTGATATTACCCAAAACCCTAATATTATTTTTAGTTCCACTGATCACATTTGCCTCGGAGTCTCTAACTTTTGCTGTTGCTTGAGTTCTTTTCCAAAATTGGACATTTTCACACAAAATTCTCAATGATCCCTTACCCCCTAACCCTTCTTGGAAATTGATGCCAAAGAGGGAGAAAAGTTAAAAGCTTGAATTCAAATCTTAAGGGGGAGAAATATCAAGCTTATGACTAAGTTAACCATTAGGGGAGAGAGATAATATCAACAACTTAAAGGAGAGAGAGACTAAGTATCTTGGATTTTATTTATATTAATCTTGACCATGTGTAGATATTGTGTTTTCACTCTAGACTTGCCTCGCCGATGCTTCTGATCTGCATTGGGTTTTCCTTGAAGAGGAATGGGTAATTTCAACACATTGCGGGTAAGTATTTCCCTCAGTTAAGAAACCAAGGTTTATCAAACCAATAGGAATATATATTATCAACTGTCTTCATCGGATGCACACAAAAGAGCAAACAACTTGCACCCAATGCAGGCAAGGGGGTTATCAATCCCGTTGATCTCGTTATTTGCAAGCAAATGAAGTGTGTAGATAATTGTAAATTTCAAAATAAAATAAAAACAAATAAGAGCAGCAAGATACATATAAGTTTGTGAATATATAAGTGAATAGACCCGGAGGCCATAGTGTTCTCTAGTAGCATCTCTCATGAAAGCAATATATGTTGCTAACAAATTACTGTTGGGCAATTGATAGAAAAGCGGATAGTTATGCGATGTTCATGTCAATGATCATGTGTATATAGGCATCATGTCCATAAGCAAATAGGTTGACTCCTGCCTGCACCTACTACTATTACTCCACTTCAAGAGCGCTTCTATTCTTGCCCCTCCATGTATTAAGTTCATGACAATTAGAGTAATGCTCGGAGAACGACGGCATGCTGCAGAAAAAGTAAACTCAAACAATATGAATAAACACCATCATTTTATCCTCAGTTTCAACAACACAAAGACATATCTTGTCCCCTTCTGTCACTTGGATATAGAAACTTGTCAGGTTGAACCCACTACAATGCACCCCTCTCACCGAAGAAATACCAACTACTTGGCCAAAGCAATTCAATAGATCATAAAGAATTACAAAGCTATTATAATCATGCAAATAAGAATCATAATAATCATAGAAGACTCAAATACTTTACATGAATAATCTGAACATAAACCCGCAATTCATCGGATCCCAACAAACGCACCATACACAAGTATTACATCCGATAGATCAAAGTGAAGATGCGATGATCATTGTATTTAAGATCAAGAGAGAGAAATAGCCATCTAGGTACTAACTAAGGACTCGTAGGTCTGTGGTGAACTACTGGCACATCATCATGAGGGCATCAAGGTTGATGAACAGGCCCTCCTTGATCGATCAACCCTATGGCAGGGTCTCGGAACGGAGGTCCAGATAGTATCGCCGTGGAACATAAACTTGTTGCAGTGGAAAAAGTGTTCCTGCATCGTCCTTAGGGTTTTTGTAATATATACGAATTTATAGGCCACATAACGGAGCAAGAGGGGCCACCATGGAGGGACCATCCATGAGGGCATGACCACCCCCTGGGAGCACCATGTTGGCTTGTGCCTCCCTCGTGTGGCTTCAGGTCTCCTCCGGAGGCTTCCAAGTCTTATTTTGGTCCCAAAAAATCATAAAACAAATCGAGGCAATTGGACTTCGTTTGGTACCGAAAACCTGAAAAGTAAGAAACACACAGAAAACAACAACTGGCACTTGGCACCGCGTCAATAGGTTAGTGCTCAAAACAATACAAATTGGTAAATTATTCCTCAAAAAGTACCCTAGAATGATAATATATTAGCATGGATCAAGCAAAAATTATAGATACGTTGGATATATATCACTCACCCTACCTACTCCCAAGATCTACATGGCAAAGATTTAGGGGCAGAGAAAAAGGAAAACTCACATTCACGTGTAACATCCCAAAAATTTAAATTTTGGAATGTTAATATAATTATTATTAGATTGTTTGTTGGTTGCCTGAGTGATTGAAACTTGTGTGAAATTTGAAACTTTTCGAAACTTTTGAATGAGAGGGAATAAAATGACTTTCCCCTTCTCCGGTGAATTCAAATTCAATCTTTTAAAAGCAACGAGAGAAGATGACATGACTTCTTCAACTATAAAGAATTTGAACGGAGATATTTGCATTTGAATTCTCTTGCATTTTTATTTGTTTTCTTCGTGCAAGAAATGCCAGGAAATACTTTCTGTCAAACAGAAAAGAGAGGAGGAACATGACCCTCAAACCCACGGGCATTTTGAAAGTTATTTGAACCCTAAAACTTAGAGGGACATTTGCAAATTATTTGCAAAAGAAAATAAATATTTTAGGCAATTTTGTGAAAATAATTTTGTCTGAAGTTTTTATTTTTGCCGTGGAAAAATGCCCATCATTTATATTTTATTTTTCTGATAATTTTAGTATATAGAAACTCTTTATTCCGAGTTGATTTGATTTCCTTTTTATTGTTTTAGTTTCCTAGTTTTAAAAATAGGAAAGGAATCCCTTTTTATTTGGAAAGACCTGCTGGCCCATTAAGACTTTCCAAACTTGGCCCAACACGAGATCTTCTCCTACCTCTGTCTCTTCTTCACGTCACATGAAGTTTTCCTTCCATGGAGAGGGAGATCTTCACCTCCGGGATTCACGAAGCACCTTCCCTCCGAGCGCCTCCCGTCACCTCTATAAGAACCCCCATGGCCTCCTCGTTCCATTCCCGTTCAAACCATCCCCTCTCCTCGCTGGAGTCGGTCACCAGTGAGCTCACCGGAGCTTCTCCCATCGCCCCTGCACCTCCCCACCCCTCCCTGCCAAGTCCTCCACCACCCCACCTTGCTGCACCCTTCGCCACCTCCCTGCACCTCCTCCACCACCCTCCCGTCGGCCCCTCCCCATCCCCACGAAGCTCCTGCTAGGAGCCCATATCGCCAGGAGCTCCTCCACCTCGCCCTCCGTGCAGCCCCCCCCCTCCACCTCGCCTCCCTCCCCTCCCTGGAGCCCCACCGCCCCCTCCCCCCTCCACCACTCCTCCCGCCGGCCCCTCCCCCACCCCACCGGAGCTCCACCATGACCCAGCCCCATCGGCCACCATCACGGGAGCAACCCCAGCCACGGTAAGGCCCCTCCCTCCTCTCTTTTTTTTACTTGTTCTGTTTTTTTTTGTAGTTCTGCCCTTAGATCTATTCTCAACGGTGTAGATTAGGAAGTACTTACCCCTTCGGTTTTCTAAAAATAACCGGTCCATCAGTTAAGTGAACCGAAGCATTTTTATTATTTAGCGGCCATTCGCTATTTAGCCTATGCAGCAAACACCCTTAGCCAATCAGTGGGCGCCACGTGTGTGTAGCAATTATTCTCTTTTTCTGTCTAGTTCCAAAACAGCAAAGTTCCAATCTTGTTTAGACCATAACTTTTGATCCTGAAGTCCAATGATGTTGATTCATTTTCCAGTAGCTCACAAATTTCCTGTAGTTTGTAAAAACATATAATGTGTCTATGTTTGAAATTTTCAAATGTGAGTTGGATCAGTTTTAGTTTAAACCTTGTTTTGCTTATTCCAGGTGTTTTCAAATAGCTTTTAATTTGATTCCTTTTGGTACTGATCACTAGTGATCTTATTTATCGGTGGAAAAAATTTCAGATTTGTTTGAGTATTTTAGCTCACTGTTTCTTGTGAAACAATTTCTGTTTCACCTCTTTTAGGATTTATGCTAATTCCTTTTCTATTCTTGTTTTAAAATATTTTCTTTATTATTTCAGAAAGATTATGTTTTGTTTCTGTTAGTTAAACAGTAGTTTTGCAACAAGTTTTTATTTTAGTTTTATTTGTTTTCATGAAATCAATTCTAGTTCCTTAGTAACTTGCAATTGGTTTCCGCACTGTTTCAAATCCCGTTTGGGAATACTTTCAAAAGGTTTTGTGAAAAATACTCTATTTTATCTTAGTTAAATTTATATCTTAGTTCCTTGTTATTATTTTCTGTTAGACAAAAACTATTTAGTGTTTGACGTAGTAGAAGACTCCCTAGTCTTATTTGAAGTTTCTTTCGGTTTCTTATTCGCTCTCTCTCTCTTTTGTTTTGATTGCTAGAATGATTGCTAGTATGACTGCTTATGTGAATGATATGTTTGCTATATAGATTTCATCGGAGAGTGACGAGTAGTCTATCAAGTTATTTTCTCGAGAAATTCTTCTTCGTCAACATCACCAGGCAAGTCATTTGATCATGTATCACCTATGTTTTATGCATCGTAGTTCTACCATCCTATGCCCAATTGCATGCTGCTTAGGTACTTCGAAATTTTAGTATAGACTGTAGTATCATGTGGTAGGCACACAACAACCCCGATACTTGGCCCCGAGACGACAAATTTCATATTGTTATGCTTGAGTAGACGGGATTTCGGTTGAGTGCATAACACGAGTGATGCGAGGTTGATTAAATAATCAAGACCGGTTAAGAGAAGATTTTCAAGACCTCGGATGCAATGCAACTCTGGGTGAAGGACGGTTGATCGGCTCCCTAGAGAACCCAGTGGATGACCCGGGATGCTGGAGAGGCCATGACATCCTGCGGAAAGCTTCACCCAGGCTCAAAGAGACGAACGGATATTTTCAAGACCCAAGGCTTACCTGCATAGCCAAAAGTCATTATGGGCTCTGGCTTGGTTGGACAACGCGGCGACTCTGGAAAAGCGGTGCTAGCACATGTAGAAGAACGGTAGGAATGGATGGGCACCTACAGGGATTCAGAGGGACCTGTTGAAAGACCATGTTTTGATTATCCGGTCTTCAAACACCCTGAAGTGCGAGGACATACTCGGACGCGATCAAATCTTGTGAGGAACATGTGCAAAACTCTGCAGAGTACTCAAACCTAATCGATTAGCCGTGTCCACGGTCATGGACAACTTGAGCCAAAGGAACTGAAGTTATCTGGATTTCTCAGCACCATTATATATATTTGATGAGGGTAATTATTGACAACTCGGGTACAAGAACTGGTTGGCGGAACCATCTCGTTAACAACCAACCTTTGTAGTAATATTTTGCTTTTAGCCCCTCTTGTTGTAGGAGAAAATTTTGCTTTACGCTAAAAACTTACAACACCACCTGCCATATATGCATATAGTATAGATGATATTTTACCCCCTCTCATATGTGACTTGCCGGCATATTCAATATGCTGACGTACACGGCTGCAACGTCTTATGTTGCAGATATTTTTCTTCGACGAGTAAGAGTACGATTCAGGGTTACGGTCTACACTCAACTTGCCGTTGGTGTTTATTGGGACTCCACTCCCTTGACTGCTTCCACTGAAATAATTAAGGTATATATCAGTTTTATGCTATTTACATGTGATTGCACTTTGATATATACATTGATGTACTGTGTGTGCCAGCATACTGATCCAGGGATGGCACAGAAACACAAAGGCTTGACTCGTCTTGAGTCGGGTCGCTACATCACGGGAGAAAGTTATACACATATTCTTGGAGACATGTCAATCTTAAGAGAATACTATTTTCTACAGTTCATCCCAATTTTGGTACATTTGAAATCTTTTGCATTGGTATGAACGAAACATTCTTGTGTTATATAACTTTGTTTTCTCAAGTGTGTTTCTCTAGCTAAGATGCTCCAGAATTTCATGGTAAGCATATGCATCATACCCATGCTAAAAATGATCTCTTTTTTCTTGCACATATTGTTTACAAGAGTGAGTTTTGAACATGCTGACACTTCACTTATACATATTTGGTGCATATAGACAAGGTACATATGACGTGTCATCTCTTCTCTACTATGTGTGTGCTCATGCATTCAAAAGCAACCATACCTTTAGAAGGATTTTACACATGTAGGGGGAGCTTCCCTTAGTTGTATGTTTCTCAAAGCTATCATATATTACTGAATACGTTTAATTGTATGTTGTCATCAATTACCAAAAAGGGGTGGATTGAAAGCACATATGCTCTCGTGGAGGTTTTGACAATTCATGAGAACATGCATTATCTCTTGGACTAATAGTTCTACCTAGTTTGTTTCAGTCGAAGTCCAAAGATTATTGCAACTCGGAATTGTGAGAGAATCCAAAAGAAGGAAAGGAACATGATTGGCATTAGCTCCAAATATCAAGACTCTATATTTTGCTTTACGTGAGAAATCACATTTGAGTCCATAGGAAATCCAATACTATTAAAAGGGCATGAGGTATCTATGATGATCTGGTTGCTCAAAGTGCTTAGCGACTTGCCACCAAAAACCTCAACTATCCTCCCACAAAAAATTATGTCCAAAACACAAATGATCAAATTCAGTGCCACCATTTCCTATTTTGGCCCCATCAAATTCTCCTTAGACACAACCCAAGCTAAACCCTAGCAAATCAGTATAGCCGAGTTCTATTTCGGTACCGCCAAAAAGCGGTGTCCACCTCTGTGGTATCTAATTTTAAAAAATTGAAATTTTCGAGTTTTGCATTTTAATGGCACCGAGTCACTCAAACTGCGTAGGCCAACCCATTCGGTCTCACCGAGTTGATTGGTATTTGTCTCACCGAGAACCGAAAAGTTAGGTAATTTTGTAGTAGTCGATGCAACCAAGTTTTTTACTTTGGTTCCACCTCGTTGGGAAATAAGGTTGTAATGGTTCGATTTTTGGAGATGGCTATATATACCCCTTCACCACCCTCTCGTTCATAGTGAGAGCACAAAAGACAAGCAAACACTTCCATCATTCATTTTCTGAGAGAGAACCACCTACTCATGAGTTGAGATCAACATCTTCCACTCCAACCATATGAATCTTGATTTCTATCCTCGCCAAGTTGCTTTCCACCTAATCAATCTCTTCTACCAAGCCAAATTCTATGAGAGAGTGAATGAGTGTTGAGGAGACTATCTTTTGAAGCACTAGAGCAAGTTGTTTATCATCCATATCACATCTATTACCTTCTGGAGTGTTGTTTATCTTATGATTGATTCATTATTATTGTGGTACATATATTTTAGATAATTTTGATGTGCATGTTAGAGTTATGCGCGTGCAAGGAAGACTAGAATTTGAAGTTTAAGGCTAGACTATGTAGGTTTTCTTTTTAGCATCCATTTTGAAAAGGTTAAAATATATATGTCATAGTAGTAATATCTAGATAGTATCCTAGGTAACAACATATACATACATTTTAGCTCCTATCAATCATATTATTTCGTCAAAGACCAGATTATGTAGTCATATCAACTGTGTAAGGACAAACCCTTTGCAAATAAAGAATATGTTTGGAGAGAGTGTGTGTAACTTCAATGGGAAAGGAGTAGTTGGCTAGAATGAAAAAAAATTAAGGTATGAGATTGTGTCGGTAATATATGAGGCAAGTTATACCTAAATTGTGGTCTATATGTGTACATTATGACTGAACGTTTAGGCTTAAAGTGTGACTATATATGTTGTATTCTTATTGCCCGTGATGAAAAAAGACAAATTATATGTCCTAGTAACTTGGACAAACTGCCAGTATCCTATCGTCTTATAGTTGTATTAAATGTGTAAGGACATGGTGTTTGTGGGCAAAGAATCAGTTCGGAGAAAGAGTGTGTATCGATTGTGGGTAAGGAGTAGCTAGTTTTATTTATTGGCAAAATATGTAATATGAAACAACTAATATATGCTATTGTTTGGATGGTATCTAATGAAAGTAATACTTAATTTGCATTGTATTTGTTTTCTGTATCCATATTAATACTATACTTTTGAAAGCTGGATCAATGATGAAATTTGTGGCCTTATTACCAGCTAAGTATGTGTCGAACAATCACTTCAAGTTTTCAGGAGTAACTTCAATTCTTTAAATCATGGATTTGAACGTAGGCATATGGCTTGCCTACTTCACAATATCTATTATATATTACGAGATCAAATACATATCAATTTCTACTACCATTTGGCTACTAAGTATAGTAAACGAATGTGTTCTCCATATTGTATGGACAAGGTTACGGAAACACAACATTGTTGTTGTCGTGCCTTTTACTGTACTGAAATGTCAGTTTTCTTGCAAGAATGTTTTGTGTAGGGTGCTTATAATGTTGAAAGGGGGCATTACTCTATTTTTGGGTGAACTACACAAAATGTGTGTACAAAATCCCACAATGACTATAACTTGAGTTGGGCCTTCTTCGCTACTTTCTGAAGCAAGTGTAAGTTTGCCACTTAATTAGTTTCATCATATTTGTCAAATTGTTATTTACTATGCATTTTGCATCCTCTTATACACAATATATGTGTATTATAATTTTTGAAAAGTCGCCTCCCCATCATTTCAAGTGGGTTGGTTAACATTACTAATCATTATGTCAACCCCAAATGGGAGAAATGGAAGTTCTTTTAAAGGAGTTCCTTAGAGTGCTAAAATCATTGACTCTTATTGGAATGTGATGAGCATCAACCGCAAGACTTTTCCCTCTTGTCGCTAGACATTTCATGATACAATTGTAATATTCAAATGCAATGCTTTTATAAGAGGGATATAGATTTGCTAGTGTATTTTGCAAGTGTATAAATGTCTTATGCATTGCAGACTGAAGTAAGAGAAAAGCTTAGTCATCCTTGATCGATTGAATTTGCATGGTCAGATAGTGATGAACATACTATAATAGTGTCATAAGTGCATCACTAACCAGTCAATTGGACTATCGGTGATGAGACAAGTCATCATTGGTCCGGAACGACTTGCTGAGTGCAAGCGCGTTAGTGATGACACGTTTCGACCGGTCAATCTTGACTTACCTTGTTGTTGTGAAAACACGTGCCTTTTCATATGAGAGAAACATAACCACATCCTTTTTTCGTGATGGAAGGGAGTACTTAGGAGAAGACAAAGAAATTTGCCTTCATTTTTCATATAAATTATCAACCATTTTACCTACCAATGTTAATTCAAAATGACAACATCATGTTATGTGTATGTTCACCCTCCCTACTTGTATTGCACTCAAATCTTGAAATTAGAAATGATCTATGCAATATGCTATCTCATGACCATCATATTGTTGTATGGTTACCCACTCTACTTGTATTGCACACAAATCTTGAAATCGGAAATGATGTATGCAATATGCTATCTCATCAGGACTTATGGTTGTTGCGCCAAAGATGCAAAACACCATCATGACACTCAGCTCAGATGGAGAAACGAGAGAGGGTAGAAGTTTGGTCGTGTTCAATACACATTCTAATTCGTTGCTCAGTGTGTCTATGGGGTTGTTTGGTCAGGCTTACTAGAGGTGGCTTTTGGTTTACAATCCAAAGGTCAAATTCAACATGATTTGGTTTTTCACTTTATCTTGTGACTTATATCATAATTAAATAGTATCCAATCAATTTCATTTATTAAATCAGTTTAACAATGATTTTACTGAACGACCTATAATTTTACACAAGAGTCACTCTTCAACCACTTCCCCGCAACAAACATCCAACTCTCACAAGATGCTTTCCCACAACCCAGCCAAACACCGTTTTTAGTCGTGTTGGACAATCCAAATAAATTTTGTATCATTCCAACAATTTGTTTCTAACCGGATGGATACTACGCTTAGAAGCCCCCCTTGTTGAGCGTGTTTATTTTGAGAAGTTCTTCAACCAAGGCATTGAATTGAGGTTTTAACTAAAAAGAATACATTTAAACTATATCAATTTACCTATTTTCTCAATAGAATTAAGTTAGATCTTAGAGTACAAAGATTTGTAAACAATCATTAGGCATATTTTCCATTACTATGAGTGAATGCTAAGTACAACCATACATTCTAATATTCGGTCAAATGGGTAGGATCACATTGCGATGCTCTATTGTCGTTAGTTATTCACATGGAAGTAATTAAAGTAAAAAAAATGCATACTTTCGGTTTTCTCATTCTTATACTCAAATACTATGAATTTCTCAAAAACAAATACTAGTAATTTCATGTCCCTAACATAGATTCTTCATATTCTCCAGTTTTGGATGTTTGTCATCGGATATCACAAAATAATGCGTAAATTCCTAACTTGAAGTGTTATTATAAGTGTCTTCCACGATAAAGTACCAAAAACATGTAGTAAAGCAAATATGAACCAAAGTATTTTGGAAAGTAGAAAAATTTCAAAGACGTTTTCACCATGTAATTGTCGCGTGGAACATGCGCCAGATGGTAACTTGGAGAAACTAGTATTACAATTTTAATTATGTTTGTGTTTTCATAAGGAATATTATCTAAGATATGTGTACATTCTTAAAATAAAACAAAAATTAGTGAAAATAGCTACCTTCAACACCAACAAAGAAAAACTCATTATGCACATGCGTGTTTCTAAGAGAAAAATCAGGTCTTCAATTGCTAGTTTCTCCATTGGAAAAAACCAGTGTCTCTCACACCCCAAAACCAAAAAACAATATTAATTTAATGATAAACCTATGATACACACATTACACATCAACATCGAAAAATGAAGTCTGAAATCATAAAAATGGAATCTTTATCAAGAAGTACCGAAAGGCCTTTTTAGCGGTTTGAACACTTTTTTCCACAACAAAAGGTAATTGGTGAAAATAGCCACCTTTGAGAAAAAGGATCATTGATTTTTGAGTATGGTATACTTCTTACATTACTAAAATTTGTTCATATTTCCAATTTGCATACCTCCAAAGTTGTCACATGAATGTTGTTTTTGAATATTTACTATAGAGCAACAACCATGCCGTCCTTTATTTCAAACAACTAATGTAGAGGTTCTATACAAGCAAAGGGAAAAAATACAAGAAAATAGAAAGTAAGGGGGTGACAAATGTACTATACCTACCCATAATTATGGAAGGTTATGAATCCAAGCCAAGAGATTGGGCCTAACTGGTTTCCTAACTCTATATGTTAGGAGAGTTATATCATGTACAAAATTACATCTCGAGGCACCGAAGGTAACACATTCGCCCCTGAAAGTCTTCCCATTCCTTAAAATCTAGATATTCTAGGATGTAGTAAGAAAAACCTCGAAAAATAAAGGTTGGCGACAACTCTTTCTGGATTGAGAAACACATTGTTGGATGTCATAGCCACCTCTCCAATAAAATTGTAAATAGTTCCAAATCTGGCAGTTGAAAGTGCATGAGAAAAAAAAGATGGTGTCTATCCACATACACATTTTCAAAATATAGGACACAAAGATTATCCTCTTGTGTTGATCTCCAATGCCTCCTGACTAGCATGGATTTGGTATTTAACCTATCAAAGAAAAGTAGCCAGACAAAGACTTTGATTTCCATTGTATACTTGCTACTCTAAAGCCACTAATAGGTTTGCATGGTTGGCATATGAATGTGCATGATGTTGTAGTAGCTCTTAGTTATATATATAGCAGAGGTTGTAGGCCATGTCTAGACGTTATGTACATTTGGATTTCTGTGAAGGGCATGCAACTACTCTTCTAAAGTTCTTAACTCAGAAGGTGCTTCAATTGAGATTGGTTGATTAAACCATGAATCTCTATCTTCAAACTGTACAAAATCCAAAACTGGAATTTTATCATCTTTCAAAAAGGAAAGAATTATTGCTAATATATGTCTCAGGGGCATGTGAGATCCTCCAATGTGCGAAGTATCAAACCAAAACAACATAGAGTATCACGTGTTAACGTGTGCAAAAGCAACAACTCTAAAATGATCATTTATTTTGAAAACATCCCTCCACCAGAAATATCCGCACTGAACTATTGCCTCGGAAAACACCTTCATAATAAGTGTTCCCAATCAAAGACTCCCACGGAATGACAGATTTGTTATGAAATTTAAAGGTGCCTGATTCGAAGGCCATGATTTTTGCAGTCTTAGGTTAATTATCCCAAGGTCATCTTTCTCCTTGGGTATATAGACCAGGTCCTAGGCAGTCAGAGACTATTTTGGAGTATCAATGTTTTCTCTCCATAAACATAGCCTTTCAATCGTCTTCGCTTGTTTGGTAATTCAAAGTGGTATATGCAGGGTACATAGGAAATAGATTGGCAATGTAGAGAGGACAAAAGTTAAAATTGTAACCTAGATCCTTGATTAAGCATTGTTGAACTCAGAGAGAGTCTCATTTCCTTTCCATCCACTAGTGGCATCATATCCTGAGTCGTGGGTCAAGTTGTTCCAAGGGTTCATCCCAAACAAGTTGACCCAAGGAGCATTCAAAAATGCCAGCTAATCTGATAGCCTCACTCTTAGGAACATTCTGAGTAACCAAAATGATTCGGAGAAGTATCCTACAACTGAGTTGATTCCGCACAGACATAGAGCATAATTTTCACAGCCAGGGCTCGATTTTCTTCCGCGGGCAACAATAGTATGGTATCATCTACATACTGAATTTTTTGAAACTTAGTGTCATAAGATGCAATTGGCAGAGAAAGCACACCATCTTGGACAATTTTGCTAATAACATGTAGCGACCCGACTCAAAACGAGTCAAGCCTCTGTGTTTCTGTGCCATCCCTGGATCAGTATGCTGGCACACACAGTACATCAATGTATATATCAAAGTGCAATCACATGTAAAATAGCGTAAAACTAATATATACCTTAAATATCTCAGCGGAAGCGGTCAAGGGAGTGGAGTCCCAATAAACACCAACGGCAAGTTGAGTGTAGACCGTAACCCTGAATCGCACTCTTACTCGTCGAAGAAAAATATCTGCAACATAAGACGTTGCAGCCGTGTAGGTCAGCATATTGAATATGCCGGCAAGTCACATAAGAGAGGGGTGAAAAGTAATCATCTATACTATATGCATATATGGCAGGTGTGGCTATAAGTTTTTAGCGAAAAGCAAGTTTTCTCCTACATCAAGAGAGGGCTAAAAGCAAAATATTACTACATTGTTGGTTGTTAACGAGATGGTTCCGCCAACCAATCCTCGTACCCGATTTGTCAATAATTACCCTCATCATATATATATAATGGTGTTGAGAAATCCAGATAACTTTAGTTCCTTTGGCTCAAGTTGTCCATGACCATGGACACGGCTAATCGATTAGGTTTGAGTACTCTGCAGAGTTTTGCACACGTTCCCCACAAGATTTGATCGCCTCCATGTATGTCCTCGCACTTCAGGGTGTTTGAAGACCGGATGATCAAAACATGGTCTTTCAACGGGTCCCTCTGAATCCCTGTCGGTGCCCATCCAATCCTACCGTTCATCTACATCTGCTAGCACCGCCTGTCCAGAGTCGCCGCGTTGTTCAACCAAGCCAGAGCCCATAATGACTTGTGGCTGTGCAGGTAAGCCTTGGGTCTTGAAAATATACGTCTGTCTCTTTGAGCCTGGGTGAAGCTTTCCGCAGGATGTCATGGCCTCTCTAGCATCCCGGGTCATCCACTGGGTTCTCCAGGGAGCCGATCAACCGTCCTTCACCCAGAGTTGCATTGCGTCCAAGGTCTTGAAAATCTTGTCTTAACCGGTCTTGATTATTTAATCAACCTTGCATCACTCGTGTTATGCACTCAACCGAAATCCCGTCTACTCAAGCATAGCAATATGAAATTTGTCGTCCCAGGGCCAAGTATCGGGGTTGTTGTGTGCCTACCACATGATACTACAACCTTTACTAAAATTTCAAGTACCTAAGCAGCATGCAATTGGGCATAGGATGGTAGAACTACAATGCATAAAACATAGGTGATAGTATGATCAAAATGACTTGCCTGGTGATGTTGACGGAGAAGAATTTCTCGAGAAAATAACTTGATAGACTACTCGTCACTCTCCGATGAAACCTATATAACAAACATATCATTCACATAAGCACTCATACTAGCAATCATTCTAGCAATCAAAACAAAAGAGAGAGCGAATAGGAATCCGAAGGAAACTTCAAATAAGACTAGGGAGTCTTCTACTACGTCAAACACTAAATAGTTTTTGTCTAACAGAAAATAATAACAAGGAACTAAGATATAAATTTAACTAAGATAAAATAAAGTATTTTTCACAAAACGTTTTCAAAGTATTTTCCAAACGGGTTTTGAAACAGTGAAGAAACCAATTGCAAGTTACTAAGGAACGAGAATTGATTTCATGAAAACAAATAAAAATAAAATAAAAACTTGTTGCAAAACTACTGTTTAACTAACAGAAACAAAACATAATATTTCTGAAATAATAAATAAAATATTTTAAAACAAAAATAGAAAAGCAATTAGCCGAAATTCTAAAAGAGGTGAAACAGAAATTGTTTCACAAGAAAGAGTGTGCTAAAATACTCAAACAAATCTGAAGTTTTTACCACTGATAAATAAGATCACTAGTGATCAGTACCGAAACGAATCAAATTAAAAGCTATTTTTAAACTCCTGGAATAAGCAGAACAAGGTTTAAACTAAATCTGATCTAACTTATATTTGAAAATTTCAAACATAGACACATTATATGTTTTTAAAAGCTGCAGGAAATTTGTGAGCTACTGGAAAACGAATCAAATCTATTGGACTTATGGATCAAAAGTTATGGGCTAAACAAGATTGGAACTTTTCTGTTCTTTGAATTAAACAGAAAAAAAAGCTAACTAATGAACGGGCCACGTGGCGATCTCTGGTTGGCTTAGACCTGTGCGCTGCGGTGCTAAACTAACAAACGTCCGCATATTAGAAGAAAACTGTTTGGCTAACTAATTAAATAAAACAACCACCGGTTCTTTTTAGAAAATCGAAGGGGTAAGTTACTCTAATCTACACCGTTGAAAATAGATCTAAGGGTAAAACTAAAACAAGTAAAAGAAAAAAAAAGAAAGGAAAGAGGGGCCTTACCGTGGCTGGGAGTTGCTCCCGTGGCTGGAGCCTTCTCCGGCGAGGTGGCCGGCCGCCGGCGAGGGTGGGGAAGGGCCGGTGGAGGAGTGGGGGCGGCGAGACTCCAGGGGGGGAGGGAGGCGAGGTGGAGGGACCTGCAGGGGGGGCGAAGGGTGAGAGCTCCTGGCGATCTTCTCTGGTCGGGGCGATGGGGAGGGGTGCAGCGAGGTGGAGGGTGCCGACGGGGTGGGGTGGCGACGGTGGGGAGGTGGTGGGGAGGCGCGACAGGGGTGGGGAGGGCTCGGCAGGGGTGAGGGGAAGATGCAGGGGCGATGTGGAGGAGTTCCTGGCGAGCTTCTGGTGCCGGCTCCGGCGAGGTGCAGGGGGAGGAGGAGGTGGGGAGAGGCGGTGGTTTCAACGGGAATGGAACGAGGAAGCCATGGGGGTTCTTATAGAGGCGACGAGAGGCGCTGGGAGGGAAGGTGCTTCGCGAATCCCGGAGGTGGGGATTCCTCTGTCCATGCCAGGGAAGGTTCTGTGACGTGAAGAAGAAACAGAGGTAGGAGATGATCTGTGTTGGGCCAGTTTAGGGAAGTGTCTTAATGGGCCAGCCCTTATTTCCATTTAATAGAGATTCCTTTCCTATTTTTAAAACTAGGAAACTAAAAGGATAAAAGGGAATTCAAATCAAATCGGAATAAAGAGTTTCTATATACTAAAATTATCAGAAAAATAAAATATAAATGATGGGCATTTTTCCACGGCAAAAATAAAAACTTTAGAAAAAATTATTTTCACAAAATTGCCTAAAAGGTTTATTTTATTTTGCAAATAATTTTCAAATGACACTCTAAGTTTTAGGGTTCAAATAACTTTAAAAATGCCCGTGGGTTTGAGGGTCATGTTCCTCCTCTCTTTTCTGTTTGACAGAATGTATTTCCCGGCATTTCTTGCACGAAGAAAACAAACGGAAATGCAGAAGAATTCAAATGCAAATATCTCCGTTCAAATTATTTATAGTTGAAGAAGTCATGTCATCTTCTCTCTTTGCTTTTAAAAGATTGAATTTGAATTCACCGGAGAAGGGGAAAGTCATTTTATTCCCTCTCATTCAAAAGTTTTGAAAAGTTTCAAATTTCACAAAAGTTTCAATCACTCAGGCAAACAAACAAACAATCAGTCTAATAATTATATTAACATTCCAAAATTTATAATTTTGGGATGTTACAAACTACCACACTTAAGATGAATCTCGTCCTCGAGATTCGAAGAGGCTAGAAAGAAAGGTTAGGGTTTGGGGGTCTTCTAACAAATCCAATCTCCGGCAAGGTGGGATGCTACCACACTTAAAATGAGAGATAATGGTCCCTCAAAATGCTTTAACGATCCTCTAGGGTTTTGGCATCTGACTCCCCACAGTCTTCATATCTTCCGTTATATTCATAACGTCTCCATAAAAAACGAGGCTCTTCCGTTGATATAAGCTTCTTCCGTTACTGGGTCTTCTTAACTGACAGTATCGTGGTCAATTCTAAATAATATATCGATGGTTCTCATGGTGGTCTACCATTTGTGGTTATCCTGCAGAGAGAGGGGTCTTGGTTTCATTCTCACCGTCAAATTTCCTACGCGTGACAACAGGTGCCATGTACATGGGCTTTTCTTATACCACTCTAAGGCTTAAACAAAAGCTTCAAAGAACGTCGTCTCTCTATATGGGTAAGTCTCTTAGATTTACCATTCCGAATAGCAAGATAAATGATAAGAGTAAGTCGTCATGGTGATCAATCCATTCCGCACCCAAATCATTTCTCTGTATAAGGTTTAGCGAATCTTGCATTCTAACACTTGGGCATCCTCACAAGCATTGCAGAGTTTCTCTTGTCCACGAACGAAGTTCGGATAATCCATTGGTTCTGCAAGCTGAACAAAACATCTATTGTATCTTCACAACCCTCAGGTTTTCGTATGATCCTAAGAAAATGTTTGTTGATCCATCATAGCTTCCTTCATAAATCATATGCATTTCATAATCAATCCTTTATTTCATCCTTAATTTCTTATCAAAAACTCCAATTCAAAAGTACTCTATTACAATTGCTGCCATCCACATTGTTCGGTATGGTCAAGCATTTCTGCCAGCTTTATTCATCTATCTCTCTTGAAGGTACTTTAGTTCCACTGGTACTTTCTGACGTGCTCCTTGAAATCATCCATCTTTTGCTTCATCATGGTGGCCATTAGCTTCATCTCCATCATCTCCGCACGTACTTCACTCAGGTATTCCTGGGTATGACGAAGTCTTGCTTCAAGTATTTCTCCAATCTGACGTATGGCTTCCATGGCAGCTTCACGAACAGCATCAAAGAAGGTTGCTCGTGGTACACGTGAAATAAAAAAGTATTGCCCCATAGTCTTTGGACAAACTCCTTTCACATGGTGGAGGTGTACTTCCACATACCAAAGTTCTACTCCACTTTCCATGAATGGGTAGCCTTTGTAGACTGCATCTCCTTCAAGATGAATGTGCTTCATCATGTCCTTTAGGATTTTCGGGTAATCGTGATCACTGGTTAGGGTCATGATCATTTCTGGGCCCTTGAGGAATGACTCGTAGAGAGTTGTCATCTGCAGGTGTCAGTAAATAGGTACTCAGAGGAATGTATGTGTCTCCTTGGTAATCATGGTACACTCCTACTCAATGGATCCTGTGGGTTTACCGATTACTACCACACTTAAAATGAATTATACTCATGCCTGCATAGATCATATTTTCTCATATCCTCATAATTGTTCAGAGATCTTTGTTCGAAGAGAAACAACGCATACATTTTCAACATAGGCAATCATGAGACAATAAATTCCATTTATTCATGATGTTGTTACAATCTCAGGGACTTCTGTTACAAAAAAAATTCACTCCATGATCTCATGAAAAACAAGAGTGCTTCAGGTTCCACTTATTGCCACTGTCAAAACTTATCTACTCCATTTTAGCTTTCTTCCCTTGTGGACAATCACTAGCATAATGTCCTGCTTCCTTGCAACGAAAGCAAATGAGTTCTGACAAGTCTTGAGGCGTCTTAGTGTTTGCTTTTGCTCCTTGGATTCCCGGCTTCCTTCCTGAGCACATGTATTTGTGGTGGCCAAATTCCATACACTTGAAACATCTGACATGACTCAGGTCTTTATCTGCAAAGATTTGGCCCTTCCGAGGGTACTTTTTCTTCTTTCTGGACTCCTTCATTTTGGCCAGTTCTTCTATTTCAAGTGGATCAAACTCCACTTTTTCCGTCGGGAAGTTTCCCAGATACTCTTGGCTTCTTTTCGTGCAATCCTGTGAATAATGTCCTTCTCCTCCACATGAGTAGCATGCATTGGAGAAAAATCTGGTCAGACCTTGTTCATCAGGGTCTTCTATATTTTCAATCATCACAGGTTCTTCTAGAATCTTCTTCTAGAGGGTTTCCTTCACTTCATCTTGCTGCTGCTTGACAACCTGTTGCACCTTGGGGTAAATGTGACACTGAGCTGGGTAGTGGGTGGTTCCTTCACAAGGAAAACAAGTCACCTGACTACTTGGCAACTCCTCAGCTGGGTGATTTTCTTCACAATGAGTGCATCCATCCGTGTGTTCTTCCTGGGTGTGTCCTATTTCTCCACAGATCTTGCATGCACAAGTCTTCTCCTTCGGATTATCATAGCCCTTCTGAATGAGAAGGGATCTTAACAAAGTCTTCTTGAATTCGTCCCAGGTTTCTGCTCCACTAAATCCTTGTATGGCATGATGCATTTTCCACCAGATTGCAGCACTTTGTGTAAAGTACTGAAGAGCGTGTTCCACTTCATACTTCCTTGATATCAAGTTGCTCCCGAAGTGGTTCTCCATGTTTTGAATCCATATATCAGCCTCCGGCTGGGTCATTGGTCCAGAGACTACAAGTCGAGCTTCATACTCCATTTGGTAGGGTTGAGGTTTTGGGGATGAGACGGGTAAGAGAGGGAGGGAGATACACACAATACAAACAATATTTTTGAGAATAGGTTTTATTTGTGGCCGTCGGAAAACACACACCAATAACGGCTCACAAATCATCGTATCTACCGTGGGTGTATAAAAGGGGTTTGGACTTCTAATGGTCATATAATTATTCGAACACTTCAGGGTCTTCGAGTTCTTCGGGTCTTGAGAGTCTTCTGTTGGTGTAGCTTCAATTCTTCAAACGCGTGGTGAAATCCTCTTTACTTTGAAGTAGAACTCCATTGATTCTTCATGAGGTCAAAGGGGCAAGGGGATTGTATAACTATTTGAGGTGAGAGAGAACATTTGATGAAATCAGAAGAGATGAGAAGTGAAAGCTGTTCTTTGAAAATAAATTTTTTTGAGAGATCCTATCCTAAGAAGTTTCCAGTGTCTAGGGTCACGTCCTACAGTCAACATGTGCTCTGATACCATTTCTGTAGCGACCCGACTCAAAACGAGTCAAGCCTCTGTGTTTCTGTGCCATCCCTGGATCAGTATGCTGGCACACACAGTACATCAATGTATATATCAAAGTGCAATCACATGTAAAATAGCGTAAAACTGATATTTACCTTAAATATCTCAGCGGAAGCGGTCAAGGGAGTGGAGTCCCAATAAACACCAACGGCAAGTTGAGTGTAGACCGTAACCCTGAATCGTACTCTTACTCATCGAAGAAAAATATCTGCAACATAAGACGTTGCAACCGTGTAGGTCAGCATATTGAATATGCCGGCAATTCACATAAGAGAGGGGTGAAAAGTAATCATCTATACTATATGCATATATGGCATGTGTGGCTATAAGTTTTTAGCGAAAAGCAAGTTTTCTCCTACATCAAGAGAGGGCTAAAAGCAAAATATTACTACATTGTTGGTTGTTAACGAGATGGTTCCGCCAACCAATCCTCGTACCCGAGTTATCAATAATTACCCTCATCAAATATATATAATGGTGTTGAGAAATCCAGATAACTTCAGTTCCTTTGGCTCAAGTTGTCCATGACCGTGGACACGGCTAATCGATTAGGTTTGAGTACTCTGCAGAGTTTTGCACACGTTCCCCACAAGATTTGATCGCCTCCGAGTATGTCCTCGCACTTCAGGGTGTTTGAAGACCGGATGATCAAAACATGGTCTTTCAACGGGTCCCTCTGAATACCCGTCGGTGCCCATCCAATCCTACCGTTCTTCTACATCTGCTAGCACCGCCTGTCCAGAGTCGCCGCATTGTCCAACCAACCCAGAGCCGATAATGACTTGTGGCTGTGCAGGTAAGCCCTGGGTCTTGAATATATCCGTCCGTCTCTTTGAGCCTGGGTGAAGCTTTCCGCAGGATGTCATGGCCGTCCCCAGCATCCCGGGTCATCCACTGGGTTCTCCAGGGAGCCGATCAACTGTCCTTCACCCAGAGTTGCATTGCGTCCGAGGTCTTGAAAATCTTGTCTTAACCGGTCTTGATTATTTAATCAACCTTGCATCACTCGTGTTATGCACTCAACCGAAAACCCGTCTACTCAAGCATAGCAATATGAAATTTGTCGCCCCGGGGCCAAGTATTGGGGTTGTTGTGTGCCTACCACATGATACTACAACCTTTACTAAAGTTTCCAAGTACCTAAGCAGCATGCAATTGGGCATAGGATGGTAGAACTACGATGCATAAAACATAGGTGATAGTATGATCAAAATGACTTGCCTGGTGATGTTGACGAAGAAGAATTTCTCGAGAAAATAACTTGATAGAGTACTCGTCACTCTCCGATGAAATCTATATAACAAACATATCATTCACATAAGCACTCATACAAGCAATCATTCTAGCAATCAAAACAAAAGAGAGAGCGAATAGGAATCCGAAGGAAACTTCAAATAAGACTAGGGAGTCTTCTACTACGTCAAACACTAAATAGTTTTTATCTAACAGAAAATAATAACAAGGAACTAAGATATAAATTTAACTAAGATAAAATAAAGTATTTTTCACAAAACTTTTTCAAAGTATTTTCCAAACGGGTTTTGAAACAGTGAAGAAACCAATTGCAAGTTACTAAGGAACGAGAATTGATTTCATGAAAACAAATAAAAATAAAATAAAAGCTTGTTGCAAAACTACTGTTTAACTAATAGAAACAAAACATAATATTTCTGAAATAATAAATAAAATATTTTATAACAAAAATAGAAAAGGAATTAGCCGAAATCCTAAAAGAGGTGAAACAGAAATTGCTTCACACGAAACAGTGAGCTAAAACAACCAAACAAATCTGAAATTTTTACCACTGATAAATAAGACCACTACTGATCAGTACCAAAAGGAATCAAATTAAAATCTATTTTTAAACTCCTGGAATAAGCAGAACAAGGTTTAAACTAAATCTGATCTAACTTATATTTGGAAATTTCAAACATAGACACATTATATGTTTTTAAAAACTACAGGAAATTGGTGAGCTGCTGGAAAAAGAATCAACTCTATTGGACCTATGGATCAAAAGTTATGGGCTAAACAAGATTGGAACTTTTCTGTTTTTTGAATTAAACAGAAAAAAAGCTAACTAATGAACGGGCCACGTGGCGATCTCTGGTTGGCTTAGACCTGTGCGCTGCGGTGCTAAACTAACAAACTTCCGCATATTAGAAGAAAACTGTTTGGCTAACTAATTAAATAAAACAACCACCGGTTCTTTTTAGAAAACCGAAGGGGTAAGTTACTCTAATCTACACCGTTGAAAATAGATCTAAGGGTAAAACTAAAACATGTAAAAAAAAGGAAAGAGGGGGCCTTACCGTGGCTGGGAGTTGCTCTCGTGGCTGGAGCCTTCTCCGGCGAGGTGGCCGGCCGCCGACGAGGGTGGGGAAGGGCCGGTGGAGGAGGGGGGGCGGCAAGACTCCAGGGGGGAGGGAGGCGAGGTGGACGGACCTGCAGGGGGGGTGGCCGAAGGGTGACAGCTCCTGGCGATCTTCTCTGGTCTGGGCGATGGGGAGGGGTGCAGCGAGGTGGAGGGTGCCGACGGGGTGGGGTGGCGACGGTGGGGAGGTGGTGGGGAGGCGCGGCAGGGGTGGGGAGGGCTCGGCAGGGGCGAGGGGAAGATGCAGGGGCGATGTGGAGGAGTTTTTGGCGAGCTTCTGGTGCCAACTCCGGCGAGGTGCAGGGGGTGGAGGAGGTGGGGAGAGGCAGTGGTTTCAACGGGAATGGAACGAGGAGGCCATGGGGGTTCTTATAGAGGCGACGGGAGGGAAGGTGCTTCGCGAATCCCGGAGGTGGGGATTCCTCTGTCCATGGCAGGGAAGGTTCTATGACGTGAAGAAGAAACAGAGGTAGGAGATGATCTCTGTTGGGCCAGTTTAGGAAAGTGTCTTAATGGGCCAGCCCTTATTTCCATTTAATAGAGATTCCTTTCCTATTTTTAAAACTAGGAAACTAAAACGATAAAAGGGAATTCAAATCAAATCGGAATAAAGGGTTTCTATATACCAAAATTATCAGAAAAATAAAATAAAAATGATGGGCATTTTTCCACGAAAAAAATAAAAACTTCAGAAAAAATTATTTTCACAAAATTGCCTAAAAGGTTTATTTTCTTTTGCAAATAATTTTCAAATGACCCTCTAAGTTTTAGGGTTCAAATAACTTTAAAAATGCCCGTGGGTTTGAGGGTCATGTTCCTCCTCTCTTTTCTGTTTGACAGAATGTATATCCCGGCATTTCTTGCATGAAGAAAACAAATGGAAATGCAAAAGAATTCAAATGCAAATATCTCCGTTCAAATTATTTATAGTTGAAGAAGTCATGTCATCTTCTCTCTGTGCTTTTAAAAGATTGAATTTGAATTCACCGGAGAAGGGGAAAGTCATTTATTCCCTCTCATTCAAAAGTTTTGAAAAGTTTCAGATTTCACACAAGTTTCAATCACTCAGGCAAACCAACAAACAATCAATCTAATAATTATATTAACATTGCAAAATTTATAATTTTGGGATGTTACATAACATACTGCAAAAGATTATCAACTAAGTAAAAAGGAGAGGGAAAAGTGAATCACCCTTGTGAGCTACATGTTTGCACCTGAACTAGTTGCATGGGCTGCCATTCAACAAGACAAGAGGAACTACGAGAGGATAAAATTTCTTTGACCCATGCAATCCACTTGCTGTCAAAGCCTTTATATTTAAAATTTTGCAAAATTACTTCATTCTCTGGAGTTTCAAAGCCTTTACGAAATCTAGCTTGTGGATGAGGATGGGCTTCTTTGACTGTTTACATTGGTGAATGTATTCGAAAGCCCAAGCCAAATAGACTTGGATAACATCACATTTCAGAAAAACATATTTATTTTCATGGATACCGTGCATGATAACCTTTTGGAACATATTTTGCATTAGCTTGGTGAGAAACTTGAGACATTTGTTAGTTAGAGATATTGGTTTGTGGTCATTGGTACCTTGTGGAGCCAACATCATTGGGATTTGAGTGATTAGAGAGCCATTAATATTTTCCAAACTGCTATTGCCATCATAGTAATAATGTATTACCTGCAAGAAATCTTTCTCAATACTGGGATAACACCTCTTAACAAACATGCCTTAAAACCATTTGGCCATGGATCTTTATAAGTCGGGAGATCTTTGAGAACAATGTTTTATTTTTGTATACACCGCATGATAACCTTTTGGAACATGTTGGGCATCATCCTGGTGAGAAACTTGAGACATGTGTTAGTTACAGATATTGGTTTGTAGTCATTGGGCCCTTGTGGAGCCAACATCACTCGGATTTGGGTGATCAGAGAGCCATTAATATTTTCCAAACTGTATTGCCATCATAGTAATAATGTATTAGCTGCAAGAAACCTTTCTCAATAATGGGACAACACCTCGTAACAAACATGCCATTAAAACCATCTGGGCCTGGAGCTTTATCAGTAGGGAGGTGTTTGAGAAAAATGTTTTATTTTGATCATCACAGAAAGACAAAGATAAATCGTGAAGGCCATCAACATGCTAGATTAGCTAGGTCAGATCGAAACCCATGTGTATACATTGGGCTTGGCCATTCTTTCTTTGAAAGAGCTCCACAAGATTTACGCTATCTTCCCATGATCAGATAAAATATTGTTATCATCCACTTTAAGACTTGCAATTGAATTCCTTCTCAATAATTTAGACAACATCACATGAAAGAGATTTGAATTATCCTAGCCAACCTTGATATATTTAATAGTACAGCACTGCGTCCAATAAATATACTAATGTTTCAATAGTCCTTCGTGATGGAGCTTGACCTTTTTCAAGAGTTTGAATTCAGGTATAGTCACATGCCACAACTCCTCCAAAGCATCAAAACTACTGATTACCTGAGAGCATGACATGCCAACCTTTTTGAGAGATAGCATCTGAGTTCTCCATCTCTTAAAATCATATACCGGTGTTTTCAATTTCTTGGACAGAGCTGCAGAAGTTGTCGTGGGGCAGATATTGGAGCATTCCAAGAACCTTTGACGCAATCCATGAAGCCAGGTAGCTCAACCTAGAAGTTCTCAAAGCGAAAAATATTTGATATCAGGATATCTGTGTCAATTGAAACTATGCATGGCACATGATCTTATAAGGTCCTATCAAGAGGAAGAACCACAATATTTGAATTAAAGGTAATCCACTCACTCATAAAAATTTAGTCTGGTTGTTCCAAGTGTGGAGTTTTCTGCATATTTGACCAAGTGCATTCTCTACCCTCCAATGGCAACTCGAGGAGACCTAGGTGTCTAACAATTTTATGAAACTCGAATAGCTCATTGACATCTTCACCTGGCAAATTTCTGTTGTCAATGGATCTGGTAAAATTGAAGTCACCTACAGGAGTCTTTGTTCATACATAAGTATCTAAACATGATATAGCCAGTGTGCAAACTCATCTTGTAAATCCCCCTCACAAGGACCATAAACAGTTACCAAAGTCCATTTTTCAGCATTATGGACTGAAGTGAAGTTAACTACCACACCATACTGTTGAACCTGAACGAGATGACCGGTGAAGACTATAGAGTTTCATATAACTAAAATACATGTCGATACCCCCACTGATGGGTCTAAAGCAACATTATCAGAACTTCATGGACAAAACATGCATATAGATCTAACATCAAACTCCTTGCACTTATTTTCCTGAAGACAAACTATAGAACACCTGCTCTCTTAAATTTTTTCCCTCACATCTCATTGCCGATCAATAGAATTTAAAACACGCACATTCGAACGGAGTACTTGAATGTTACAAATATTAGATGTACTATCCATAGCAATCATAAACTAGATAATAACAAAACAATTCTGCGTAATAGAACATGCGATAAAATAGAGCAAGGTTCACACAAACAGGTCCACGCGCTGATAGCTGATGACACAAACTTAAATAAAGTCTAAACATGAAGCAACTATGTCATAGGCATGATAGTTGTTGATCATTCATCATTTGAATCATTGGATGAGTCATCAGCTTATGGATGAGCCATAATCTTGTCCACCGTGAGCTTCTCTGGCATGATTCCAAGCGAGGCACCAAGGTCATGCATGGCTCTGATCAGCGTCGGAGGAGGAATCCTGGTGGCTTGAACATTATCTTGTCGATCATTCTCTATATGGGTTGGCAGCGCTGCTTCTTGGCATGCGGTGACAAAGAGGTCAGGCCATTGATGGAATGGCATAGAAAGTTTTGAATCCATTTAATTTGGCACAACTCCAAGTTGTGCAGCACATAGAAAAATCTGACGTGGGTGCCACAACTTGCATAGAAGGCTTGCGGGAACATCCACGAAATTAGTTGCCCGAGAGTGATTATGTGAGTCAATCTCCTTGATAATAGTCGATGATTTTGAGGCTGCAGCCCTATGAGCCAGATCATTCTCATGTGTAGCGAACAAACTGGACTAGTTTCATAGTGTAGAGGCAAAAACTTTAGTTGAAGATCATTTGAACAATGACACACTACAAGAGCATCTAGCTTCAGAAATGACAATGGCAATGAATTAGGGACACTGCGCGGCATAAGCACTAGCATTAGTGACTTGAACGATATGGACCACATCATCTATGGAGACATAACTAGACCAAAAGCCACTATGACAATGCCCAAATGATTTGGATCCATCTAATCTTCTAGGGGAACTATGGCAAGTTATTGCACACATAGAACTTGCTGAACTTTCATATCATCCAGATTTTTTCTCGAGCTTAGAATCATTCAAGACCACTGATGGATTGAGTACCATAGAGTTTTGAGCATGAGCTGGAATGCCTTGTTGCTCTTCATGCCGCATATCATCCTTGCTGTTTACAACCTCATCCCGGGGGGCATTGGTCATGATATGATTGTTGGGCATTTCCCTATCCCCCTTAGTTTCCTTGTGCGGGCTGATGATCAGGAAACTACATAGAAGATACCATACAGCTATTTAGGAAACTACAATATCTTCCCAATTTGTAAACTACCAAAACACCTCATCATGAGGAACTATGATGTTATCTGGGAAAGAATCACAAACTAGGGATCGTACTTGACCACGATCAATGTGGATCCAATAATGGAACTGGCCAAAAGTACCCATAACATCAACAAGGCATTGGGTGTTCCTATAGTCCAAGGGAACACCGATGAACGCCAACCAACTTGTCATGTGGCCATGGAATGAAACCCTCTCCTTGATTGTGTGGAATAAATCTCACAAGCAACTCATCTCTGTTCTCATCTAATCCAAGTAGAAACGTCAGATGTAGAGTAGAAAAACCCCTTACAACTGGATCTTCTATCTCAAAAAGGCCAATTCCTTGAAACCAAGCCTTAGCAGGTTGGACATGAACATGCAATGCCTGAGTAAGGAAGTGGAGAACCTATTCCCGATTAAGAGTAAACTGGTGACAAGGTGGGATTGGCTCGACGATAGGGACGATGAACTGCACATGCGCACGCGGCAGGGCAACCACCGACGTCAAGAAGGTGTGTAGGAGACGGCCTTCTCCATCGATGATGGTATCATGGCCTATCAGGAGAGAGAATATAGGGTCAAGTGGGTATATAGACATTGGTGGATTTGAGGAAGCTTCCTTTATGGCACGAGAAGCTTGAGATGGGGAGGTGGAGCTAGAAGGCAATCAATCTTGGCTTTTTTGCTGCAGTGAGGCATATTGCAATGGAGAAGAAGTCAAAGAGGCAACGCGGGAGGGGGCTTTGCTATGGTGCTTGCCTCGAAACCGTGTGATTGGACTTTAGTCACCCATATGGATGAATCACGAGGGGCACCCATGTAATTATTTTAATGTGACCCAATCAAAAACACTTCTTGCACATAACCTTTTTCTTGCAGGTGTCTGTTTGGTGGCCCATGCCCAAGGACTTCTTGCAATCCCAAAACTTGGTTGAAGATCCTCAATCATTTCATCAAAACTTTGTAGATCCTTGACTATATTATGTTGCAAAGGAAAGCTATCCGGAGATTTAACGGAATGTGATTGATCATAAAATATCTGATTGCGGGTCATGGTAGAGCCCATGGGCTCAATACGAGCCAAAGAAGATGGGCTGGCGATAACCAACAAAGGGGGTCCTACAAAAGCCGACCCAACTATGTTTTTCAAAATCCCTCTAGATCAGGGACTACATCCAACAAAATGATCCTTTTCGTCGAAGGGGACAACGACCCAAATTAGATCACCGGAGATTTCACCAACATCTAAACGGCGATCATCGTAATCATAACCAGCATGTGTACCAATTTGAATTTCACAGGCCCTCTCTAGGATCACTAGTATGTCTAGAGGGGGTGATTAGACTACTTGACCAAATAAAATCTTAGATTTTTCCCAATTTTAGTTGTTGGCAAGTTTTAGGAATTATAGCAAGTCAAGCACACCCTACACAATCAATTCTAAGAGTATAGCAGCGGAAAGTAAAGCCACACACATGTAAGTAGAGTGTAGCGATAGGAACATCAAATGCAAAGCTAACTCAAAGATTTTTGGTGTGGTTCCGATAGGTGGTGCTATCATACATCCAAGTTGATAGAGACTCCAACCCACGTAGGGTAACAGCCGTGAGATTCCACGAAGTCTCGACCCACGAAGGGTACATGGCGAAGCAATCTTGTCTATTCCACCATAGCTTATGTCCATGAAGGACTAGCATCACTCGGGGTAGATCTTCACGAAGTACGCGATCTCCTTGCCCTTACAAACTTCTTGGTTCAACTCCACACAAACTCAAAGGTTTCCAAGCAACACCTAACCAATGTAGGAGACACCACTCTCCAAAAGGTAATAGATGTGGTAGTACGATGAACTCCTTTCCCTTTTGCTTCAAAAGATAGTCTCCTCAACACTCTATCACTCTCTCGAAGATTTGGCTCGGGTAGAAGAGATTGATAGGGTGGAAAGCAACTTTTGGAGGATAGAAATCAAGATTCAAAAGGTAGGAATGGAATATCTTGATCTCAACACATGAGTATGTGGCTCTCTCTCACAAAATGGATGGGGCAAGTGTTGGTTCGTTTTGAGAGATTCCTTTTCAAATGAGAGGCTGGTGGAGTGGTATATATAGGCATCTCCAAAAATCTTATTGTTACATCATTATGGCCCAACTCGGTGAAACCAAAGTAAAAAAACTCGGTTGCACCGACTACTGTAAAATGTGGCAACTTTTGGCTTTTCGGTGTTGGTCTGATTTTGGCTGGCCTAGGCAGTTACCAAACTCGATGGTAGGGATTCCTAAAACTTGGAAAATTTGATTCTTCCAAATAGGTAGATTGAGAGTTGGTCACCGATTTTCGGTCAGACCAAAATTGAACTTGGTTGTAGCGACACCTTGGGGTTTGGCATAGGATCTGTCTAGGGTAAAACTCGGTATGGCCGATTTGGAAATATTGGCGGCACTGAATTTGTATGTTTAGGCTATGGACAGAATATTTGTGGGAGAATTTCATGAGTATTTTTGGTGGCTAACTCTAAGCACTTCAGCAACCAGATCATCATAGATACCTCATCCCCTTTTAATAGTATTGGATTTCCTATGGACTCAATTGTGATTTCTCGCATAAAAGTAAAATGTAGAGTCTTGAAGCATGTTGCTAATAGATGTTCCTTGCATCTAGGGGATCTCCTCACAAGACTTAGCCAATCCATCATTGAACTTTTCCTGAAATATACTTGGTATAATCATAAGTTCAATTACATATATGTCGTTACTGATTACCAAAACCACCTGGGGAGAATTTCAATCTCCCCCTTTTTGGTAATTGATGACAACATACAGATCAAAGCTTGGACATAAAATGTAATCAATGAATAGAATCTTCACTTTGAGAAGTATTTGATAACCAATGAATTTGTGCCTTATTTTAAATTTGCGTTTGAATGCAAATGCATAATCGATTAGGATCATGGGTCACTCTTCCATGTCACATACATCTTGGTGATGCGCATAAATGATATGAATGGATTACAATGCACATAACACCAATAATGAGTGTATGATCATCACATACATATCTCAAAGATAGGAAATAGTAGAATCAAAATAAAGTATATGATCAATCAGAACAAGGTTTAAGACATCCAAAAGAAAAACCAAATGTTTGCACAAACCAAAGAGAGCAATCAAAATGCAACACTCTCTCACTCTCTCTGTCTCTCTCTCCCTCTCTCTCTCGAAGCCCTAAGATCTATAAACTTCTCCACCTTTGGCAACAAGTTACGAAAAAAGTTCAAAAGTATAGAGCTAAGTGTCTCTCAGTGCATGATCTCCTCCATGGGGTGATAAAGCTGCCCGATAGTTGTTGAAGGAGTCGATCAGAGAGCATCGCCTAACTCTTCAGCGGATGTTCTCTGAGGTGGTGGTGTAGACACTAGAGGTGTAGGAGCTCAGGGAGCTAATGATGGAGCTGATGAAGATGGTCTCGACTCTGGATTTGTCACACCAGAAGATCTGCCCTATGTCAAAACCAGAGTGGGAGTGTGGAGAGGTGGACTATAATCATCATCACTGGAGCTAGGAGAATGCACTGCATCTACCTCCTACTTCAACTAGTTGACCGTGGTAGTCAGCTCGGTCACCTTGATATCCAGGTCATGAAACTTCATTTCCACAATCTTCTCAAGGCTCTTTTGGTTCAGCAAAATGCCATTGATGTTCTTCTCCAACCCTTGGATGGTGCTAATAAGAAATGACATGTAATCACCTTTGGTCTTTAACACTGGATCACTAGTGGCTCTGGCTGCCTCTGCATGGGCCTCACGCTCTAACTCAGCCTCTGCAATAGCTGAAGTGGTATAGCTTGGTTCCATCACCACAACATTATCCTGGAAATATGGCTTGAGTGGCAGGTGTTGACGATCAAGTATACAAATTCTCTTTCCAACCTTGGAGTTGAATAGCATCACAATATATGGAGCATAACCACATGACCTCTTCTGGTCAGTAGTTGTCCTCCTGATTGTCTCAACAATCAAATCCATCACCCTAATCCTGGTGTGGGTGTCTATATGATGCAGCATACAAATGGAGTATCCCCTCATCATCCTTTCATCACCTGATTTTGGCATCAAGGTGTACCTCATAATAGTGCTTGTGGTGGGTATTCCTGCTTGCAATAAATAGACATATCCAAGCTTGTGTGTCTTCAGATATTGCTCGGGAATTGGGTTATACATGTTGGCCATGGAGTTGGGGTTCATCTTTGCCTCGGTATAAACATCCAGGTCTCCATCCTACACCTCTAAAGCTCCTAATATGGTAGCCCACTCATCAACACTAGATTGATACCTAGTGCCTTTTGTCATCCATACATGAGTTGTAGAGTGGAATTTCATGATCATTTTATCATTACATGTTGTCATCTCTCTACCAACAAAGTTCTCAATGTTTATGGCCTTGAAGTTCTCTTCCACATGAGGAAAGTAATCTTCATTCTCCTTGATGTAGTTCCAGTCTACAAACCTCATATCATGGACAGCTGGACTCTTGTCTAATAAGACAGTCTCAAACAAGTCTTGTTGCCCCTTAGTCTGGAAGCGAGCATCTACAACAGTTCTCCTCCTTATAGCATATGGATCAACATCTCTCCACTTCCTAAGCCCTTGATCCTTCCTCTCCTTCATGTTCTAAGCTATAGTATGATCATCATTGTGCTCTCGCAAATGAGGTCTCACCTTCCTCAAAACAGCAATTTCTTCATCCTCTGCAGTAGCTTCCCTATAGGTTGTACCTTTATTCTTCTTAGTTGCACGAATATCTCTGGTGGTCTTCTTGAGTTTGGTGGTAGCTGGATTCTTGACCTTGGGAGTAGAAGGTTTATCCTTAAATTCACGCATGCTTGGCATTGTATCTTTCATCAGTTTCTTTTGCTTGGAAAGAGGTGGGTTAGTTTCCTCATATTCCTCTTCCTCATGCTCAATTGGATATTCATACATATAAGTATTGGCCTTCCAACAACATGGATAATTATCTTTGTGACCCTTGTCTTTGCTGGTTTCTTATCCAAGACTTTTGTGCTTTCAGTACCACTAGGTTGCCCCAAAGATAGAGACAACCCTCTCTTGGCTGCAACAGACTCTGGAATCTTCCTAGCAGTTTCCCCCTCTTTCTGTTCGTGGGAAGTGTTCTCATCAGGGAGAAAATTTGCATCTTCCACATCTGAGTTCACCATCATGTGAGCTCGGGGTGCCTAAACCTAAAAAACCGTTTGACTAATCTGGTAGATTTATCTAGTGGATAGATGCATCTCAATCCATGGCGTGAAGAAGAACAAAACCTATTGTGCAAGATTTGGAGCTAGGAGCACAAAAGGGGTCTAGTTCTTACCCTAATGCGACGAAGAACTCGCTATCGTGGAAATGGCGGGGCTGATTGTCCTCAACGACGGCGGACTCCGGTGGTGAGGGCGCACGGAAGACAAGGTAGATGTCCTTGGACTTCGAGCATGGCAGTAGAGGGTTGCGGCAGGCTGCGGAATTGAATAAATTTTTGATTTCGGGTCCACGAGTATGTATACCCTTCTGCTATCGATAGCACCTATTTCAAAATTTCTGTGCCACTTAGTTTCTTAACTGCGAGAGGACACAGAAACTCAGTGAGACCGAGATTTTGATTTTGGTGGTACCGAGGTGCAAAAACCAAATCAACCCTAGTGCTTCGGCAAAACCGAGTTTTTGGAGTTGGTTACACCGAGTTGCACATGGGAGGTTTTGGAAGTCAACTCTTGTCGAAATGGAACTCCAAGTGTTCCTCACACACAAGGTCTAAAAAGTGCTTGCTCAAATTTTGTGATGAAGCATGAATAGAATTTGAGATGAGAAAGCATAGATAGCTAGAGGGGGGTACCTAGGCATTCTTGTACATCCAATTGTCCAAAGAATATGAAATCCAATAGCCAACAATTGGATGCCCTTAAATGGGGAATTATATGCATACCAACATGCTCACACAATAAGATGTCAAATAAAACATGGCAAACGTGCACAACCACTCTAGTATCTACCAAGCACTTTGGTGATGACGAAGTCATCTATATATGAGTATATTGACTTAGGATCCAAGTAAGAATGCTTGATCAAAGGTCATACTCAACATTTAAGCACAAGTGGAGTTACCACCTTTACATAAAGCTTTTAATGTGTTCACATCTTGTGAGATGCTTTCATTCAAGTCTTAGAGTATATCTACCCCTTGATGTGACATCCCCCCTAAGAGGGATAAACTAACCTTGGCATTTATCGTAGAAGACTTCATGTAGGTGATGTCGTGGTGGATGCTCATTGTTGATAAAGATCATCTTGAGTTGGGAGCTATCCTTGTTGTTTCTTACTCTTCTCACATACATGGGTTAGTCCCACACAAGCTACAAATACAAGGATATATATGGACATGGAGTGAAGAACGTATCAGATGATGTCCATTGATACATTAATTACCTTGTCCCTTGCTTACCTTTGAGGGAATACGTGACTCCTTGAACTAATGCATAAGGTTGGGGTTTATTGCAAATAGGTCTTGCCAAAATGAATGAGAGTGAATTTTTTTGGTGGAGTTATGCCTCATGAACTTCTTTAGTTCTTGTTCTTGGGGACCCACATCAACTTGATGGGATTACCATAGTTTAGTTAGCACTTGATGAAGTAGAGCTAGTGGCGGCCTTGGGAACCCACTTGGCCATGACTTGGTATTCTTCTTCAAATTGGTGAATCTCCTCCTGAAACTTGTCCTTGCCCTTGAGCTTATGGTCTTGTGGTGGAAGGTCATCTTGAGCATCTATTCCCTTAGGCATAGTAGGATCATACTTTTCATTTTGGGGATGAAGCTTCTTCTTGGGGTGTTGACCTTCTTCCCATTCAACTCCATTGTCATTGAAGTAGCCAATGCCTTATTTCTTCCGGTGCCCTCCTTGCTTGCATACAATCTCCTCGAATTGCTTAATTCCGGCAAGACTCTTGTAGACACCTTTCTATATAATTCCTTTCAATAAAATGGTTTCTTGCTAAAGTGTAACTGGGCTAAGAGAATCATTAGTGGAATCAATAGAGCTACTAGAAACAACATAATTGGATTTAGCATTTGTGTTGTTGTTACTAGATAAAGAACCTTTCTTGCCTTTGATACTAGGTTGTTTAGATTTAAATTGTGGAACGAAAGTAGGCAAGAGTAATCGTTTGGCTAGATAAGAACAACTCTTCTTTCGAAGATCGTCATTGATAGCTTTAAGAAACTCAAGCTCTTGTTGTGAATTTAGCTTCTTGAAGCGTAAATTCTCATGGGTTCTTACAAGATATTTGTGATCTTCTAAACTAGATTCATGAGCTAACTTAAGATATTTTAATCTTTAGTTAGATGCTCAATCTCCTTCTTATCATCACATGAGTTATCTTAACTAGCATGATTATCATCAAGTTCATTTTGACTAACTTTACTAGTTTTATCGAAGAGCAAGTCATCATCTCCTTGTAAGTCATCATCATCGCTATTGAAGTCCAAGTATTCGTTGTGTGAAACCTTGGGGCTTTAGCAATCAAGCAACTAAAAATACAAGTTCTCCCTAAGGTGGTTTTGGTAATTAATAACAACATATGTGTCATTGAACTAATGATTTCATCTTGTATATTTGAAGAAAACTTCAAATATGCATTGGCTAAGGATTGTGGGAAGAACCCCGGGATGCAAGGAACACCTATTGGCAGCAAACTTGAAGACTCTACATTTTATATTTTGTGAGGAATCACATTTGGGTCCATAGGAAAGTCAATACTATCAAAAGGGGATGAGGTGACTATGTTCACCTGGTTGCTCAAATACTTAAAGTTAGCCACCAAACATACTCACGAATTCTCCCACAAATATTCTATCAAAATCCACAATATCCAAAATTCGGTGCCACCAACTTCTTCCATTCGGCCCTACCGAGTTTTACATCACACAGATCCAGAGCCAAACCCTAGAATATAGGTACTACCAAGTCCAGTTTTGGTGCTACCGAAAAAAGTGGCCAACCTTCTAATGTCGATTTGTTTAAAATCAGAATTCCCGATTTTAGCAAATTGGTTTCACCGAGTTTCTTATCTACCTAGGCCAGCCAACATCTGGCCCATCGAGATTTCTATATCGATCTCGCCGAAAAGAGAAAAGTTGCGACATTTTGCACTAGTCGGTGCCACCGAGTTTTCACTTCGGCTTCATTGAGTTGGGAAATAATGTTGTAACGTTGCATTTTTGGAGATGCCTATATATACCCATCCACCACCTCTCATTCATAGGGGAAGCACTCAGAACATACAAGCACTTGCCCCATCCATTTTTCTTAGAGAGAGCCACCTACTCATGTGTTGAGATCAAGATATTCCATCCCTACCATACGAATCTTTATTTCTAGCCTCCCCAAGTTGTTTTCCACCCAATCAGTCTCTTATACCCAACCAAATATGTGAGAGAATGGTTGAGTGTTGAGGAGACTATATTTCGAAGCACAAGAGAAAGGAGTGCATCATACTACCACATCTATTACCTTTAGGAGAGAGTGTTGTCTCCTAGATTGGTTAGGTATCGCTTGGGAGCCTCCTACTTCGTGTTGTGGAGTTGAACCAAGAAGTTTGAAAGGTCGAGTTAGGCTATTCCTTCGTGGACGTAAGCTGTGATGGAATAGATGATGATGCTTCTCCTTGAACCCTTCATGGGTTGAGCCCTCTATGGACTTGTGCAGCCGTTACCCTTCATGGGTTGAAGTATCCATTAATGTGTACGTACGATAGCACCGCCTATCAAAACCACGCTAAAAATCGTTGTATCAATCTTTGTGTTTGATATTCCTATCGCTACCCTATATTTACATATGCATGTCTTCACATTCTGCTGATGTACTGTTAGAGTTGCATGTGTAGGGTGTGCTTGACTTGCTACAATTTCTAAATCTTGCCCGCAACTAAAATTAGGAAAAGGCTAAATTTTTATTTGGTCAAGTAGTCTAATCATCGTCCTCTGGACATACTTCGGATCCTACAAGTGGTATCATAGCTTTGATCTCCATTGCGTTGGTTTCACAACCTAGGAGAGTATGGCATCTAGTGAGGGAAATTAGCACCATGGAGGTCCATACTTTGATGGTACAAACTTTGCTAGTTGGAAGCATAGGATGAAAATGCATATTATTGGTCATAACCCCGTCATTTTGGTTGTTGTTCATGTTGGTTTGCAAGGTGAATTCTTTGGTGATGGAAAGGAACCATATCGTGAAGCCACCATGTAATAATTGAAGATGTTGCAATACAACGCTCAACCATGTGACATTCTATTCAACTGCCTATGTCCAGAAGAGTTCAACTATATTAGTCGTCTTGAGAATGCAAAGGAAATTTGGGATACTTTATTTGTTATGCACGAAGGTACCGAATTCGTCAAGGAATCTAAGTTGGGTGTGCTACAAAGTTAACTTGACAGGTTCAAGATGAAGGATCGTGAAGGAGTCACTAAGATGTACTCTAGGCTTGCTCTCATCACAAATGAGATTGCCGGCTTAGGAAGCAAAGAAATGACCGACAAATTCATCATCAAGAAGATCCTTAGGGCCTTGGATGGAAAGTACAACATCGTGTGCACATTGATCCAAATGATGACAAACTACAAATATCTCAAGCCAACATAAGTTATTGGAAGGATTTTTGCTCATGAAACACTACTAGGGAAAACCTTATACACAGAACATTAGCAGTAGGGATAGATAAAAGAGGGCGCTACTACTACATATCAGTAGCGCGCATCTAGTAGAGTTGCTACTGCTAAATACTTAGCAGTAGCGTTGTTTTAAGAAACACACTACTACTAATATTGCCCCATTGTTTCCGACACACTAGAGTCAGTAGTAGCTCACCCCAGATACCGGCGCTACTGCTAACAGAATAGTAGTACGTGTGTTTTCGACCCGCGCTACTGCTAAGTGGGGTGTGCACTTATCATATTTGTCGCCCCCGCATGCCCCTCTCTCTCACTCTCTCCCTCTCTCCCTCTCCACACACTGCGCCTCCGCCGCCCCTAAATCCCTCTCTTTCCACTCTGCACTTCCGCCCTGCCCCTCACTCCCTCCCTCTCCCCCTCCTCACTCTCTCCCTCTCCACTCTGCACCGTCGCCCCGCCCTTCACTCCCTGCCTTTCCCCTCCTCACTCTCCCCACTCTAAGCCGCTGGCGCCGCAGGTCCTCCCTGGCGACCTCGCCCCCGTCCCCGACCACGACCACGACCCTGATGACCTCGACCCCGGCCCCGACCCCGACCTCGACCCCGGCATCCTTGACCCCTGCCCCGACCCCGACACCGACCCAAGCCTGTGGTGAGACATCCCCACGCCTAGGGTTCTTGCTAGGATTCTTCCTAGGGACTAGCTCATGCCCCGAATGTTGTTGCGGCAATATTTGCAAAATATATATATTGTGTTCTATTATTAAATATTTTGTATAATACTTGCATGTTGAGAAAAATAGGTAGTGGGCGCAAGCTAAATTCAAATGAGATGATTGTTGTACAAATGATAACTAGAAAGTAAAACATTAAACAATAAGAAAATTTTCTCATAGGAATTTGTCTCGATGTTGACGATGTCCGGCACACATCCTCATCGTCGAGTGGTCGGCAAGAGCCTTCTTGATAGGCGCCATGTCCGAGACTGGGCTCGGCCGGGCTGGCACTCAGAGGTGCTACCTTCCAGGGCGCGCACCTTGGTGAGTAAATCAGGTCTCGTCGTCGACCCGGAGCTTCTTTGGTGGCGGTCGTGTGGGCCACTATCGGTGCCGAGGGAGCCGGCCCCCAAGGAGGTGGTACCTCACCGTGTCAGGGACGGGGACGATCATGTCCGTCGATACATGGCTGTGTTGGATGCCAGGTTCTTCAAGGATATCACCCGAGCTATAATCAGGTGGTGGTTCCTTATCTTTGGGTTGCCAGCGCCTACGCCATGAGACGTCATGTGGATTTGTATTAGTGATATTATATGATAATATTCGAGATCTATTAGTGATAATATCGGTTATCTTTTGGTTTGTCGTTGCTCCTTGTATGACTTTCATGTGTGTTCTTGATCGAGGAATCCCGACTGTTGTCATGGGGGGCGCTTCCTCCTTCTCTTCTTCCGATATATACCTTGGTATAATGCGCAAGGAGAGCAGAGGAGAAGCGCCCATCACCGATGGTCGAACTATTAGTGTGATAAAGTGTCCACCAACATATATACACCATTAGATATGAGAGTTATTTAAGGAAAGCCTCGACTAACCGAAACATAACCGATATTGAACTAGGTCTATTTGGACATGTGTGTATGTTATTAACTAAGTAAGATGGTGATGAGTTATATGCCATATATTTTATTAAAGTGGATGCATGCAAGTGACCAAGTTGAATTAGAGGAAAATATGATGTTGCGATTGGAGATGTGTGTATGTTATTGCACGGCACACCTCCTAGTGCGTATGTTTCGCCGAAATGTTGATTCATTTTTGTTCCGGATAATTTCACGTGCTCAGTTTGTCTTATTTGAATAATGATCTTGCCGAAATTTTGGATCATGAACACAGGAAATGTCTAACGATGATAGGATCCCCGAGTGTGATTACTGCGACGATGATCGGGGTTTATCCGACAGGCAACCTCACCTATGAGATGACAGGTTCTTCACAATCAAGTTTGACGAGACCTTCAATGTTTGTGTGGTACGCAAAAATGACAAGTATTTTTTCCATAATTAAGAATGACTTTTGTTTCTTTGCTTCAATGTGTGATTTCTGTTTTATACAATTCGACTAGTTCCTCCCTTGCCATGGAAGAAGTTATGTGTTGGAGAGGCTCGGTTTCGAAGACCACGAGAGTATGGAGATGAGGAGTGCTAACCTCAGTACTAAACATGGTCACACATTTCTGGTTAAAGTAATGAATGCAGTAAATAACATAGAATTAGGGTGCTCAATTGGGAAGCTCTTTGCAACGCATGTGGATTTCTATGGGGAATGGAAATAATCTTCGATCTTCGTCCTCAACATCATATCGAAGGTAACATCGACATTTGGGTGGATGTCGATATACTTCTTGTTTTACCTCCATGTGAGTTTGCCAAGTAATTTGCATTCAATATTTAAAAATAATTGGTGTTCATCCATACTAAATTTGTTAAAATATAATTTACAGCTTATTTCGTTTCTTCGAGTGAATTACGAAAATTAGTTGACACGACGCACTACACTTATGGATCACACTTAATTGGGAGGAGAAGGATGTTCTCATCCACTTTATTGTTGGTGTCCTAGTTGGTAGGGAGAAATTCCCATATAATTTGGGAACTGGACCAAACTATACATTTTACATGCCATTAGTGCATAGGTTGAGGGCGGATGACATTCGTCGAAATATCTTGGTAAGAGTTTCCTAATTAAGTACACTCTACTATTGCGTAAATGATGATGATTACATTACTAACTAGGTTTTTATTATCTTCTTCAACAGAAACTGCCAAATGATGTAGTGCCTGTGTTGATGCACGACAAAGGTCATATGACAATTAAAAGCCCACTGAGGGTCAGTTCGATGCTCCATACTCGACTGAACGCAAATAAAAAAGGCTCCAAATTGAAGCATGGAGAGAAATAAAGAAGGATCGCAAGACACAAGTTGGAGACCGTTGGATTTGTGTGCTTCATCACGGAGACATAGGTGTTATTCTGTTTTATGATATTTTACCTAGGAGAGAGGACTAGGTCCTATGAGAGAGAAGTTTTTCTAGTTTATATTAACTTGGCATGATTGATTAAGATGATGGTTATTATGATGTTTTTCTAGGAGATTTTAGCTTAGCATGATTAAGATGATGATGAATTGTTCAATGAGTAATATGATGATGAGTTATATGTCATATATTTGATTAAAGTGGATGGATGCAAGTGACCAAGTTGAATTAGAGAAAAATATGATATTGCGATTGGCAACATCATATTTTCTTCTAATTCAACATGATCGCTTACATCCATCCACTTTAATCTAAATGTAGTTGCTCACACAATAATTATTAATGTTGTATGTTAATATGTGTAACCGTGAGTAAATACTATATATATATATATGTGTGTGTGTGTGTGTGTGTGTGTGTGTGTGTGTGTGCGTTTACTAATGGCGCTGGTTAGAAAAGCACGCTACTCATAACTCGGTTAGCAGTAGCGTTGTCTAAGGGGCGCTACTGCTAAAGTTTAGTAGTAGCGCTGGGAAAACAGTTAGTTGTAGCGTCGTAGCAGTAGTGCGAGCACCCACGTTACTGATAGTTCAAAACCCGCGCAACTGCTAGGGTTTTCCCTAGTAGTGAAATGTCACTCAAGGACAAAGAAGAGCTTCACAACAAGTCAAGCAGTGTTTACAAAGCTTCAAGTGATACTTCAAATGCCAACCTTGTCACCAATGAAGAGATAATCCTCTTGGTTAAGAAATTCAACAAGCTGTACAAGAGTAGAGGCAAAAAGAGAAGCTCCAACTCAAGATATTAAGAGAAGAGTTCATCCAGTCATGACCAAAACTGCACAATTGCGGAAGGCCCGAGCATTACTCCAATGAGTGCTCGGTCCCCCACAAAAGAAGAGAAGAGTCACCTAGAAGACGAAGCTCAAGAGATGAGTCACCTTGAAGAGAGAGGAGGAGTAGAGAATATCATTATGAACGAAGACCATCCTGGAGAAGGAAGGAACCGGAAAATAAAGACAAGTACACCAAGAGCCGCTCAAGAAGAAGACATCAAGCTCATGTTGGTAAATAGGTATCCAGCTCCAAATACGACAACCAATCCAAGAGAGATACCACTCCGACTCCGACTATAGCCAAGATGAAGGTGTTGCCGGTCTTGCACTCATATCCTCCAACTCCTATGACATATTTAATTCAACAAATGAAGGGATTGGAAACTACATCATGGCTAAAGGCCCTAAGGTATCACATCCCAAGTACTTTGACTTTAATACTGATGAGGATGACTTACTTGGAGATGATGACTTGTTTTTTGAGAAAACTAGTGATAACCATGAAAATGAACTTGATGATAATCATGCTAGTCAAGATAAGTCATGTGATGATGATAAGAAGGAGCTTGACCATCTAACTAAAGAATTAAAAACTCTTAAGTTAGCCCATGAATCTACTCTAGAAAATCATAAAGAGCTTGCAAGAACTCATGAAAAGCTACTCTTCAAGAAGCTAAATTTAAATCAACAGCATGAGTTTCTAAAATCAATCAATGATGATCTTTGATAGAAGAGTTGCTCTTATCTATCCAAATTATTACTCTTGTCTACTTTTGTTCCACAAGTTAAACCTAAGCACACTAGTAACAAAGGAAAGATAGTTTCTTCATCTAATTACAACAACACTAATGCTAAATCAAATGATGTTGTTGCTAGTATCTCTCTTGATTACACTAATGGCTATCTTATTCAAGTTACACTTGAGCAAGAAAATGATTTATATAGGTGAATTATATAGAGAGGTGTCTTCCAGAGACTTGTAGGAAGTAAGAAATTCGAGGAGATTGTACGCAAGCAAGGAGGACATCGGAAGAAGCAACTCGTTCACTACTTCAATGCCAATGCAGTTGAATGGGAAGAAGGTCAATACCCCAACCCAAAGTTTGTTCCCCAAAAGGAGAACTATGATCCTATTCTCCCCAAGGGAACAAATTCTCAAGATGACCTTCCACCACAAGACCAAAAGCTCAAGGGCGAGGACAATCTTCAAGAGGAGATTGACTCATTTGAAAAAGAATGCCAAGCCATGGTCAAGTGGATTCCCAAGGTCCCCACTAGCTCTACTTCATCAAGCCCTAAGTCAAATCCAAGGATCCCCATCAAGTTGATGTGGGTCCCTAAGAAAAAGAACTAGAGAAATTCTTGAGGGGTGACTCCGCCAATGAAATTCACTGTTGTTCATTTTCTTAAGAACTATTCGCAATCAACTTCAATTATATGCATCATCTCATATGTACTTCACTCCATGTCGACAGATATCCTTGTATTTGTTCCTTGTGTGGGACTAACCCATGTAGTTGAGAAGAGTATGAAACGCCAAGGATAGCTCCCAACTCAAGATGATCTTCATCAACAATGAATATCCACCACTAGTACACCTACATGAAGTCTTCTACGACAAAACCAAAGGTTAGTTTATCCCTCCTAGGGGGGATGTCACATCAAGGGGGAGCTTCACTCTAAGACTTTCGTTAAAGCATTTCTCAAAGATGTGAACACAATGAATTCTTTATGTAAAATTGGAAACCCCACTTATTCTTAAGGGATGAGTATGACCTTTGATAAAGTACTCTTTTTTTGAGCCTAAGTCAATACACTCGGATATAGATGACTTTGTCATCACCAAAGTGATTGGTAGATACTAGAGTGGTTGTGCATGTTTGCCATTTTTTATTAAGCCTCTTATTGTGTGAGCATGTTGGTATGCATATTTCTCATCATTCGAGGATATCCAATTGTTATTATTTGGCTTTTTATTTCCTGGGCCAATTGGATATACAAGAATGCCTAAGTACCACTATCTAGCTATCTATGATGTCTTGCATCAAATTCTATCCATGCTTCATCACAAAATTTGACCAATCACTTTTTCGACACTCTCTGTGTGGTGCACTTGGAGTTCTGTCTTGACAAGAGCTAACTTCCAAAACCTCCCATGTGCCACTCGGTGTGACGAACTCCACAAACTCGGTCCCACCGAAACACTAGGGTTGATCTGGTTTTTTAACCTCGGTACCACTGATTTCGCAATCTCCGCGCTCATCGAGTTTCTTTGTCCCTAGCAGTTAGGAAACTCGGGGGCACCAAAATTCCCAAATCGGTGTCACCGATAACAAGGGGATATATGTATCTAGAAGACACGAATTTTGAAATTAATCTGCAACCATCACTCCCCAGAAACCACTTCTATCGAGCTCGTGTCTTTAGGATGTCGCCCTTCATCTCCCGTGAGCCCTCGTCGTAGGAGTCCTCGCCATCGATAGCAATCTCACCAGTGATACGTCTCCAATGTATCTATAATTTTTTATTGTTCCATGCTATTATATAATCTATTTTGGAAGTTTTATATGCATTAGTATGATATTTTATATTATTTTTGGGACTAACCTATTAATAAAGAGCTTAGTGCGAGTTTCTGTTTTTTTCATTTTTTTGAGTATTGTAGATAAGGACTATTAAATGGAGTCCAACGGAATAAAATCTCCGGAATGATTTTTCTTGGACCAGAAGACATCTGCCAGACTTCGAGAAGGGGCCACGAGACCTGTCGGGAAGCGACAAGCCTACAGGGCGCGCCCCTGGCTTGTGGGCCCCCTGCATCTCTCCTAACCCTAATCATTGGCCTATAAATTCCCAAATATTCAACCAATACCAGAAAGAGCCACAAAAGTACTTTGTTGCCGTCGGTAGCCTCTATTCCCGTGAGATCCAATCAGGGAGCCTTTTCCGATAATCTGCCGGAGAGGGAATTGATCATGGAGGGCATCTAGATCAACTCCATTGCCGCTCCGATGATGCGTGAGTAGTTCACCATATACCTACGGGTCCATAGCTACTAGCTAGATGGCTTCGTCTTTCTCTTTGTTCTTCAGTACCATGTTCTCCATAATCTTCATGGAGATCTATCCAATGTAATACTCTTTTACGGTGTGTTTATCGATATCTGATGAATTGTGGGTTTATGTTCAGATGATCTATGAATATTATTTGGATCTTCACTGAATTCTTATATGCATGATTTCATATGTTTGCAAGTCTCTTCGAGTTATTGGTTTGGTTTGGCCAACTAGATTGGTAAGTCTTGCAATGGGAGAAGTGCTTAGTTTTGGGTTCAATCTTGCGGTGTCCTCACCCAGTGACAAAGTAGGGGTAGCGAGGCACGTATTGCATTGTTCCATCGAGGATAAAAAGATGGGATTTTCATCATATTGCTTGAGTTTATCCCTCTACATCATGTCATCTTATCTGATGCATTACTCTGTTCTTCACGAACTTAATACTCTAGATGCACGCATGAGTCGGTCGATGTTTGGAGCAATAGTAGTAGATGCAGAATCGTTTCGGTCTACTTGACACGGACGTGATGCCTATATGCATAATCATTGCCCTAGATATCTTCATAATTATTCGCTTTTCTATCAATTGCTCGACCTTAATTTGTTCACCCGCCATATTATTTTCCTTCATGAGAGAAGCCTCTAGTGAAACCTATGGCCCCCGGGTGTATTTTCTGTATTATATTTTCAGATCTATAAATTACAAATACCAAAAATATGTTGCTGCCATTTGTTTACTTTTATTTTACTTTTAGTTTCCGGAATATTTTATACCTATCTCTATCCGATCTCATCCTTGCAAATAACCGTGAAGGGATTGACAACCCCTTTGTTGCGTTGGGTGCAAGTGTTTGATTGTTTGTGTAGGTGCTAATATTGGGGCCTTTCTTGTTCCTCCTAATGGATTGATACCTTTTTTGTCAACAAACTGAGGGAAATAATTATCTACTTCGATGCATCACCCTTTCCTCTTCAAGGGAAAACCAACGCAAGCTCAAGAAGTAGTAGAAAGGATTTGTAGCATCGTTGTCAGGTAGGATACTTAGCAAGATCAAGCTTACCAAGTACCCATCACAAACTCATCTATTGCATTTACTTTATTTGACATTTGCCTCTCGTTTTCCTCTCCCCACTTCTAAAACGATTTTCAAACATACCAAAAATATTTGCCTTTTTATTCGCCCTTTGTCCGCTCGTCTTTTCGTTTGTTTTTTGTTTGTTCGTTTCCATGGCTCAACCCAAAAGTTTTGATCTGTATCTTAAGAAGTTGGAAGATATTGAGAATAATTCTAAGGGTTTCATGTCGCTCCAATTTGACCATAATAGTTTCTTTAGGAATGAGCTTAAAGAACAAAGGTTTATGCTGGAATACATGAATAAAGAACTTGATGATATGACCAAGGAATTTTGTGGTTTGAAATCTCAGTTTGCTCACCTTGAAAATTCAGTAGGCCAAATTTCTGATAAACAAGGCACCTTATTAATAAAATGTTCGAGAATATTTAAGCAATGATGAAGATCTTAAAGTGATTGATGTGACTCCTATTGAATCTTTGTTTTCTACTATAAATCTTGAAAAAGATAGGACTGGAGATGAGTCAACTTTAATTAAAAGGCATCCCAATGATTTGAAGTTTATAGATCTTAATGCTAAGATTGATAAAAGTGGGATTGAAGAGGTCAAAACTATAAATAGCAATGAACCCACTCTTCTGGATTTCAATTATGATAGTTGTTCTTTGATTTTGTGTTTCCTTGTTGCAATCCATGTTGAATTCTTCGTATGCTTATAATCAAAATAAAGATTTTACAGAACATATTGTGGATGTTATGATGAAATCTTTTGACGAAAAACTTGAATTGGAAGTTTCTATACCTAGAAAGCTTTATGATGAGTGGGAACCTACTATTAAGATTAAAATTGAATATTATTAGTGCCATGCTTTGTGTGATTTGAGTGCTAGTGTTTCCACGATCCCAAAAACTTTATGTGATGTGCTAGGATTCCATGAATTTGATGATTGCTCTTTAAATTTGCATCTAGTAGATTATACAATTAAGAAACCTAGAGTAAGGATTAATGATGTTCTTATTGTTGCAAATAGGAATTATGTGCCCGTAGATTTCATTCTTCTTGATATAGATTGCAATCCTACTTGTCCTATTATTCTTGGTAGACCCTTCCTTAGAACGATTGGTGCAATTATTGATATGAGGGAAGGAAATATTAGATTCCAATTTCCATTAAGGAAAGGCATGGATCACTTTCCTAGAAAGAAAATAAAATTACCTTATGAATCTATTCTGAGAGCTACTTATGGATTGCATACCAAAGATGACAATACCTAGATCTATTGCATTACGCCTAGCTAGGGGCATTAAACAATAGCGATTGTTGGGAGACAACCCAATTTTATTTTTATGTTTATGTTTTTGCTTCTGTTTTTGAGTGTTGCACAAATTGTTACCTATGTAATACTTGTGTTTTCTTGTTTTAATTACTATTTGAGCCAAGTAAGACCTTTGGGATGGTCTATGGTGTTTGTGAATTAATTATGTAGATTCACTAGAACGTGCTTTTGATCTGAAACTTCTACACAGGATTAATATAAAAATTTCCCAGATCGTCCTTGTAGTTTGCAAAGGATCAAAACACAAGCGGGAAAGTAATGGTGATTGCAACGGAAAAGTAAATGAAAGCAGTAAATGATGGAGGTGTAAACGATGGTGGTGATATGGATCAGAGTCGCATGATGTTCACTAGTGATGTCTCTCTCCCAAAAGACGATAAAGAACTATGCTTGGGTAAACAAATCATAGTTGGGCAATTGATAGAATTATTAATGCACCACAATGCTAATTATGATACTTGATAGTTAGAGGTTCAATAATAATGGGCACGACGCCAAGACAAGTAGACCATTTATGCATCAGCATCTACTTACTAATCATCCACCTTGAGATATCTATCCAGAACATCTCGCGAGTATTAAGTTGCGAGCCCCACCCAAAGTGTAAACTCAAAGAAATGGACAACTGCATTAACGAACTATGCGTCAGGTAAACAATCCTTGCAACCGTGGTCACAAGCACCGTTGTTTTCTCCCTGGTGGCAACAACGCATCCCCTAGTCTCATGTTTCTGTCACTCAAGCTAGACATCGAGGGGCATGAACCCACAATCATGCATAACGCTCCCTCTTCGAGTTGCAATCTACTACTCGGCCAAAGCAATAAATAGAAACAGAGAACATGCATGAATCACTAAGGAACATAATATAAAAGGATAATCCAATATATAACTCATAAAAATATGAACATAATCTCATAATCCATCGGATGCTAACAAACCGAGCATAGCAATAGCAAGAGAATTACATAGATGCCTTGATCGTGTAGGGCATCTCACAAGGACTAACCATTGAAGCACAAGATTGGAGAGAAGACATCACATAGCTACTGGTCATGGACTCATGGTCCAAGGAGGACTACTCACGAAACGTCCCGGAAGCGTCCATGGCGGTGGAGAAGCTCCCGGAGGTCAATCCTCTCTCCGTCAGGGTGCCAGGAAGAGGTCTCCTCACGCTCACAATCTCGGAAGCGCTGGGCAGCAGAACGATGGAGAAATTCATGATTCTGGAAGTTGTAGAAGGGTTTTCTCGCGGAGGATTAACTATAAGCCAAAGGAGGGCACCGGAGGAGGTGGGACCCACCCAGGCGGCATCCTCGCACGGTCAGGGGGTAGGCCGCGCTAGGGGCGCCTGGACGTCCCCTGGCCCCCCTCTGGCCCATCTTTGGTGATCTTGAAGCTTCCGTTACGCTGATTTTTTATATATTTTTCCTGGAATTTTTCGGGCTTCGAAAAATTGGGTAAAAGCCCCTGCAAAATAGACATCAGCACACAAAAACTGGCACTGGGTGCACTAAGTTAGTAGGTTAGTCCAAATATGTGTAAAATGATATAAAAGTGTAGCAAAACATATAACAATGTCACCCAAAGGATCATGGAACAAGCAGAAATTATAGATACGTTTGGGATGTATCAACATCCCCAAGCTTAATTTCTGCTCGTTCTTGAGTAGATAAATGATAACACCATAATTTCTATGGTGACATGCTAACACACATATAAGAACTTCAAAGTAAAGCAAGTAAGATATGAAATTAAAGTCAAGACTATAACAAGCAAGAGTTTATATCTAGTATTGATATTAGCAAAGTAAGTACATAAAGGTGCAAGACCTCTCGTTGTTTGTGACTCGAATGTCTCCAAATGGTATTGGCGTGCAAGAAGTGGGAGATGGGTTGAGATCATAAAACATTTTTTCAATTCAGAACTCAATCTACTAAAATTTCACACTTGGTCTCCTTCGGAATCTTATTTTGACTCATCCCCAGACCACTAGTCAGGCACAAGTCAAAATGATCCTCTCCCTTTCGACTTTGAGCACTCCTGCAATGGATGAGCATAAGCAAGATATGTTGGCACTTAGGATGGAAAATAGAATAATTATGGGGAAGGAAGACAAAAAGGTGCGAAAGGGTCACATCAATGAGGACAACCATAGGCGAGAGAAAGCCAAATGATAGATATGATGTGAGGAGTAGGGATTACCATGTAACGGATGCACATATGAGCTAAGGTAAGCTCTCTAATGGAACTAGTGGGGGTGCATCCAACTTGTTTTCTCATGAATACCTAGAGCTCATTTGAGGAGGCTCGTCATTGGAATATGCAAACCAAGTGTAACGGTCCCCCATAGTTATGCATGAATGATAATCTCTATGTAGTACAAATATAGCAATGGAGTACGAGTGTGGATCTTTCAAAAGGAATAGTAGTGTTGCCCCCTTCTCTCTTTTTTTTATTTTTTTCTTTCTTTCTTTTTCTTTATTTTTTATTTTTTGTGGCCTCTTTGGCTCTTTCTTTTTATCTCTCATTTGTCCTCTTTGGGATCTTTTGTCTGTCCTCTTTGGGATATTTTCCCCACTTAATGGCAACACTCTATGTTTTACATGAATAAAAAGAAGATCATCACACATTATAAGAAGTACTCAACATAAAGACAAGTGAAAACTATCATGATGTATGCAAATGTATGCCTCTGCCAGTGTAGCGGGATATGCAATGATACTAGCGCGTCATCTAGCAATAATTTGGGCAAGGCCCAACTAACATGCGGCTCTACGATCAAGCAAAAGCATGTATGACATTAAGATCAAGTCATGAGATGGTGGATGTTGCATGGCAATGTATCTCGGAAAGTCTATGGAAATGCCTTAATAGGTAGGTATGGTGGCTGTTTTGAGGAAAGATATAATGAGGCTTATGTATGACAGAGTGTATCATGTCATGTGTTTGGATGTACCGTCGAAGTTTGCACCAACTCTCAAGATGAGAAAGGGAAATGCACGGTACCGAAGAGGCTAGAAAAATATGGATGGTGGAAGTGCCAACAATCGAATACTCACATTAGTCTGAAGAACTCATACACTTATTATCGGTAACTCTCTATCTAGTTAGGAAATTCACAAAGAGACAAGTACCCCGAGGAGGAGAGTTTGAGGATTTGGTTATCCTTGCGCATCCTCGACTCATGGTAACGTGAGGGTACTTTATATATTACAACCCCTCGAGAGGTTAGCGATCAATTTAGTAGTTAGAGTTCTCAACTAATTTTTTAGTTCTTGAAAAACACACGGATTTCCCAAAATTCGACACCTATCACTAATAGGCTCTAGGTCTTGGCACCAATAGTCCAAACTTTACTCAAATCAATACCTCAAAACTATTGCAAGTTACTACTATACTTAAATAGCAACCTCAGTTACCTACTCGTGCAAGACACACAACTCAGTGCAACAAGCCAACTCTCTAAACAAGATAAGCATGATAACTCAAGAGAGTTCCAAAAGCAACCTAAGTAAAAGCTCTTAAAAAGATAAGCATGAAAACTAAGAGGTAAGCATGACAGTAGCTAAGTAAAGATAGAGAACACACAAAAAGGATAAGCATGAAAACCTATGTTGTGTTCTAGAGTGGAATGGAGCGTGTTTCTCTCCCAAACAAGGTAGGCTAGGTTCCGACTTGTTATGAACAGCAAGAAAAACTAAAACAAACTAAAAAGTAAAGAGCGGGACGCTCCAAGCATAGCACATAACATATGAAGTGATAAAAATATAGCATGGAGATGGACGAACTGATGATTGTTGATAGAGAAGGGGATGCACGGGGGCATCCCCAAGCTTAGACGCTTGTGTCTCCTTGAATATTTCTTGGGTGCATGGGGGCATCCCCAAGCTTGAGTGCTTGACACTCCTGTATCTTCTTTCATCGTCTCCCATCGCATACTTGAAAACTCCCTTCATACGAAACTTATCATAAGCTGATTAGAGTGATTAGTACCCTTCATAAAATAATTCATTACCTGCTGGAACTAAATATTTTCATGATAGATAATGTTTCTCATGATTGCCAAAAGTTTTTTTCAAATAAAAAGTAAGCTTAGGATTTGCAAAACAATGAAAACGTAAAACATGGCAGAATCTGTGAAAAACAGAACAACAGGTAGTAAATAATTTATTCGGGGCACTTCTGCAACACAAATCAAAACACTCAGAACAGATGCCAGAAGGGAAATTATATAGAGCATTCTTTCAAAAAAATCCGATAAAAAACATGATCTGATGATTTGTGGTGAAGTTTTCCGTCAAGCACACAGAATATGTTCCTCGACAGCATGTCACAATTTTAGAAGTTTCTTGCAAACGGAGGCTATAACTTGGCATAAAGCTTAAAAATAAAGATACAATGATGTTTCTATATTAGTAACAAGAATCGAGACCACTAAAATGGAAAGTAAAAATAAATTGGTTGCATCCGAACAAGCGCTTTGGTTTATGCCTTTGAGCTAGGCATAATGCAAGAAGATCAAGTATTATCAGCTCCAAAATAATAACTTGCCCGAGTAACGGATTCATAAGGTAACTTAATCTTGTTTCTAGGGAAGTGTTACATTCCCTTTTTAAGGGGGGATTGGAATTTAATGATTCCCTCTTTCATGTCAATGATAGCACCAACGGTGCGGAGAAAAGGACGTCCCAAAATAATTGGACATGAAGGATCACATTCAATGTCCATAATAAGAAAATCAATGGGCACATAATTATCATTGACAATAATAAGCACATCATAAATTCTCCCTAAAGGTTTCTCTATGGAAAAGTCATCAAGACGAACACCAAAAGAACATGGATCATAAGGTTTCCAATCATGCATGTCATACATTCTTTTGGGCATAACGGAGGCACTAGCTCCAACATGACACAAAGCAAAGCCAGAGATATTATTCAATTTGATCTTGACAATAGGATCCCAACCATCTTCTAGTTTTCTAGGAATAGAAGTATCTAGCTTGAGCATCTCCTCCCTAGCTTTGATAAGAGCATTGGTAATATGCTCGGTGAAGGCAATACTGAGTGTACTACTATGGGGGTCTTTAGCCATTCTTTGCAAAAAGGTGATGACTTCGGAAAGAGTACAGTTGTCAAAATCAAAATCATTGCTATTAAGTAAAATTGTAGTGTCATCCTCTATGTTTGATTTGCTCTCTATTATAAGAGTTTGGACGTCTTTGCAAGTTTGGGGACATTTAGGAGCAACTTCCAACCAAAGATCCTGTGGCTTCCCGATGCAACCATGCCAAGGACATAATTCTCAATAATGACTAGTATAGTCACAAGGTTTACCTGTAAAAAGACCCTTAGTGGTAAATGGAGCAATAGAAAAGAAGGTATAATCATTGTTGTTGTGACTAGTGAAGTCACCCAACATGGTGTTCTCAGTGGAACCCATAGCAGAGGCAACAAGCAAGATCAAAGCAACTGTGTTTTTGTGGTTTTTGGTATAAGACTCTAAAGAAAAAACTAAAAAGTAAACTAACAAGACTAAAAAGCAAAGGTAAAGGATAGCGTGCAACTCCCCTATCTTGAAGACTGGAGTCCCCGGCAACGGCGCCAGAAAACTTTGCTTGATGACGAGATGATGTATATAATTCTTGCACCTCGTTGGTTACCCCAAGTGGAAAGTTTAGATGTAGTCAACAGCAAGTTTTCCCTTACACGGGAACTATAAGGTTTATCGAACCAGGAGGGCTCCTAGGATCAACGCGTAGGTGTCTTCCACCCTGGCGCTAGCAGAAGACGTGGACCTGCACACACACAAATAACTTTGCTCCCAACGAGTACAGAAAAGTTGTAAATCTCCGCGGCCTTGTAGTTTGCAAAGGATCAAAACACAAGCGGGAATGTAATAGTGATTGCAACGGAAAAGTAAATGAAAGCAGTAAATGATGGAGGTGTAAACGATGGTGGTGATATGAACCGGAGTCACGTGATGTTCACTAGTAATGTCTCTGTCCCAAAAGACGATAAATAACTATGCTTGGGTAAACAAATCATAGTTGCGCATTTGACAGAATTATGAACGCACCGTAATACTAATTATGCTACTTGATAGCTAGAGGATCAATAGTAATGGGCAGTACGCCAAGACAAGTAGACCATTTATTCATCAGCATCTACTTACTAACCATCCACCTTGAGATATCTATCCAGAACATCTCGCCGGTATTAAGTTACGAGCCCCACCCAAAGTGTAAACTCAAAGCAACGGACAACTGCATTAACGAACTATGCGTAAGGTAAACAATCCTTGCAACCGTGGTCACAAGCACCGTTCTTTTCTCCCTGGTAGCAACAACACATCCCCTAGTCTCATGTTTCTGTCACTCAAGCTAGACATCGAGGGGCATGAACCCACAATCATGCATAACGCTCCCTCTTCGAGTTGCAATCTACTACTCGGCCAAAGCAATAAATAGCAACGGAGAACATGCATGAATCACTAAGGAACATAACATAAAAGGATAATGAAATATATAACTCATAAAAATATGAACATAATATCATAATCCATCGGATCCTAACAAACCGAGCATAGAAATAGCAAGAGAATTACATAGGTGCCTTGATCGTGTAGGGCGGCTCACAAGGACTAACCATTGAAGCACAAGATTGGAGATAAGAGATCACATAGCTACTGGTCATGGACTCATGGTCCAAGGAGGACTACTCACGGCACATCCGGGAAGCGTCCATGGCGGTGGAGAAGCTCCCGGAGGTCAATCCACCCTCCGTCGGCGTGCCAGGAAGAGGTCTCCTGACACTCCCGATCTCGGAAGCGCCGCGGCGGCGGAATGATGGAGAAATTCATGATTCTGGAAGTTGTAGAAGGGTTTTCTCGTGGAGGAGTTAATATAGGCCAAAGGAGGGCACCGGAGGAGGTGGGACCCACCCAGGTGGCCTCCTGGTGCAGCCAGGGGGTAGGCCGCGCCAGGGGGGGTGCCTGGACGGCCCCTGGCCCCCCTATGGCCCATCTTTGGTGATCTGGAAGCTTCTGTTACGCTAATTTTTTATATATTTTTCCTGGAATTTTTCGGGCTTCGAAAAGTTGTGTAAAAGCCCGTGCAAAATAGACATCAACAGACAAAAACTGGCACTGGGTACACTGAGTTAGTAGGTTAGTCCAAATATGTGTAAAATGATATAAAAGTGTAGCAAAACATATAACAATGTCACCCAAAAGATCATGGAACAAGGAGAAATTATAGATACGTTTTGGACGTATCACCCATCATTCCATAGTTTGAAATTGATCCAACTGCAAAACGACTCCCATATATTAGACGAACAAAAACAATTAGGGTTAGGTCTCCGCTTTGTGTGTCTCGGAGTCATCGAGTTGGATTGGATCGGTATCACCAATTCTTGCTTAACACATCTGAGAACTGTCGCGATGAGACCGAGTCTCTCTTTTCGGTGTCACCAAAAGAGTGGCCAAGTCTTTGTTAATGAGATAGTCCGCCTCGGAGGCTCCAATTTTCTCACCTCGGTGGAACCAAAACACACATAGCTGATACTTAAAACTAAATTTTTGAGTTCAACTTTTCTGAAAATATCTATGTTTTGTGATTCTCATCCACTCCTACTCTTCTATATCTATACATAGGGCTAGCTTGCTAGTATGTCAAAGTATGAGGACAGCTAAAATGCATACACAGAGCTTAATGCACAATTGCTCCCTAGGGTGGTTTTGACAATTGATCACAACAGATGCATCATTGGACTAATACGTTTCTCCAAGTATATTTCAGAAAAGATGCTTTGGCTAAAGGCTTATGTGGAGATGCCCCTTGATGGAAGAAAGGAATAAAATTGGCTCAAGCTTCAAGCTAGAAGACTCTTCGTTTTACATTTGTGAGAAATCACTTTTGAGTCCACAGTAAAGCCAATACTACTTAAAGGGGGTGAGGTATTTAAATGAACTGGTTGCTCAAGTGCTCAAAGTTAGCCACCAAAATACTCAATGATTTCTTCCACATAACCATTTTGTCCTATTCCACACACTCAAATTCGGTCCCACCAACTTTCCTATTTCGGCCCCACCGAGTTCGACCTCAGACACAATCCTAGACATTCCCACCAAATCGGTGCAACCGAAACCATATCGATGCTACCAAGTTAAGGGTGACCAACTTTCTGTTGCCTCGGTACACCAAATCGGAATTTCTGAATTTTCTTATCGGTGTCACTGAGTTGTGTCATCTGACCATTAGCCAACTTTTCGGTGCCGCCGAGTTATGTATATCGGTCCCACCGAGATTCAAAAGTTGTTGCCTTTTGTGCGAGTCGGTACCACCGAGTTTATGACTTTGGTGTCACCGAGTTTGCCACTTTAGGTGTAATGGTTAGATTTTTTGTGTTGCCTATATATACCCCTTCATCCACCTCTCATTCGTGGGAGGAGCACTCAGAACACACACTTCATTTCCAGATCCATTTTTTTTGAGAGAGAGCCTCCTACTCATGTGTTGAGACCAAGATATTCTAATCCAATCATTTGAAACTTGATCTCTAGCCTCCCCAAACTGCTTTCCACCAAATCAATCTCTCCTACCCATGCCTATTCTGTGGGAGAGTGATTTTTTGTTGAGGAGACTATCTTCAGAAGAATAAGAGCAAGGAGTTCATCGTTCTACCACATTTATTACCTTTTGGAGGGTGGTGCCTCCTAGATTGGTTAGGTGTCGCTTGGAAGCCTCCTACTTCGTGTTGTGGAGTTTAACCAAGATGTTTGTAAGGGAAAGGAGATCGCCTACTTCATGAAGATCTACCATGAGTAAGGTTGGTTCTTTGTGGGTGGAAGACGTGGTGGAATATACTAGGCCGCTTCTTTGTGGACCCCTTGTGGGAGGAGCCCTCCATGGACTCTCGCAGCTATTACCCTCCGAGGGTTGAAGTCTCAACTAACATGGACGTACGATAGCGCTACCTATCGGAACCATGCCAAAAATCGCCATGTCAACCTCATGCATTTGATCTCCCTACCTTACTCCTTTACTTTACAGTTGCATGTTTGACATTCTGCTGCTACACTCTTAGAACTGCATGAGTAGGTACTTGACTTGCCGTAACTACCAAAACTGCCCCTGCAATAAAATTGGAAAAAGGGAAATTTATCTTCTCAAGTAGTCTAATCATCCCCCCCCTCTAGACATACTTTCGATCCTACAAGTGGTTTTAGAGCTTTGGTCTCCATTGCATTGGTTTCACAACCTAGGAGAGTATGGCATCTAGTGGGGTAAATTATCACCGTAGAGGTCCATACTTCGATGGCACTAATTTTGCTAGTTGGAAGCATAAGATGAAAATGCATATTCTTGGCTTTAATCCTCACATATGGGTTGTTATTCGTGTTGGTGTGCAAGGTAACTTCTTCGGAGAAGGGCATGAACTGGATCGTGATGCGACAGCTAATGAACTGAATATGTTGCAACTCAATGCACAAGTATGTGACATCATCTTCAACTGTCTATGCCCCGAAGAATACAACAAAATCAACCGCCTTGCGAAGGCAAAAGAAATTTGGGACACTTTGATCGATATGCACGAAGGTACTGATTCTGTGAGAGAATCTAAGTTGGATATGCTTCAAATTTAGCTTGACAAGTTCAAGATGAAGGATGGTGAAGGTGTTGTTGAAATGTACTCTAGTCTAGCGCTCATCACCAATGAGATTGGCTGCTTAGGAAGCGAAGAGATGGCCAACAAATTCATGATCAAGAAGATACTTAGAGCTCTTGATGGAAAGTATGACACTGTGTGCACATACATCCAAATGATGTCACACTACAAAGATCTCAAGCCAATTGAAGTCATTGGTAGGATTATTGCTCATGAGATGTCACTCAAGGATAAAAATGAGCTGCACAACAAGTCAAGTGGTGCCTACAAAACTTCATGTGATGATCCCGCTACTTCCAAGGACAATCTTGTCACTAATGAAGAGATAAGCCTCATGGTCAGAAAATTCAACAAGTTCTACAAGAGTAGAGGCAAAGAGAGAAGCTCAAGCTCAAGACATGATGAGAAGCGTTCGTCCAATCGTGATCGAAATTGGTACAACTATGGGAAGCCTGGACACTACTATAATGAGTGCTTGGCTCCTTACGAACGAAGAGAAGAGTCACCTCGAAGACGAAGCTCAAGGGATGAGTCACCTCACAGAGAGAGAGAAGGAGTAGAGAATATCATTATGAACCGGAGAGGCAAGGAATCGGAGAAGAAGGACAAATACACCAAGAGAAGCTCAAGAAGAATACATCAAGATCATGTTGGTGAATTGGTTTCTGGCTCCGAGTCTGACAACCAATCCGAGAGAAGGTATCACTCAAACTCCGACTATAGTCAATATGAAGGTGTTGACGGCATTGCACTTGTTTCCTCCAACTCCCATGACTTATTTGATTCACAAAATGAGGGTTTCGGAAATTGCTTCATGGCTAAGGGGCCCAAGGTATCACACCCTGCGTATCTTGATTTTAATAGTGATGAGGATGACTTATTAGGATAAGATGACTCGCTCTTTGATAAAACTAGTGATTGCAATGAAAATGAACTTGCTAATTATCATACTACTCAAGAGAAATCGAGTGATGATGATAAGAAAGAATTGAACGACTAACTCAAGAATTAAACACTCTCAAGTTCTGTCATGAAATTACTCTAGAAGATCATAGAGAGCTTGCAAGAACTCATGAGAATCTACGCTTCCAGAAGCTCAATTTGGAGCAAGAGCATGAGTTCCTAAAAGCGATCAATGATGATCTTCGAAAGAAGAGTTCTTCTTCTCTAGCCAAACTATTACACTTGTCTACTTTTGTTCCACAAGTTAAACCTAAGAACACTAGTAATAAAGGCAACAAAGTTTATTCATCTAGTAACAACAATCCTAAAGCTAAATCGAACAATGTTGTTTCTAGTAGCTCTGTTGATTCCACTAATGATTTTCTTAGTCAAGTTACACTTGAGCAAGAAAACAATTTATTGAAATGGATTATAGAGAGAGGTGTCTTCAAGAGTCTTGCTGGAAGTAAGCAATTTGAGGAAATTGTGCGCAAGCAAGGAGGACATCGGAAGAAACAAGGTGTTGGCTAATTCAACATCAACGGAGATGATTGGGAAGAAGGACCATATCCAATTCCTAAGTTTGTTCCTCAACAGGAGAAGTATGATTTTACTCCTCCCAAACTAACAAGCTCACAATATGGCCTTGTACCAAAAGACAACAAGGGCAAGGGAAAGCTTCAAGATGACATTGACTTATTTGAAGAAGAACCCCAAGTCAAGGTCAAGTGGATTCCCAAGGACACTACTAGCACTACCTCATCTAGTGCTACCACAACTCCAATGATTCCCATCAAGTTTATGTGGATCCCCAAGAGGAAGAACTAGAAAGTTCTTGAGGGGTGACTCCGCCAATGAAATTCACTCTTATTCATTTTGGCAAGAACTATATGCAATCAACCTCAACCATATGCATTATCTCAAGGAGTCACACATTTCCTCAAAGGTAAGCAAGGAACAAGGTAATTAATTTATCTTTGGACATCATCCCATGTGTATTTCACTCTGTGTCCATAGATATTTTTGCATACGTTCCTTTTGCTTTGGGACTAACACATGTAGCTGAGAAGAGTAAGAGACAGCAAGGATTGCTCCCAACTCAAGATGATCTTCATCAATATTGAGCATCCACCACTACTTCACCTACTCGAAATATTCTACACAAAACTCAAGGTTAGTTTATCCCTCATAGGGGGGATGTCTTATCAAGCGGGAGCTTTACTCTAAGTCTTGAGTATAAGCATCTCCTAAGGATATGAACATACTAACGCTTATGTAAAAGTGGTAGTTGTCGTGGTTTTGTCACGGCAGATGTCCTCATGAAAGGACTTAAAGATGGAGCCATCGCACCTTGGTGGCGACTCAAAGGGGGTGAGCGAAAGCGAGAGTCAAATTTACCCAGGTCCGGCCCCTCTTGTGGAGGTAAAAGCCTACGTCCTGCTTTGTGTAGATTGATGATGGTTTCTATTACAAGGAGGGCGTAACTCGCCTGACCTGGCTCTCGATGATTTCTAACCTGCCCTATCTTTCCCAGGGACTCGCCTTTATATACAGGTCGAGACCCTAGGGTCTATAAGAGTCCTGGCTATGCTACAAATCGTATCTTTCCCTATCTCTAAGTCGCCGTGTCTTCCAAGACTGGGAACCCCCTTGGCAGTCTATCTTCTGTATAACTCTCGAACAGCCATCCGGCTCCTGCGCCAAGGGCTGCACCTCCAATGGTTAAGTCGTCGTTTTGATGACCCGGCCCATCTGAGGCGGGTCATACCGTAGGTAATCTCCCCAATATTAGGCCCCAGATTGTCTTGAATTCATTCACGCCAATAAACCTTCACCCACTTGGGGAGACTTATACCATCTTTGCTCTTCGACGGATGACAAGCCGCCATTCGTTATGAATTTGTTTGACCCGCCAGGTAATCTTTGATGACATCACCTTATCCCTTCAATTTCGGGGTTTTAATGCCATAACCAACTAATGGATCTTTTGCTCCACATTTACTTATCCCGAAAATCCAGGCGCCATCATTGCAGATCCTCAACTTGTCGCCTCGATCGCCGCTCTGGCCGCCTCGATTCCTGCTCTGGCTCTTTAAATAGCCGCAGGGGGAGTGGGGGCAACGTCACCTACCCCCACTTCGGCCTCCTTGCGACCTTCGTCTTCTTCGCGCCGTTTGTCTTCCTCGTGCCAGCGCCTCGGCTTCCTCATCGGCCCTCGAAGCTTCATCCCCAGCCGTGGGTTTCCGGGCGTCTTCGAGCCAACCGAAGGCGCCAAGTTCTCCGCGTACATCTCCGCGCCGTTCTCCTCCCCCACGTAAATGCATTTCCCCATTAGGGTTAGACCGAAAATGCCATTGTTCCTGCAAGCTAGCTTTGAAATGCAACGCACGTCCTTTTTTGCTCTGAATCTGCTTCATATTCTTGCTGTAGATCTTCGCAGTAGCAAATCATGGTCACCTCATTGCATCTCTCCGCCACTTTAAGTTTTTACGCCGTAGATCTAGACAATAGTAGTGCCGCATCTTTGTATTCATAGCCGTCACCATTTTATCAAATATTATCCTTTTAATTCGATCCGTCCGTAGATCTGTAATTCACAGCCCGTTTTTTGAAACATGTTTGTCCTCCTCTCGGGAATATCTATAAGGATAAAGACCTTTGAGAGTCGCTGCTCAGTTCCTTCCACCATAGCGAGTTAGATTATCACCATTGCTACGCCCTTTGTCCGGTCGAGGGGCGAGTCGCAATACCTTAAATATATTTCATAAATCACCCAACTAGCGAGTTAGAATGCCTTCACGTCCATATTTTGTCACCTAATGGCGAGTCATAAAGTCCTTCAGAGACACATCGTAGATCCCGAACTAGCTAGTTACCGTACTTCATAATCCCCACTGAGTCACCTTGTTTCCTTTCTTTTTTTAGTCATGGTCATTGTCTCAAAGTGCGATTGGTTACCAACCAAGATCGATGATGCTACTCTTGAGAAATTTGTTAAGTCGGGTCACCTCAACAGTAAGCAAGTCATCGGTTGGCGAACCGCCCCACGCGAGTTGATCCCCAACCCCACCGAAGGAGAAGTAGTTATTTTCATCGACTATCTTGAACGAGGTTTTAAACCGCCCAGGTCGAAGTTCTTCACAGACACTCTGCATTTCCTTAAAGTTCATCCTCAAGACCTGGGACCCGATTGCATCAGCAATCTCTGCCAGTTTCAAGTGTTTTGCGAGGTATATCTGCAAAGAGAGCCCACAGTTCCCTTGTTCTCGAACTTATTTCATTTGAATCGCCAAACTGAACTCTCTAACGGACCCAATCATGAACTCGGAGGGGTCAACATAAAAAGACGTCGTGAGCGTGGGTTTCCATCAGTCCTTCTGCCCAGCCATCCCAAAGGCTGGGCCGAGTCATGGTTTTACTGTCCCGACACCTCTCCTCCTGGCGAGAACCCACTTCCGGGTTACAGAGAAGATCGTCTGCCCATGGATTTCAAGCTGCCCGAGAAGCTCACAGAAGAAGAAGAATCAGAATTCATTCCCATCTTATCCGAGTTACGGTCCTTGACCAATAACGGGCTCATTGGGATTGATTTGTTCCGCTGCTGGGTGGAATGGAACATTCTTCCTCTAAGTCACCGGGACGGATTGATGTGTGAACATGATAGCAGCATGGATCATCCGCAATGTTTCCACCATAAAAACGCACAGAAAAGGAAATTTTTGGGATAATTAAGAAGCTAACCGGCGAGTCTCTGGAAGACTGCGCCAAAATCGGGCTCAAGGCCTTCTGCCGCTCCAACCCGGCTACGCCGTTAAGAATCAGAGCCGCCTTTCTTTACCTTATAAATACACGTGCCAACGCTCAGGGTTTGAAATTTTATACTGTCCATCAGAAAGATGATCCCTTTTGGCGAAGGGATCCAAAAGTGACAGCCCAAAAAAACACCAAACCACCACCAAAGAAAAAGAAGAAAGCACGCAAAGGCAAAGCCGCCGTCAAGGATTCATCCATCGTCGGCGAGTCACGAACTGTCGAAGAACAATCAGAGGTAAACTCCCCCTTTACTTATCATATTTATGTTCTGAATCATGCTTATACCATGTGTCTTCATGCGTAGGGCGACGACAACGAGAGCCAAGATGATGCGGTTGAGGTAACTTCTATTTCTTCCGACTCACCTTCCTCTTCACCTAGGCTAGCCAGGCGGATCTGTGGGAACGTTCCCTTGTCTCACCCATATGCTTATACGCACCCTGATTTCCTTTTTAAGATGGCGAGATATACTCCCAAGCGCAAAACCCGAAGCCACTCTGGCGACTTAATTTCTGGGCTGCCTGAGAAGACAACCGGTCGGAAGCGCAAAAGCAAGGTATACTTTTGTTTAAACACACTCTTCCTTGTGGAAAATACGATTCTCAACTCCCTCAGTCTTCAAACTTTTATTCTGTCAAACTTCTCCCCCTTCAGCTGGCGACTCAGCAATGTCAGCTCTCCCGCCAATGATTTGTTAACTATCTCTCTTTCCAATAACGACATTTGCCCTGATCTTGGTGCCCTTATCTCAGAGCACAAGCGAAGAAAAGAAAGACTAGCGACTCATCTTCTGCTCCTAAGACGACTGAGGTCTTAGGCACGAGCGCGTATGTCCCAGAGCTTGATGAGGACCAGCAGCTCATGATGTTCCTCTGGATGATATCCCCGACGTCCGGGATGACTCGACAGGCATTTTGAAGGAAACTTCTCACAAGGTTAACCCGTTGAGCCCTCTGAAGGCGACTGAAGACCCAGATGTCGTCATAATCACAGGTATGGGCTACTCCACACCTACGGCGGCGGTGTTATCTAAGCACACCTCAAAGGAATCCCATCCTTCCACTGAACAAGACATCAGTAAGTTGAAACTTCCCCAGTATGAGAAGCTGGAATTTGATCAACTCTGCTCTAGCTTCGCAAGTCGCCTAGAGACGAGTTACCAAATGAACAAAAGCTTGATCCACCTGATGAAATTTAAACATGAGGTACGTCTATTATGTATTCTCTTCCACCCATTAGCCTTCCAATTGACTAGTCTTTGCTTGATGAAAGTATGTTTGTTGCAATGCCTATCACACCCGTATCTGTCCATAGCCCCCAAGGGTCGGGTCATCTTTTGAAAGATGCGGCATGTCTTGTATATAGTTTAAAATCTTCAACCTGTAGCCCCAAGGACCGGGTCATCTTTTGAAAAATGAGTCGGGTCTTGTATTTAGTTAAAAACTTTAACCTGTAGCCCCCAAGGGTCGGGTCATCTTTTGAAAGATGAGTCGGGTCTTGAATTAGATAAAAACTTCAACCTGTAGCCCCCAAGGGCCGGGTCGTCTTTTGAAAGATGAGCCGGGTCTTGAATTAGATAAAAACTTCAACCTGTAGCCCCCAAGGGCCGGGTCATCAGATGAGCCAGATATTGTATTTGGTTAAAAACTTCAACCTGTAGCCCCCATGGGTGAGGTCATCTTTTGAAAGATGAGTCGGGTCTTGTATTTGGTTAAAAACTTCAACCTGTAGCACCCAAGGGCCGGGTCATCTTTTGAAAGATGAGCCGGGTCTTGAATTTTGTATGACTTTGAATAGAATCATACAGTAGCCCCCAAGTATCAGGAATATTGCTTGCAATAGTTTTGAAACTTGTCTCCCCAAATTTTGTTTTGCAGGAATCTGTGACCGAGATTTAGTCAGCTTTAGCCGACTTAAGGAAGAATCTAGACGAACAGCAAAATGCACGGTCTGAGTCTGAGAGGAAATATCACTTGGTTCTGGCTGAACTAGAAAGAATGAAAGCTGATCACCAGAAACTGGAGAGGAAAGCCAAAGCTGACCAACCGCCATCCTGAAGCGGGCTGAGCAAGCCGAGGGAAAACTGGAAGCCGCCGAGAAAGAGCTCTCCGGCTTAAAAAAACAAATCTCCAAGATGACTCTAGCCATGTTTGGTGAGTATTAAACTTATTCATGGAAAAATCAGTCTAGTTTCCCAAGGCTAACAAACACGGATGAATCCTTTGTAGGTTCACGAGCCGCCAATCTCCAAGATGACTGCATCACTACTGGAATCCAGTTCTTTGTCGTCTGCTGGCTGATGGCAAAGAACCTCTTTGCCATCAGTTGACACAAGGCAGACGGCAAAGGGCTGACACATGTCAAAAATACTATTTGCCATGTGTCGGCCCTTTGTCGTCTGCCAGCGGATGGCGAAGAGACTCGGGGCACACGGCAAAGAGTACGGGTGGGTCCCATGCCTGCTGTGTCCGACATCCGGGGGCCTTTGCCGTCTGCCGTGGGGACCTTTGCCGTCGGGGGGCGGACGTCAAAGGGGCCGCCCTATAACGGACATTAACCCCCTCCTCGCTCACTGTCTCTCTCTCCCCCCGGCCACTGTCTCTCTTCCCTCACCCCACGGCGAACCACTCCCCGCGAGAGCCCCTCCCAACGGCGAGCCCCCTCCCCCCCCCTGCGGCGAGCCCCTTGTGACGCCCTCGGTTTAATCATATGCTAATCATACACGCAAATGCGTACGATCAAACCCAAGGACTTACGGGAAGATATCACAACACAACTCTAGACACAAATAAAATAACATCAGCTTCATATTACAAGCCAGGGGCCTCGAGGGCTAGAATACGGAAGCTCGATAAACACACGAGTCGGCGGAAGCAACAAATATCTGAGTACATACATAAAACATGGGGTGCCTTAGAGAAGGCTAGCACAAAAGATACAACGATCGAACGAGGCGAGGCCTCCTGCCTGGGAACCTCCTAACTACTCCTGATCATCAGCGGCCTCCACGTAGTAGTAGGCACCATCGGGGTAGCAATCGTCGTCAGCGGGGACCTCCATCTCCTGGGCTCCATCATCTGGTTGCAGCAACCGGATCAAGGGGACAAGGGGGGAGCAAAGCAGCGGTGAGTACTCATCCAAAGTACTCACAAGTCTCAGATCAGAACTATTCTAATTATGCATCAGTATCAAAGAAGGGGGTGTTAATATGTGGACTGACTGCAGCAATGCGAGAATAGAGAGAGAAGGCCTAGTCCTATCGAAGACTAGCATCTTCAGGGTCTTGCAGCAATAGACGAGAGTAAAACAGGGGTAAAACATTAATAGTCATATTGTTACAACAATATTAAAGTGAGGTCACGCCTAAAGATCCTCCCTCGACTCCTTGCGAGGAAGCAATCCCGAGGCAAACTAATTCCAGTTAAGTAACAATTGTAGTTGTATAAGATCGGGGCACAACTCCAAGTCGTCCAGTAACCGTGGACACGGCTATCCGAATAGTTAATTTTCATCCCTGCAGGGGTGCACCACATGTCCCGTCACGCTCGATAACACTCTGGCCGGACATACTTTTCTCGGTCCTGCCCGACATCGGAATATCGACACGTCGCAGCCCCACCTAAGACTAATCAGAGAGGCCAGCCCGCCGGTCTAACTCCTAAGCACAAAGGGTTCATGGGCCCAGTTCCCCTTCGCGCTCCTGCACGTGGCGTGGGCGGCCGACGTCAGTCCTAGCATCCCTTATTCACAAGAGCGATGCATCTCGGGACCACTCGGGCGCGCGCCGCTACATTTGCTGGCATCTGAAAAGCTTCGGCTGATACCGCGACGCCGAGTACCCATAATTCTTCCCGCGTAGCCGGTTAGTGCGAAAATGTCTCCGACCAACCCAGATCAAATACCCAAATCCATTAACATTTTAATTAGGCCAGCAACACAGTCTCCCGGGAATCCACCCGTCTTACAACTAATCACCAAAGATCCCAGTAACATGGTCGAGTAACTGTGTGGGTATAACATCAGGGGGGAATCCGAAGTATCACCCTAGTTGGATTCCGAACGATGTATCCATCAAGGTGGGCTTAGAGGAATCACCCTCGAGGGTCCCACACTTGATGGGTTGCACGACAGAGGCGTCATCGGGAATGGTGAAAGAGGAATCACCCTCGATAACCACGACCGACTAGCTATACTACAGAGATATCATCAGGAGTACTTAGCGAGGTATCACCCTCGGTACCCGATAGTATCTCTGTAGCGTCGTACAACGAAGGGGTGAATGTGGTGTGTCGGGTCTGGCTCGTAGATCAGGGATCGAGATTTGAAAACAAGCGGGGCAACTGGACTACGGGGTCAGAGGGGGATGACTGCTCCACCTATACTAAGCAGATTTAAAGTACAAGACTGAAAGTAGCAGTTCATCAAAAATAGGCTATGCATCAGATATAGGAGCTAACTACAACGGTAGCAAAATTCTAATGCAAGCATGAGGAAGAAAGAATAGGCGATATAGGAATGATCAAGGGGGGTTTGCTTGCCTTGCTGCTCTGCAGCAAAGGACTGATGGGCAGGGTCGTAGATGTACCCGGCAACAGCGTCAGTCTCGGGGTCTACCGGTAAGAAGAGGGGGAAGAAAGAGTGAATAATAGCAATGGTGCAACACAAAGCATGACATGGCAAGATGCAGGCTAGACATGAGCTAACGCAGCAACATCCGTCATAGCCGGGTCGGAAGAATATCTGACGATATTTTCTAGGTCTCGGGCTACTACTGGTCATACTGGAAATGATGGAAATGTTCCATGTTTGCTATGCTAGGGACGCGTGACAAACGAATGGACCGTGTATCCGGGTTCGTCTCGTTCTGCTGATCAACTTTCATGTTGAAAATATTTTGATCTGACTTACGGATTATTTAATACTAATTTTTAAAGTTTTATTCAATAATTAGGAATTAAAAACAGATTTAAATAATTTAATAAAAAGCTATTATGACATCACCATGATGTCATGCTGACATCAACAATTGACGGGGCAACTGACCAGCGGGTCCCGAACGTCATAGGCACAAGTTTTAATTTAGATTAAATATTAATTAATCTCATTAATTTAGTGAGGGATCCACGTGTCAAACTCTAATTATTCTAATTATCCAATTAATACATTTAACTAATATATTTATTTATTTAATAAAAATATTAACATTATTTTTATATTTTTATATTTATTTTTATTTTTACTTTTCTTTAAAAGGGGTGTGGGGCCTCCCTGTCATAGACAGCGGGGTGCGTTGGCCCCACGAGTAAGTGGCTTTAGGCCAAAAACATATTTTTACTCACAGATACATAATCATACAAATATCGTATTCTTCATATACCTATATACGCAAATACATACATCGTGCATCTCATACATACAAAATACATACGCATCTAATACATCATTTATTCTTATTTCTCTCAAAACTCTCATCTCCCTCTCTGTGTTAACAAAGAGATAACACAGAGTGTGTTAACTTTCTCAACATAGAAGAGAGCCAACTTCATCTCCTCCTACCGGAGTCAAACGTCGACGGATCAGAGCCCCGTTTGCCGGAACGGAACCGGGACAGCGAGGGGAATGAGATGGTGGGAGGAGCCCGAGGAGGGCCTCACCGACGTTGATGAGAGGGCCCGGTGAAGCCGGAGTTCTCGTTAGGCGGAGGTGACGACGGTGATGACGAGGTTCCGGTGAGGAAGATGGTGACGGTGGTGACGCGCCGGCAAGGTCGGTCGCCGGAGAGGGCCTCCCAGAGTCGTGGCCGGAGAGGAGAGCCCTCCGGTGAAGAAGGGGTCGGCTGGATCCGGCGAGGTTTGGCCCGACCTCAAGGGGAGGGAGGCCGGCGGGTCATGGTGGTCGCCGGAGTTGGTGGCCGGCGGGGTAGACGGAGAGGCCGACAGAGGTGAGTGGGCCAGCGGGGTGGTTCAGTTGGGGTGGAGACCGATGGTGGGGAAGGGTGGCCGGCGGGGTGAGAGCTCGGGTAGAAGGGCCGGTGGGAGGGGTCGGACGAGATGGGGAGGCTCGCCGGCCGGTGGGGGTGCCGGCGGTGGAGGGAGATGCGAGGGGAGGGGAGAGTGGATCTGGGGAAGGAACGAGAGGTGGGGGGCTTCTGTCGGTGGGAGGTGTACCGACGAAGAGAGAGGAGATCGGTGGGGAGAGGGGCCCCTCGAGGGGATGAGGGCACGTGGGGCGCTGGGGGAGGGGCCCCCCTCGAGGGGATAAGGCCGGTGGCGCTGGGAAATGGGGGGGGGGAGTTGCGAGGGGGTGCAAGGGGGGTTCGCTAGGGTTTCCCTGCGGGGGGGTTGTGGCCTGGCCGGCTGGGCCTCTAGGCCCAGTTCGGCTAGGGGGTGGGGGGTTCCTTTTCCTTTTTTTTGTTTTCTTTTTCTATTCTTTATAATTCTTTTTAGTACCTAATTTTATTTACTATCTCTTATAATTTATTTTATATACTTTTACTTCTTTCTTTTATTTATTTCTTTTACATTTACTATATTTCTCTTTACTTCTTTTGTTTAAGCTTCACTTCTAAATATATTAAGCTTATCAAATATTCCAAAAGTGTTCGATTCATTTTTATAATTCGCTAGGGAATGTTTATAACTCCCCTGACATTTTCATTTCATCAACCGAATTCTTTTCTTGTTTGACTTCATCTTAAAGCATCGAATTTTGATGCGGTTTCAACCAACACGAGATCGTTGATATCATTAACGATGACGTGGCATCATTAGCGCGGGATCACTGTCTCTTAATTACATTCAGTACTGTAGCAAAAGTCGAAGATGTCACAATTCTCCCCTACTAACAAGAATTCTCGTCCCAAGAATTAAGAGGTAGAGGGAAAGAGTCGGGGGTATTCATCACGAAGATGATCCTCGCGTTCCCAAGTGGCTTCATCTTCAGAGTGATTTGACCACTGCACCTTGAGGAACTTGGTGACTTTGTGACGAGTCTTACGTTCATCTTGGTCGAGAATGCGGACCAGATGCTCTATATAAGAGAGGTCTTGTTGCAGCTCAAGCATACCATGATCCACTGCTCGACTAGGATCCTTGAAGCAGCGACGGAGCTGAGAAACATGGAAGACATCGTGAACCTGAGAAAGGTTCGCCGACAGTTCCAATTGATAATCCACTCTTCCACGCCTTTCGAGAACAGTGAAAGGACCAATATAACGAGGAGCTAACTTGCCCTTGATTCCGAAACGGTGTGCACCTCTCATTGGTGTGACACGAAGATAAGCCTTTTCGCCACGTTGATAGACCATATCTTGATGATGACGGTCATACTGACTCTTCTGACGAGACTGAGCAGCCTTCAGATTCTCATGAATAATGCGGACTTGATCTTCAGCGTGTTGAATAATATCCGAACCGAAGAGTGATCGTTCCCCAGTTTCTGACCAATTCAGAGGAGTTCGACACCTTCGTCCATACAATACTTCGGAAGGGGCCATCTTCAGACTAGCTTGATAGCTATTGTTGTAAGAGAACTCGGCATACGGGAGAGATTCCTCCCATTTCTTACCAAAAGAAATGACACAAGCTCGAAGCATGTCCTCGAGAATTTGGTTGACTCGTTCAACTTGTCCCTGGGATTGAGGATGAAATGAAGTGCTGAAGGACAGATGAGTCCCCATAGCCTTCTGAAAACTTTCCCAGAATTTTGAAGTGAACAAGCTGCCACAATCTGAACTGATTACCAACGGAATACCTTGAAGTGAAACAACTCTTGACATATAAAGATCTTCCAGCTGACTAGCATTAATTGTTTATTTGACGGCCAGGAAATGTGCAACTTTGGACAGTCGATCAATGACGACAAGAATAGCATCATTACCTTTCTGAGATCTGGGGAAACCAGTGACAAAGTCCATTTCACCATGGTCCGACTTCCACTCGGGAATAGAGATAGGTTGTAGAGTTCCAGCAGGCTTTTGGTGTTCTGCTTTGATACGCCGGCATATATCACATTCTGCCACATAGCGTGCAATGTCTTGTTTCATATTGGGCCACCAGAATCTTTGCCGGATGTCTTGGTACATCTTGGTACTACCCGGGTGAATAGACAATGGTGTGTCATGAGCTTCTTCCATCACCTTCCCAGTCATCCTGTGATTTTCCTTCTTATTTGGGACGAATAGGCGACCCTTGAAATACAAGGCGCCATCTTCATCAACAATGAAAAAGGAGGGTTTACCCTTCGCAATATAGCTCTTAATCATGTTGACATCATCGTCAAAGCCTTGCAGATTCTTTATGGAGCTCACAAGATCTGGTTCAACCACTAGGTTACTGAGGGAACCCTGATTAACAACACGAAGGTTCATCTTTTCACTCTCTTCAGAAGGGGGAACAAGGTAACCCTGAGGAACAATGTGGAGGTTCAGCTTACGGAATTCCTCTTGTAGACGATCGTGAACCTTATGAACCTGGAGGTGGTTGCAGTATGACTTGCGACTCAAGGCATCAGCCATTACGTTAGCCTTGCCACGGGTATATGATATACTACAGTCAAAATCTGCTATACGCTCCATCCATCTATGTTGACGTAGATTCAGCTCCGGTTGAGTGAACAAGTACTTCAGACTTTGATGGTCGGTGTAGATTTCACAGCGATTACCGACAAGGTATTGTCGCCATTCCTTCAATGCATGAATGACTGTGGCAAGCTCGAGATCATGAACTGGGTAGTTCTCTTCATGAGCACGCAGTTGACGTGAAGCATAAGCGATCACCTAGCGATCCTGCATCAGGACACAACCTATTACTTGACGAGAAGCGTCACAATGTATGACGAAATCCCTTTTCGTATCTGGAGGAGCAAGTACTGGAGTGGACGTCAGTTTGTCCTTGAGCGCGTGGAAACTTTCCTGAGATTTATCAGTCCACTCATACTTAACACCTTTGTGAATCAGATTGGTTAAGGGCTTCGCAATCTTGGAGAAGTTCTCGACGAATCAACGGCAATAGCTGGCGAGTCCGAGAAATCTTCTGACTTGCTTGACATTCTTCAGGGGAGTCCAGTCAATAATAGCTTGAATCCGTTCGGGGTTGACTGCAATACCATCCTTGTAAATCACATGACCAAGGTAAGTCACTTCATCTAGCCAGAATTCACATTTGGAATACGTCGCATAGAGTTTATGCTCCCGAAGCTTATCTAGTACAAGACGAAGATGTTCAGCATGCTCTTCTTTGTTCTTCGAAAACACCAGAATATCATCCAGATATACCACGAAAAATTTGTCGAGGTAGTCCATTATTATATAATTCATCAACCGAGAGAAGGTTGTCGGTGCATTGGTTAAGCCGAAGGACATGACGGTGTACTCGTATGATCCATAACGAGTAACAAAGGCGGTCTTTGGAATATCCTCCTTGCGAACACGGATCTGGTGGTATCCCAATCTCAAGTCGAGCTTAGAGAAGATGGTGGAACCAGCAAGTTGATCATACAAATCATTTATCCGAGGGAGAGGATATTTGTTTTGAATAGTGGACTGGTTGATAAGACGGTAGTCTTGAACCAATCGATTTGTCCAATCCTTCTTCTTAACAAAGAGAGAAGGTGCTCCCCAAGCAGAGGAACTCGGACGGATGAAACCCAGATGGAGGGAGTTGTCAATTTCTTGCTTAAGTTCAAGGAGTTCATGTGGTGGCATTTTATAAGGACGCTTGGCAATAGGAGTGGTACCGGGTACCAAGTCCATGACAAACTCGACAGCTCGAGCAGGGGGAATCCCCGGAAGTTCCTCTGGAAAGACATCTTGGAATTCTCGGACCACTGGAATGTTTTCAATCCCTTCAAGAGGCGGCGCATTTAATGCATTCAAGGCATATAGTCGTGCCTCAGCATTTCGGACGAGATGAGCATGGTAGCTTACTAATTCATCTGAAGGGTGTAGGAGGTGGACGGTTTTGGTGGTACAAACGATCGATGCCGTATGAGCTTTCAACCAGTCTAGCCCCAGTATGAGATCAATGTTGGATGACTTTAGTAGGATGGGGTTGGCAAGGAATTCTAATCCTTAAATTTCAACTAGAACATAGGGGAAAACCACAGAGGTTCGGCATTCGCCCCCACGGGTGTTTTCCACTATCGGGATGTTCATCTCTTCGCTCCTAACGTCATGCATGTATGCAAAATTTTCTAACATAAAGGAATGCGATGCTCCTGTATCAAACAATAGAGAAGCAGGTACTGAGTTAACGAGAAGTGTACCCATCACGGTAGCAGGCTGGTCTTGAGCTTGACCCATATCAATGTTGTTGGCCTGACCACAAACATAAGCAGGCTTGGCGTTGAAGTTGCGGTTCTGGTTGTTGCCACTGCCAGTTGCGGGAAGTGTCAGCTGATTTGGATTCTGCCTGCAGTCTCTAGCACGGTGACCTGGACGGCCACACTTGAAGCACAGCCCATCCTCAGGACGGGAAGGAGGAACTCGAGGCGGTGGAGCTGGAAGCCTCGGCTGCCTAGGTGGTGGAGGAGGCACGCGAGGTGCAGCATAGGACGGCCTCGGAGCAGGAGCAGGTGCATGGTACATGTTGTTGGGAATCCAGATCTTCCGCTTCTGTGCAGATGAGCCCGAAGATGAGCCCATGTCATGGTTGTGCTTGCTGCTATCTTTGTATTCCTGCAGACCAGTCTCAACCTGAATAGCCTTGTTCACCAGGGTGGCGAAATCAGCATAGTCCTGAATGAGAAGTGTCAGCTTGATATCAGGGTGGAGGCCTTCACGGAACTTCTCGTGCCTGCGTGCGTCAGTTGCAATGTCTTCTTCAGCATAGCGAGATAAGTCCAAAAATTCCCGCTGATAAGCATCCACAGTCTTGTTGCCCTGGACCAAGTTGCGGAACTCACGCTTCTTCCGGTCCATGATTCCCTAAGGAATGTAGCGAGCACGGAAAGCAGCCTTGAACTCTGCCCAAGTGATGATAGTTCCATCGGGCTGAGAGCGCCTGTGGCTGTCCCACCATTGAGCAGCGGGACCCTTCAAAAAGTAGGCGGCAAAGTTGACATAGCTCGCCAGGAGCACATTAGCAGACTCCAGCTCATAAGAAATGTCACGGAGCCAGTCATCAGCATCAAGAGGCTGAGTTGAGCTGCGGTAGATCGCAGGGTTGAGGCGGCATAAGTCTTGCAGTATCACGCCTTGCAGTTGGTTCTTGTTCGGCCTTTGGAACTGATCCATGAGCCCTTGCATAAACTGGCGGTTCAGCTCAAACTGTTGGATCATCCCCGCCATATACTAAGGAGGAGGGGGTGGTGCATCGTTGGCAGGGGCACGCGGGCGGCCAGCTGGTCGAACCATCCTGTTAAATATTTAACAGGGGTAGTTTAGCTTAAACTAATTGCAAAGGCATCGCACGCATTCACGAAGTAATCAAGCATAATGAAAGGGAAATGCGATAGATACGCCATAGTAGTTTAGTTTGACATACAGACCCATACATAAGTTCGATTACAAACTAACGATTACAAATTCAAAATTTGGCGATAGCCCGGACGCATTAGACGATACCCTGGACTCACTAGGCGGAGCGCAGGCACGCGGTGGAAGAGTACCACAACGAGATGTAGCGATAAGGCTACATCAACGTCGGAGAGGACGATCGAATCCTGGTAGCTGGCGGTGATAGAAGGTAGGGACAGGACCGTGTGTCCCGTTTTGACTCTGGTGAGGGTACCGCATCCAGTCGAGGAGCTGAGGTCCAAGTGCAGGGGTTCTACCCCCAACATCAGTCCACTCGAGAGCTGATGGTAGCTCTGTCCTGCTCGGCTCGCGGATGCGCATAGGGGGAACCCTCGGGTAGTGTGATGGTTGCAGCTCTATCAACGTGTCGTAAAGACGAGCGCGCGTGGCATACAGCTCCACAGTCAGAGCTCGGAGAGCACGATCCAGAGCCTCAGTGTACTACACCAGAAACCGCGCGTCGTAGCGACGCGTCACGTAGGGGGCGCAGACAGCGACGTAGGAACGGTCGCTATGCTCCCAAACGTCAGAAGCATAGGCACTGAGATCAGGCCCAGTCTCATCCCCAGCAGGAGCATGCGGGATGTATCTGAAAGGGCTCTCCTCCAGGTGAGGGTACGCTCCACGGAGACGGGTGATGACGATGTAGGCCGCATCATGGACCGCCATTTCGACCACCACTCCAATACCACAGAAGACATGGCGCTCGAGGGTCTCGCCGCCCCTCTGGTCGAAGATGCGAACCTCAGCCTAGTACTGGTACTAGTTGTACTCGTGGAAATCCTCGAACACAGTGTACTCGGGGTACGAGCGATATCCCAGCCTGGTCAGGAGGTCGACCAAAATGGCCGGGAACCCAGTCGTCTCAGTGGCCTGTGTCAGGCGCACATGCTGTCTTGCGGGACTCATCTGAAATTAAGATTGACGGATGTCAAATGACAGTGTGTGTAATATATATTCAGGAGAAAGAGTAGATAGTCCAGCGCTCCGGGTCGATGTGATTACGAGAACCTAATGTTAGAGTTAGTAAAATATTTGACCCGAAAGAGAAGAAAGAGTAGAGCCCAGAGTATAGTGAAGGAGTAAAAGATACTAAAACCACCCAATTGAGATGTGGGCCCATAAGCCACAACATCAGTGTTAGTAAAATTTCTCAAACACTAGACTCAACTTCGGAAAAGGACTTGGAAAGGGGGCTACCTACAGGCAGTCGGCTCTGATACCAACTTGTGACGCCCTCGGTTTAATCATACGCTAATCATACACGCAAATGCGTACGATCAAACCCAAGGACTCACGGGAAGATATCACAACACAACTCTAGACACAAATAAAATAACATCAGCTTCATATTACAAGCCAGGGGCCTCGAGGGCTAGAATACGGAAGCTCGATAAACACACGAGTCAGCGGAAGCAACAAATATCTGAGTACAGACATAAAACATGGGGTGCCTTAGAGAAAGCTAGCACAAAAGATACAACGATCGAACGAGGCGAGGCCTCCTGCCTGGGAACCGCCTAACTACTCCTGATCATCAGCGGCCTCCACGTAGTAGTAGGAACCATCGGGGTAGCAGTCGTCGTCGGCGGGGACCTCCATCTCCTGGGCTCCATCATCTGGTCGCACCAAACGGATCAAGGGGACAAGGGGGGAGCAAAGCAGCGGTGAGTACTTATCCAAAGTACTCGCAAGTCTTACATCAGAACTATTCTAATTACGCATCAGTATCAAAGAAGGGGGGTGTTAATATGTGGACTGACTGCAGCAATGCGAGAATAGAGAGAGAAGGCCTAGTCCTATCGAAGACTAGCCTCTTCAGGGTCTTGCAGCAATAGACGAGAGTAGAATAGGGGTAAAACATTAATAGTCATATTGTTACAACAATATTAAAGTGAGGTCACGCCTAAAGATCCTCCCTCGACTCCGTGGGAGGAAGCAATCCCGAGGCAAACTAATTCCAGTTAAGTAATAATTGTAGTGGTATAAGATCGGGGCACAACTCCAAGTCGTCCTGTAACCGTGGACACGGCTATCCGAATAGTTAATTTTCATCCCTGCAGGGGTGCACCACATGTCCCGTCACGCTCGATAACACTCTGGCCGGACATACTTTTCTCGGTCCTGCCCGGCCTCGCAATATCGACAGGTCGCAGCCCCACCTAAGACTAATCAGAGAGGCCAGCCCACCGGTCTAACTCCTACGCACAAAGGGTTCGTGGGCCTAGTTCCCCTTCGCGCTCCTGCACGTGGCGTGGGCGGCCGACGTCAGTCCTAGCATCCCTTAATCACAAGAGCGATGCATCTCGGGACCACTAGGGCGCACGCCGCTACATTTGCTGGCATCTGAAAAGCTTCGGCTGATACCGCGATGCCGACTACCCATAATTCTTCCTGCAATGCCGGTTAGTGCGAAAAGGTCTCCGACCAACCCAGTTCAAATACCCAAATCCATTAACATTTTAATTAGGCTAGCAACACAGTCTCACGGGAATCCACCCGTCTTTCAACTAATCACCAAAGATCCCAGTAACATGGTCGAGTAACTGTGTGGGTATAACATCGGGGGGGGGGGGGAATCCGAGGTATCACCCTCGTTGGATTCCGAACGATGTATCCATCAATGTGGGCTTAGAGGAATCACCCTCGAGGGTCCCACACTTGAGGTGTTGCACGACAAAGGCGTCAGCGGGAATGGTGAAAGAGGAATCACCCTCGATAACCACGACCGACTAGCTATACTACAGAGATATCATCAGGAGTACTTAGCGGGGTATCACCCTTGGTACCCGATAGTATCTCTGTAGCGTCGTACAACGAAGGGGGTGAATGTGCTGTGTCGGGTCTGGATCGTTGATCAGGGATCGAGATTTGAAAACAAGCGGGGCAACTGGAGTACGGGGTCAGAGGGGGGATGACTGCTCCACCTATACTAAGCAGATTTAAAGTACAGGACTGAAAGTAGCAGTTCATCAAAAATAGGCTATGCATCAGATATAGGAGCTAACTACAACAGTAGCAAAATTCTAATGCAAGCATGAGGAATAAAGAATAGGCGATATAGGAATGATCAAGGGAGGTTTGCTTGCATTGCTGCTCTGCGGCAAAGGACTAATCTGCAGGGTCGTAGATGTACCCGGCAGCAGCGTCAGTCTCGGGGTCTACCGGTAAGAAGAGGAGGAAGAAACAATAAATAATAGCAACGGTGCAACACAAAGCATGACCTGGCAAGATGCAGGCTAGACATGAGCTAACGCAGCAACATCCATCATAGACGGGTCGGAAGAATATCTGACGATATTTTCCAGGTCTCGGGCTACAACCGGTCATATTGGAAACGATGGAAATGTTCCATGTTTGCTATGCTAGGGTCGCGTGACAGACAAATGGACCGTGTATCTGGGTTCGTCTCGTTCTCGTGATCAACTTTCATGTTGAAAATATTTTGATCTGACTTACGGATTATTTAATATTAATTTTTAAATGTTAATTCAATTATTAGGCATTAAAAACAGATTTAAATAATTTAATAAAAAGCTATTATGACATCAACATGATGTCATGCTGACATCAACAGTTGACTGGTGACGGTCAGAATTCTCATCTCTCTCTCTCTAAAAACAAAATACATACGCATCTAATACATCATTTATTCTTATTTCTCTCAAAACTCTCATCTCCCTCTCTCTGTTAACAGAGAAATAAGAGAGAGTGTGTTAACTTTCTCAACATAGAAGAGAGCCAACTTCATCTCCTCCTACCGGAGTCAAACGTCGACGGTTCGGAGCCCCGTTTGCCGGAACGGAACCGGGACGACGAGGGGAACGATATGGTGGGAGGAGCCCGAGGAGGGGCTCACCGACGTTGACGAGAGGGCCCGGTGAAGCCGGAGTTCTCGTGAGGCGGAGGTGACGACGGTGATGACGTGGTTCCGGTGAGGACACTGGTGACGGTGGTGATGCGCCGGCAAGGTCGGTCGCCGGAGAGGTCCTCCCGGAGTCGTGGCTGGAGAGGAGAGCCCTACGGTGAAGAATGGGTCGGCCGGATCCGGCGAGGTTTGGCCCGACCTCAAGGGGAGGGAGGCCGGCCGGTCATGGTGGTCGCCGGAGTTGGTTGCCGGCCGGGTAGAGTGAGAGGCCGGCGGAGGTGAGTGGGCCGGCGGGGTGGTTCGGTTGGGGTGGAGGCCGATGGTGGGGAAGGGTGGCCGGCGGGGTGAGAGCTCGGGTTGAAGGGCCGGTGGGAGGGGTAGGCCGAGATGGGGAGGCTCGCCGGCCGGTGCGGGAGCCGGCAGTGGAGGGAGATGCGAGGGAGGGGGAGAGTGGATGTGGGGAAGGAACGAGAGGTGGGGGGCTTTTGTCGGTGGGGGGTGTGTACCCTCAGAGGGAGAGAGGAGATCGGTGGGGAGAGGGCCCCCTCAAGGGGATGAGGGCACGTGGGGGCACTGGGGGAGGGGGCCCCCTCGAGGGGATAAGGCCGGCGGCGCTGGGAAACGGGGGGGGGGAGTTGCGAGGGGGAGCAGGGGGGTCGCTAGGGTTTCCCTGCGGGGGGGTTGTGGCCTGGCCGGCTGGGCCTCTAGGCCTAGTTGGGCCAGGGGGTGGGGGGGTTCCTTTTCCTTTTTTTGCTATTATTTATAATTCTTTTTAGTATCTAATTTTATTTACTATCTCTTATAATTTATTTTATATACTTTTACTTCTTTCTTTTATTTATTTCTTTTACATTTACTATATTTATCTTTACTTCTTTTGTTTAAGCTTCACTTCTAAATATATTGAGCTTATCAAATATTCCAAAAGTGCTCGATTCATTTTTATAATTCCCTAGGGAATGTTTATAACTACCCTGACATTTTCATTTCATCAAGCGAATTCTTTCCTCGTTTGACTTCATCTTAAAGCATCGATTTTTGATGGGGTTTCAACCAACACGAGATCGTTGATATCATTAACGATGACGTGGCATCATTAGCGCGGGATCACTCTCGCTTAGTTACAATCAGTACTGTAGCAAAAGTCGAGGATGTCACACCCCTCCACGCGGCGAGCCCCTCCCCGAGAGAGCCTCTCCCCGCGGCGACCCACCCCGGCGGCGACCCCCTCCCCGTGAGAGCCCCTCCCCGCGGCGAGCCCCTCCTCGCGGGGACCCCCTCCCCTCGGCCCTCCCGTCAAGGCGGCCCTCCTCCTCCACCACCACCTAGTGAGTTCATTTTCTTTCATTTTTTCTTTTTTTCATTTCATTGCATATGTTAGTTTAGGTTAATGTCGGTGTTAATTAGGTTAATATTAGATTAGGTTAATTAGGTTAGGTTAATTAGGAGGAGAAAAAAGAATGTTAGTTTAGGTTAATTAGGTTAGGTTAATTAGTTTAGATTAATTAGGTTAATGTTAGTTTAGGTTAATTAGGAGGAGAAAAAAGAATAATAATAATAGTAATAAGATGATAAAGAAGAAGAAGAAGAAGAAGAAGAAGAAAAAGAAGAAAAAGAGGAGAGAGGAGAAGAAGAAAGAAGAGGACCCCGACCCCCCGCCCACGACCCCCGACGCCCGACGCCACCAACCCCGACCCTCGACCGCCGACCCCCAACGCCACTGACACCCGACTCCCGACCCCCGACGCCCGACACCACTGACCCTCGACCACCGACACCCGACTCCCGACCCCCGACGCCTGACGCCACCAACCACCGACGCCCGACGCCACCAACGCCCGACCCTCGACCCCAGACCCTCGACCCCCGACGCCACTGACACCCGACTCCCGACCCCCGACGCCCGACACCACTGACCCCGACCCCCGACTCCCGACGCCCGACACCACTGACCCCCGACCCCCGACCACCGACCCCCGACTCCCGACCCCCGACGCCCGACACCACTGACCCCCGACCCCCGACGCCACTGACCCTCGACCCCTGACCCCCGACCCCCTACCCCCGACCCCCGACACCACTAACCCCCAACCCCGGGCCCAGACACCACTTTGGCCTCTTGTTGACCGAAAAGAGCCAGACCCCCGACGCTAGTGACCCTCGACCCCCAACGGCACTGACCCCCGACCATCGACTCATTTAACCCGACTCCCGACCACTGACACCCGACACCACCGACCCTCGACGCCACTAAGCCCCGACCCTCGACACCTCTTCTACTTACTGTTGAACGAGAAGGTGCTTTTCGGCCTTCTAGAGGCCCACGGGGTCATAGTTTTGTAAATTATGAGTTAGGTCACATATTTTCCGATTATGTTAATTATAAAAACATCATATTTGTGTTGATCGTGTGAATTTCAATGTGCAGTTGTTCGACGACCTCCACGTGCATTGGACGAGCTCCGCCCTTGCGTTTGTTGGAGATCACAAATGACTTCTCCTCCTACCCCCTTAATTTGCTCTGTCCCGGTCTTCGTGCCGATGAAACTTGCTAGCTATAGGTTTCTTCAATCATGAGTATGCGTGACCAGTATGTGTCTCCCGTTCGAAAGCGCGACATTTATAAATATGCATTTCTTTGCATATTTATAACCGCCATCCTTTCGAATTGTCCAACATTATCCAAGGACAGCCCGAGTATGTGTAGATTGGCTTTGTTTTCCCGTATGCTGTGCTCCAGATCCGATGCGGAATTTCGTCAGTGCCTCCCCTGTTCTTCTCCGGGTACACATCCTCTCTGCTTATTGCTGAGACGTGTATCAGGAGAACAGCGGGGAGGTGCTGCCGAAATTCTGCGTCGCACCTGGAGCAGAGCATGGGAAAACGAACCCAATCTACACATACTCGGGTCAGATTAGGACCTATCTTTACCTATTAGCGTGTAGGTTGCATGGACGTAATAAAACTGACAAACTTGATTAGCATATGAATATAGATGATGAATTATATATTTATTTCTTGTGCCCCAATAGGTAGCTAGGCAACATGAGTGATCGTGCTTCGATGTACACTGGTCACCCTAGTCAGAAAGACATGACCCTTGAATGGTTAACAAAAACCAGGGGGTTTGTGAGAACCGCATTTGCAAATGGCCAGCAAAAACATGGTGCCCCTGTCCCAACTGCGACAACTGGAAAAAGCAGACAGAGTTTGAAATGGGTAAACACCTGTAGAAGTGGGGTTTTACGCCTAATTATACGGTGTGTACTTTTCATGGTGAGTCTGACCAACGTGCCAGAGCTGAGGTGATTCGTCGTCGCACCGACGAGCATGGTACCGGGATTGAAGACATGGTGCAAGACTTTGATGATACTCGGGATTCGGACGATGAGATGGAGGAATCTGCAAAGGCCTTCTATGAAATGTTAGATTCTTCAAAACGTCCTCTCCACGAGTAGACTGAGCTTTGTCAGTTGGATGCCATCACGCAAGTAATGGCTCTGAAGGCTCAATTCAACCTAGGCAGAGAATGCTACGATGCGATGATGACGATATTTGGATGCTTTCTACCCAAAGGCCATGTACTGCCTGCAAACCTGTACCAGTCAGAGAAAATCCTCCATGTACTTAAGATGCCCTATGAGAAGATACATTCCTATGAGTATGGATGTGCCTTATTTAGACTTGAGTATGCGGCCTTGAACTATTGCCCCATTTGCAATTCTTCCAGGTATATTGTGGTAGACAACGGTATGGGTGAGAAGAATCAGACCAAAATCCCCATTAGTGTTCTTCGGTATCTGCCAATCGTACCAAGACTTCAACGTCTTTTCATGGTCGAAGAGATGGCCAGACAGATGACATGGCACAAATTGGGCAAAAGAACCGAACTAGATGAGGATGGGAACAAGATGCTGGTACACACTTCAGATGGTTTTGCGTGGAGGCACTTCGATGCATTACATAAGGATAAATCGGAAGATCCAAGGAAACCTAGAGTTGCCACCACCACGGATGGGTTCAATGTGTATGGTATGACGGCAACACAATACAGTTGTTGGCCTGTAATTGTCATTCCACTAAATTTGCCACCCTCAGAGATTATGAAAAGAAAGAACATTTTCCTGATGTTGATAATTCCAGGGCCCAACTATCCGGGGAAGAATATGAATGTGTACATGCAGCGGCTTAAGGATGAGTTGCAAGAAGCCTGGGATAATGGGATCAAGACCTATGACGTGGCTACCAAAACAAATTTCAAAATGCATGTGTGGTACATGTACTCGACGCATGATTATCCGGCATTTGCGCTATTCGCTGGCTGGTGTGTGCATGGAAGGTTCCTGTGCACCACATGCAAGGCTGCTCTTCAGTTCCGTTGGTTGCAGGCTGGTCGCAAGTATTCTTGCTTCGACATGCATAGACAATTCCTGGATCCTGACCATAAGTTCAGAAAATACAAGAAGAATTTCATCGAAGGTAGAGTTGTCAAAAACACTCCACCAGCTGCGTTGACAGGCCAACAGACCCTTGATCAGTTAAACGCTCTCGAGCCTGATCCTTTGCGTCCAGGATACTTCAAAGGGTATAATACGGAACATGCCTGGACTCACAAGTCATGCTTATGGGATCTGCCTTACTTCAAAGACCTCCTTTGCCCACACAACATTGACATGGTGCACACTGAAAATAATAGTGCGGAGGCCATTTTTGGTACATTGTTCGGCATAGAGGGGAAGTCAAAAGATAATCCTAAGGCTAGAATCGACCTGGAGGCTCTATGTGATAGACCGTTGCAAAACTTGCGACAACGGAAAGGAAAGCAAAGCATAGCGAAGCCAAAGGCATGGTTCAATCTTGAAAGGCCAGCTATGAGGGAAATGCTATTGTGGGTGAAAATGTGGTTGATGTTCCCCGATGGGTATGCTGCGAATCTAAAGAGGGGAGCCAGTCTTGAGAAATTGAAAATATTTGTCTCAAGAGTCATGATTGGCACATATGGATTGAGCGGGTAATGCCGGTGATGTTGCGTGGCTTTATCCCTGACGATGAATGGTTAGTACTGGTAGAGCTGATCTATTTCTTCCGTTCTCTTTGTGCGAAAGAACTAGCGCCTGGCATGCTAGATGAAATGGAAGAGTTGGCGCCGGAGTTGATCTGCAAATTAGAAAAGATCTTTCCACCGGGCTTCTTTAATCCAATGCACCATTTGATTTTGCATCTCCCAACTGAGGCAAGAATGGGGGGACCGTTCAAAATCGATGGTGCTACTCAACTGAGAGGATGCAGAAGACGCTTCGAGCTAAGTGTAAAAATAAACATAGAATTGAAGCATCGATGGCCGAGGCATTCATTACTGAGGAGGAGGCAAACTTTGTGATAGCACACTACGAAGCCAAAAATCATCATTTGCATAACCCGAAGCCTCGGTACAATGATGGCGATCCAAAAAAAGTTCGATCCAACCTCAGCCTATTCAAAGGTAAGCTCGCACCATCCGGTGCTTCGAAAGGGAAATCGTTGGATGTCGAAGAATGGCGGACCATTTCTTTGTATATCTTCACCAACCAAACAGAAGTGCGGCCGTACATCGAGTAAGTTCTCGGTAATTTATTGTTCCGCAACTTCTAATTGCTTTGAACTACTCTTATTCCCGGATATTTGATATAGTCAATACGTCGCCAAATTCTCGGATGGAGTGGTCATCGAAAAGGATTCCGTCGAAGAGTATGAGCTTTTCGCAAAGCATGGAGGCGACTATCCCGGTTTCATCTATTCGTTCAAACAAAGGGTAATTAATTACCATTAAGGGTCCATTTGATTTCTTGGTCTAATTTGTGGCTAATGCATCCATTCTTTCGTATTAAACTTCTAGGCTGATGCAGAGTCTATGGACGCCGAGTTGAGACAAGTCGCTAATGGTTTTGACTATAAGGTCCGTTCATTTGACAAATACAACATCAACGGGTATCACTTTCGTACCTTTGGCAAAGAGCTATCTATGCCCGATCTAAAGACTACAAATTGTTCTGTCTCTGCTATCGGCGAAGGAGACACCGAGTATTATGGAAGAGTTGAAGCAATTTATGAACTTCTATTCTATGGTGAAAACCCACCGAATGTCGCCGCCTACTTCAAAACTTTCGGCACGAGGCTCTGGTGCAGGCTGTTCGAGATTACTATGCCACGCGGCGTATTAGGATTGACAAGGAGAAGTGTCATGATGCTAAGATGGAGAAGGAGCATTACATGAAGGTAATTACATGTTATTAAGGCTTTGTAGTTAGTTTCTTTGATTTGGTTCTTACGCTCTCAAATTTCTCTTTATTAACTTAGGTGCCCCCGAGATGGTGTGTGGATAAGATGGATTGTTGGGAGGCCTTGTTGGATCAGTGGTGCTCCGAAACGTGGGAGGCCAGCCACAACAACGCCAAGGACAGGCGTGGCAAAATGGTTGATGTGCCACACCATCAAGGGAGCGTCAACTTAATCCAATTTGGCGAGAACTGGGTATGTGGTTTGCTTCATGCCTCATGCAATTCATTCTTAATTCTATCTTGAGCCCTTTACTAATACAATTTTCTTGTCTCTCTCTCTCTTTTAGGCGCGTCACAATAACACGGAGGTGCCACCGATGTACGACCTATATGTGATGGCTCATACTGCCTCGTACAAGACGGTCAAGGCATTCTCTAAGTTTGACCTCGAGCATCCAGAAAACTTCAGCAACATCTCCTCCCACCACAAGCTCCTGAAGTACAGAGATCACGGGAAGGCGAGGAAAGGGGAGGACTTTAACCCGAGCGAGGGGCCTACTGATCCAGAGCTGGTGATGATAGCTGGCAACGGGAGGCCCCATGGCTCGATCTCCATTGGAGACGGCCTTATACGTTGTCCTAGCACTCTCCGGCAAATAAAGGCACGCCAAACGATCTCTTGTCCACAGATAACACGTCGTCCATAGCCAGTCGAGCTCGCCATCGAGGTTAGTTTAATGGACTCAACTATCTTTCTGCATTATGTTGTGCGTTGGAACCAATATGATTACATTGCTAACAATGAGTTGTGTTGCAAGCTGCTATTCAGAAAGAGAGAGAGCCAATGCAGGCGGCTATGGCGGAGAAGGATAAGGAGATTAGGGAGCTGGAGGAGAGAACGACTACATTGGTGGAGGCGGAGAGGGCACGGAATGATGCGTCTAACAAGGCCATATACGAGCTCTTCGTGGTAAGTTTCTTCTTCATGTTATTTCAAATCTTGCATTTGAATGTCCGTTTCATTAATAAATAAAAAGTTTGACTTGTCGAAACCAAATGTACAGTCTATGTGCGAGAAGAGCGGCCAAGTCCCTCCGCCGATGCATGTCATTAACGTGGCGGGGACGGTGAGTTTCATTTCAGTGCAGTGATCTTAAGAGTGTCCTCATGCTAACGACACATTGCAAACGATGTTTGGTGTAGAATATCTCCTGAAACGCATCGCACCACCCTTCTACAATGGAGCCTTCTCTAGGGCAGCCTTCTCCAGGTGAAACAAGCCAGAGCCACCGTGCTTCTCCGCCGTGATGACGATAATGGTATGTTATTTCTAGTGTTTTAATAAAAAATAGCTAGACTTCCATCTAAATGACATAATTACCTTAGTTAGCTCCAAAATGGCTAAATTGGCTAGTTATCCTACAAAATGACATAATTAGCTTAGTTAGCTCCAAATGACCTATTTAATAAAAAATAACCTATAGTTAGCTAAGTTCTCTCCTAAATGACATAATAAGGCTTACGTAGCTCCAAGATGACCTATTCCCCCTAACTTAGGTATTGAATGGCCTATAATTAACCTAGCTAGATCCAAAATGGCTTAATAAGCATAGTTTGGTCCAGAATGACCTATTTTACCCAAGTTAGCTCCGAAACGGCCTATAGTTAGCTAGGGTTCCACCTAAATGACATAATTAGCTTAGTTAGCTCCAAAATGGTCTATTTAATAAAACATGATCTATACTTAGCTAATTATCCTCGAAATGACATAATTAGCTCCAAAAAGGCATTCTTAGCTAATTTAGCCCGGAGAAGGGGACAAGAGGAGAAGAAAGAGGAAAAATGAACGGAAGGAAGAAGTAGAAGAAGAAGAGAAGAAGAAGAAGAGAAGGAGGAGGATAAGAAGAATGAGAAGAAGGAGAAGGAGCTCCTCCTTCTCCTTCTTCTTCCTCCTTCTTTCCACCTTCTCCTTCTCCTCCTCCTCCTCCTCCTTATTTTACTTCTTCTTCTCTTTCTCTTCTTCTACGTAGCTTAGACTCATCCAAGAAAGGCTAAATTGGCTAATTATCCAACAAAATGACATAATTAGCTTAGTTAGCTACAAAATGACCTATTTAATAAAAAATGACCTATAGTTAGCTAGGTTCTCTCCTAAATGACATAATAAGGCTTACATAGCTGCAAGATGACCTATTCCCCCTAACTTAGGTATTAAATGGCCTATAATTAGCCTAGCTAGATCCAAAATGGCTTAATAAGCATAGTTTGCTCCGGAATGACCTATTTTACCCAAGTTACCTCCGAAACGTCCTATAGTTAGCTAGGGTTCCACCTAAATGACATAATTAGCTTAGTTAGCTCCAAAATGGTCTATTTAATAAAACATGACCTATAGTTAGCTAATTATCCTCGAAATGACATAATCAGCTCCAAAAAGGCATTCTTCGCTAATTTAGCCCGAAGAAGGGGACAAGAGGAGAAGAAAGAGAAAAATGAAAGGAAGGAAGAAGAAGAAGAAGAGAAGAAGAAGAAGAAAAGCAGGAGGATAAGAAGAAGGAGAAGAAGGAGGAGAAGAAGGAGAAGGAGCTCCTCCTTCTCCTTCTTCTTCCTCCTTCTCCATCTCCTTCTCCTTCTCCTTGTTCTTTTCTTCTTCTTCTCCTCTTCCTTCTCCTTCTCCTCCTCCTCCTTATTTTACTTCTTCTTCTCTTTCTCTTCTTCTACGTAGCTTAGACTCATCCAAGAAAGTCTAAATTGGCTAATTATCCTACAAAATGACATAATTAGCTTAGTTAGCTCCAAAATGACCTATTTAATAAAAAATGACCTATAGTTAGCTAGGTTCTCTCCTAAATGACATAATAAGGCTTACATAGCTGCAAGATGACCTATTCCCCCTAACTTAGGTATTAAATGGCCTATATTTAGCCTAGCTAGATCCAAAATGGCTTAATAAGCATAGTTTGCTCCGGAATGACCTATTTTACCCAAGTTACCTCCGAAACGGCCTATAGTTAGCTAGGGTTCCACCTAAATGACATAATTAGCTTAGTTAGCTCCAAAATGGTCTATTTAATAAAACATGACCTATACTTAGCTAATTATCCTCGAAATGACATAATTAGCTCCAAAAAAGGCATTCTTAGCTAATTTATCCCGAAGAAGGGGACAAGAGGAGAAGAAAGAGGAAAAATGAAAGGAAGGAAGAAGAAGAAGAAGAAGAGAATAAGAAGAAGAGAAGGAGGAGGATAATAAGAAGGAGAAGAAGGAGGAGAAGAAGGAGAAGGAGCTCCTACTTCTCCTTCTTCTTCCTCCTTCTTTCCTCCTTCTCCTTCTCCTTCTTCTTTTCTTCTTCTTCTCCTCTTCCTTCTCCTTCTCCTCCTCCTCCTCCTCCTCCTCCTTCTTTTACTTCTTCTTCTCTTTCTCTTCTTCTACGTAGCTTAGACTCATCCAAGAAAGGCTAAATTGGCTAATTATCCTACAAAATGACATAATTAGCTTAGTTAGCTCCAAAATGACCTATTTAATGAAAAATGACCTATAGTTAGCTAGGTTCTCTCCTAAATGACATAATAAGACTTACATAGCTGCAAGATGACCTATTCCCCCTAACTTAGGTATTAAATGGCCTATAATTAGCCTAGCTAGATCCAAAATGGCTTAATAAGCATAGTTTGCTCCGGAATGACCTATTTTACCCAAGTTACCTCCGAAATGGCCTATAGTTAGCTGGGGTTCCACCTAAATGACATAATTAGCTTAGTTAGCTCCAAAATGGTCTATTTAATAAAACATGACCTATACTTAGCTAATTATCCTCGAAATGGCATAATTAGCTCCAAAAAGGCATTCTTAGCTAATTTAGCCCGAAGAAGGGGACAAGAGGAGAAGAAAGAGGAAAAATGAAAGGAAGGAAGAAGAAGAAGAAGAGAACGAGGAGGATAAGAAGAAGGAGAAGAAGGAGGAGAAGAAGGAGAAGGAGCTCCTCCTTCTCCTTCTTCTTCCTCCTTCTCCTTCTCCTTCTTCTTTTCTTCTTCTTCTCCTCTTCCTTCTCCTTCTCCTCCTCCTCCTCCTCCTTCTGCTTTTACTTCTTCTTCTCTTTCTCTTCTTCTACGTAGCTTAGACTCATCCAAGAAAGGCTAAATTGGCTAATTATCCTACAAAATGACATAATTACCTTAGTTAGCTCCAAAATGACCTATTTAATAAAAAAAATGACCTATAGTTAGCTAGGTTCTCTCCTAAATGACATAATAAGGCTTACGTAGCTACAAGATGACCTATTCCCCTAACTTAGGTATTAAATGGCCTATAATTAGCCTAGCTAGATCCAAAATGGCTTAATAAGCATAGTTTGCTCCGGAATGACCTATTTTACCCAAGTTAGCTCCGAAACGGCCTATAGTTAGCTAGGGTTCCACCTAAATGACATAATTAGCTTAGTTAGCTCAAAAATGGTCTATTTAATAAAACATGCCCTATACTTAGCTAATTATCCTCGAAATGACATAATTATCTCAAAAAATGCATTCTTAGCTAATTTAGCCCGAAGAACGGGACAAGAGGAGAAGAAAGAGAAAAATGAAAGGAAGGAAGAAGAAGAAGAAGAGAAGAAGAAGAAGAGAAGGAGGAGGATAAGAAGAAGGAGAAGGAGGAGAAGAAAGAGAAGGAGCTCCTCCTTCTCCTTCTTCTTCCTCCTTCTTCCTCCTTCTCCTTCTCCTTCTTCTTTTCTTCTCCTTCTCCTCTTCCTTCTCCTTCTCCTCCTCCTCCTCCTCCTTCTTCTTCTTTTACTTCTGCTTCTCTTTCTCTTCTTCTAGGTAGCTTAGACTCATCCAACAAAGGCTAAATTGGTTAATTATCCTACAAAATGACATAATTAGCTTAGTTAGCTCCAAAATGACCTATTTAATAAAAACTGACCTATAGTTAGCTAGGTTCTCTTCTAAATGACATAATAAGGCTTACGTAGGTGCAAGATGACCTATTCCCCCTAGCTTAGGTATTAAATGGCCTATAATTAGCCTAGCTAGATCCAAAATGGCTTAGTACATAGTTTGCTCCGGAATGACCTATTTTACCCAAGTTAGCTCCGAAACTGCCTATAGTTAGCTAGGTTTCCACCTAAATCACATAATTAGCTTAGTTAGCTCCAAAATGGTCTATTTAATAAAACATGACCTATACTTAGCTAGTTATCCTCGAAATGAGATAATTAGCTCCAAAAAGGCATTCTTAGCTAATTTAACCCGAAGAAGGGGACAAGAGGAGAAGAAAGAGGAAAAATGAAAGGAAGGAAGAAGAGGAAGAAGAGAAGAAGAAGAAGAGAAGGAGGAGGATAAGAAGAAGGAGAAGAAGGAGGAGAAGAAGGAGAAGGAGCTCCTCCTTCTCCTTCTTCTTCCTCCTTCTTCCTCCTTCTCCTTCTCCTTCTTCTTTTCTTCTTCTTCTCCTCTTCCTTCTCCTCCTCCTCCTCCTCCTCCTTCTTCTTTTACTTCTTCTTCTCTTTCTCTTCTTCTACGTAGCTTAGACTCATCCAAGAAAGGCTAAATTGGCTAATTATCCTACAAAATGACATAATTACCTTAGTTAGCTCCAAAATGACCTATTTAATAAAAAAATGACCTATAGTTAGCTAGGTTCTCTCCTAAATGACATAATAAGGCTTACGTAGCTACAAGATGACCTATTCCCCTAACTTAGGTATTAAATGGCCTATAATTAGCCTAGCTAGATCCAAAATGGCTTAATAAGCATAGTTTGCTCCGGAATGACCTATTTTACCCAAGTTAGCTCCGAAACGGCCTATAGTTAGCTAGGGTTCCACCTAAATGACATAATTAGCTTAGTTAGCTCAAAAATGGTCTATTTAATAAAACATGCCCTATACTTAGCTAATTATCCTCGAAATGACATAATTATCTCAAAAAATGCATTCTTAGCTAATTTAGCCCGAAGAACGGGACAAGAGGAGAAGAAAGAGAAAAATGAAAGGAAGGAAGAAGAAGAAGAAGAGAAGAAGAAGAAGAGAAGGAGGAGGATAAGAAGAAGGAGAAGGAGGAGAAGAAAGAGAAGGAGCTCCTCCTTCTCCTTCTTCTTCCTCCTTCTTCCTCCTTCTCCTTCTCCTTCTTCTTTTCTTCTCCTTCTCCTCTTCCTTCTCCTTCTCCTCCTCCTCCTCCTTCTTCTTCTTCTTTTACTTCTGCTTCTCTTTCTCTTCTTCTAGGTAGCTTAGACTCATCCAACAAAGGCTAAATTGGTTAATTATCCTACAAAATGACATAATTAGCTTAGTTAGCTCCAAAATGACCTATTTAATAAAAACTGACCTATAGTTAGCTAGGTTCTCTTCTAAATGACATAATAAGGCTTACGTAGGTGCAAGATGACCTATTCCCCCTATCTTAGGTATTAAATGGCCTATAATTAGCCTAGCTAGATCCAAAATGGCTTAGTACATAGTTTGCTCCGGAATGACCTATTTTACCCAAGTTAGCTCCGAAACGGCCTATAGTTAGCTAGGTTTCCACCTAAATCACATAATTAGCTTAGTTAGCTCCAAAATGGTCTATTTAATAAAACATGACCTATACTTAGCTAGTTATCCTCGAAATGAGATAATTAGCTCCAAAAAGGCATTCTTAGCTAATTTAATCCGAAGAAGGGGACAAGAGGAGAAGAAAGAGGAAAAATGAAAGGAAGGAAGAAGAGGAAGAAGAGAAGAAGAAGAAGAGAATGAGGAGGATAAGAAGAAGGAGAAGAAGGAGGAGAAGAAGGAGAAGGAGCTCCTCCTTCTCCTTCTTCTTCCTCCTTCTTCCTCCTTCTCCTTCTCCTTCTTCTTTTCTTCTTCTTCTCCTCTTCCTTCTCCTCCTCCTCCTCCTCCTCCTCCTTCTTTTACTTCTTCTTCTCTTTCTCTTCTTCTACGTAGCTTAGACTCATCCAAGAAAGGCTAAATTGGCTAATTATCCTACAAAATGACATAATTAGCTTAGTTAGCTCCAAAATGACATATTTAATAAAAAATAACTTATAGTTAGCTAAGTTCTCTCCTAAATGACATAATAAGGCTTACGTAGCTGCAAGATGACCTATTCCCCCTAGGTATTAAATGGCCTATAATTAGCCAACCTAGATCCAAAATGGCTTAATAAGCATAGTTTGCTCCGGAATGACCTATTTTACCCAAGTTAGCTCCGAAATGGCCTATAGTTAGCTAGGGTTCCACCTAAATGACATAATTAGCTTAGTTAGCTCCAAAATGGTCTATTTAATAAAACATGACCTATACTTAGCTAATTATCCTCGAAATGACATAATTAGCTCCAAAAAGGCATTCTTAGCTAATTTAGCCCGAAGAAGGGGACAAGAGGAGAAGAAAGAGGAAAAATGAAAGGAAGGAAGAAGAAGAACAAGAAGAGAAGCAGAAGAAGAGAAGGAGGAGGATAAGAAGAAGGATAAGAAGGAGGAGAAGAATGAGAAGGAGCTCCTCCTTCTCCTTCTTCTTCCTCCTTCTTCCTCCTTCTCCTTCTCCTTCTTATTTTCTTCTTCTTCTCCTCTTCCTTCTCCTTCTCCTCCTCCTCCTCCTTCTTCTTCTTTTACTTCTTCTTCTCTTTCTCTTCTTCTACGTAGCTTAGACTCATCCAAGAAAGGCTAAATTGGCTAATTATCCTACAAAATGACATAATTAGCTTAGTTAGATCCAAAATGACCTATTTAATAAAAAATGACCTATAGTTAGCTAAGTTCTCTCGTAAATGACATAATAAGTCTTACGTTGTTGCAGGATGACCTATTCCCCCTAACTTATGTATTAAATGGCCTATAATTAGCCTAGCTAGATCCAAAATGGCTTAATAAGCATAGTTTGCTCCGGAATGACCTATTTTACCCAACTTGGCTCCGAAACGGCCTATAGTTAGCTAGGGTTCCACCTAAATGACATGATTAGCTTAGTTAGCTCCAAAATGGCCTATACTTAGCTAATTTCTCTCCGAAATAACCTATATATACTTCTTCATCTAGTATTATTCTTCTAACTTTCTTATTTGTCATTTTGCAGATTACATGCACTTCACGGGAAGCTTGCATTATATTGATGGAATGCTTGAACATGATTTCTTGTACCATGGCTTCACGGAAGCTTGTATTGAAACTATTGTAGTATATGGATACATATGAAACTTTGTATGCATGTGGATGAAACTCGTGTAATATATGGTTTGGTACGGATGCAACTTGCATAATATGTATGCACTATGGATGAAAGTTATTTTAATATGGTTATGAGTACGGAAAGAAATTTATTTATGTCAACTATATATGTATATATCCTGATTATTGTTAAAAATGCTGGATATAATAAGAAATAAATTAAAAAGGGGCAGGTTCCACTCTTTGCCGTCTGCCCCCACATGGCAAAGGGAGGATGGCAGACGGCAAAGAGGGGAGAGAGAGGGGGCTGGTTCCCCCCTTTGCCGTCTGCCCCCACATGGCAAAGGGGGGAATCAGCCCCCTCTCTCTCCCCTCTTTGCCGTCTGCCCCCACATGGCAAAGAGGGGATGGCGGGCGGCAAAGAGGGGAGAGAGAGGGGGCTAGTTCCCCCCTTTGCCGTCTGCCCCCACATGGCAAAGGGGGGATGGAAGACGACAAAGAGGGGAGGCCTGCCGTTAACACTTAACGGGGCCGTTCTATTATGTGTCGTCCCATTTAATTTGCCATTTGCCACCTCATGGCAAAGATTCTTTGCCGTCCGCTTTAAAAAAGCAGACGGCAAAGAACGTCTTCACCGGATTATTTTTGCCGTCTACTTTGTCGTCCGCTGACCGACGGCAAAGCCTTTGCCGTCAGTGGTTGCCCCCTTTGCCGTTAGCCATGGCAAGCGGCAAATTTCTGGATTTCAGTAGTGCATGCTGAAACTAAAGGCTGTGTATACCTTCACCCAGCAGTTATGTACAGGGGGCGTGCTGAAGATTAAAGCAGTGATGGGAAACAAAGAGCCAATTAAATCCATCAAGAACATGCTCAGCTACCTGTCCACTTTGCCTCCTCAAATAGAGGAGCAGAAGAGATCAGCCGCCCGGAAGGGAGTCCTGAATACCGTAAGCCGGTGTTTGGCCTATGCTCCGGAGCTGAAACCAGAAGAGGTAGCTGCAGGCTATCCTGAACTGAAAGACGACGGGTCGGAGTTCACCAAGGAGGACTACCACCGAGTGATCAAGGAATCCCGCTTTGCGGCGACTTAGCTGGCAGCCAGCTTGGATTTGAACAAATACCAAGCCGCATATGATGATAAGAACAAGAAGTTGAGTCCTCCCTCGTACGAAATAACTAGCTTGGCTCCTCGCCGGCCAAAGAACCCCTTTGATCTTGACGTAGATCTATCTCTCTTCCTTAATGATGAAGATGAGTTCGTCGCCTTATCCAAGTGTAAGTGAAAACTGGGCGACTTACAAATTGAAGGTGGAGAGAGCTCGATGCAAGGTGACCCGGAGGCAGCTTGATTCTTCTCAAGATGTAATCATTGCCTTTAAAAGACAATCTGCTCCTTTCTTTATCGGGGGATGACGCCCGACTTGGCCATGCGAGCCATGTAATAGCTTGTTAGATTTTGTAGGGAAACAATCTGTCACTCATGCCTTTTGATTGACATCCCTGAATAACTTATCGCTTTAGTGTATTCATGAATCGCCCTTTAAAATTCTTCGGCTTTGATAAGCGAGGAAGTGTCACAGTTTGACACAAAAGCCTTCAACCTGTGTGTCAGGAAAAACATAAGCCGACTCAGTGAGTTATGGTAGAAAATAATCCAGCCCCCTGGGTTATGTCAAATCGTAGTTAAAAACTGGCCCAATGAGTCACGGCGAGTTATGAACAAAAGCTGACTTAATGATATTATGAAACCTTGTGGTCGTGCCATCAAGAAATAAAATTCATCGGCTCAAGGAGCTACGACAGGACAAGACGAGTTTGCAAAACTCTAGCGTTACCCTTAGAAGGCTTTTGCAACAGCCCATATTGTTTAGACCGGCTGATCAGGCGTGAGTCAAGCTTCAGTGAAGCAGGTTCAGTGAACCAATGGTTTCTCTATTTTCCATGTGTGGCTCCGGCCGGTACCATTTATGTTTTAACCAAGGCGAGTTCAGGGTCCAAATGACGGATTGACTCGCCCAGAGTACATAGGTCCATGTGGCGACTTGTCCAACGCATATTCCAGTATATAACCTAATTGTAATGCGGTAATTTTTCGCTAGCCAAGAGGGTATTCAGGCTGAACTCAGTGAGTGGAAGCCCCCAAGTGACCTATGATTTAGGAAATGTCAGGCATAGGATTGCAGAAGCGTGTACTCTCTTACTGCAAAACGACTTGGGAACTTGTAGCCCCCAAGTAAGCCGGCTTAATTCTCAAAATCATATAAGGCGCCTATGTTTGAACTGTGCAATGTGGCGACTGGTCCTCTTTGGCTTACCAGGGCCCAGTTTTGAAATAAGTGCAACGTGGTGACTTATGCTCTTTGGCCCTAATAGCGTCCATGTTTGGACGACTCATAGAACAATAAAGACTCATGCTTTCCAGAAGCTGAAACGACAAAAGACCCCGAAGTTCGTGGGTGCCGGCTTTATTGCTTTTATAAATAATGGATTACAATTTCTGAAATTTGGAAAAAAGAAAGGAGCCAATGGCTCAAGGTGTAGTAAGGCCGCAGATGGGCTATATTCCAGGGGTGAGTTGTCTCAACCTCTGTAGTTCACCGATCTGGGCGAAGATCCACCAAGTAGTATGCGCCGTTGCAAAGATTTTTGCTGATAACCGATGTGATAGCTTGTGCATACCAGTGTGATCTTGAATCAACCGGAGCACTAAGTCGCCCTCTTGAAAAGTCCGACTCTTGACACGGCGGTTGTGGTAGCATCGCAAGTCTTCTTGGTAGATCACCGACCGTGATGCGGCCAAGTCACGCTCTTCCTCCAGAGCATCCAACAAGTCTTGTCGTGCTAACTCGTTGTCTTGTTCCACATAGGTGGCGAGTCACGGCGAATCGTGTCTGATGTCGCTTGGCAACACCGCCTCTGCCCCATAGACCATAAAGAAAGGAGTAAAACCCGTGGAGCGATTTGGAGTGGTTCTGATGCTCCATAATACCGAGGGCAATTCTTCCACCCAACATCCTGGAGTACGTTCCAAAGGTACCATGAGACGGGGCTTGATTCCTCGCAATATTTCCTGATTCGCCCTTTCTGCCTGTCCATTAGACTAGGGATATGCGACTGCAGAAACGTCAAGCCGGATATGTTCTCGACTGCAAAACTATTGCATTGCACCTTTTGATAGATTAGTATCATTGTCAGTAATGATACTATGAGGGTATCCAAACCGAAAAGTCAATTTTTTCAAGAACTTGACAGTCGTATCTGCATCACACCTACTAACGGGCTCTGCCTCAACCCACTTAGTAAACTTGTCAACCGCCACCAATAGGTGAGTCTTTTTATTGGATGACATCTTGAAAGGGCCAACCATGTCAAGCCCCCACACTGCAACCGGCCAAGTTATTGGTATCATCTACAACTCATGAGCCGGCACGTGCATCTGACGTCCAAATTTCTGGCAACCATCACATCAGCGAACCATCTCCTCTGTGTCTGCATGAGCCGTCAGCCAATAGAACCCATGTCTAAAGGCTTTAGAAACCAAGGATCATGACCCGAAGTGATGACCACAGTCGCCTGCATGAATCTCATTGAGGATCATACATCCTTCTTCAGGAGAGACACACCTTTGGAATACCCCTGAAGTGCTTCGTTTGTGCAACTCGTCGTTGTGTATGACCATGGATTTGCACCGACGGACGATTTGGCGAGCCAATAATTCATCTGCAGGTAACCCGCCTCGGGTGAGATACGCTATATAGGGAGCCGCCCAATCCGAAGTAGCACGAAGAGCCGCCACGAGTTGAGACTCGGGATCCGGCACCACCAATTCTTGCTCTAAAGGCAGTCTTACCGAAGGGTTATGTAATACATCCAAAAAGATATTGGGAGGAACCGGCTTACACTGTGAAGCAAGACGGGAAAGAGCATCCGCTGCTTCGTTAAGTCGCCGGTCGATGTGATCCACTTGATAGCCATGAAAATGACACGCTACATCTGACACAGCTCGCGTGTAAGCCGCCATTAAGGGGTCTCTTGAATCCCAGTTGCCAGAAACCTATTGTGGCACCAAATCTGAGTCGCCCAAACATCTGACTCGCGTGAGGTTCATCTCTTTGGCGAGTCGCAATCCATGGAGCAAGGCTTCATACTCTCCTGCATTGTTGGTACATGGGAACATGAGCCGGACGACAGCAAAATTTGTCACCCTGAGGCGAAGTTGTCACCACGCCAGCCCCCGAGCCTTCCAGTTGCCTGGATCCGTCGAAATAGATGGTCCAGTAGGTATGATGAGGCCTATCCTCTAGGATTTTCAACTCGGTCCAATCATTGATGAAGTCCACCAGTGCTTGAGATTTAATGGCCGTACAGGGAGTATACCGCACGTGATGGGGCCCTAACTCAATGGCCCACTTAGCAATCCGGTCGGTTGCTTCTCAATTTTGTATGATGTCGCCAAGGGGGGCAGAACTAACGACCGTGATGGGATGTTCCTGGAAGTAGTGTTTCAGCTTCCGACTTGCCATAAACACCCCGAAGACCAGCTTCTGCAAATGCGGGTAGCGTTGTTTGGAGAGGGTTAGGACCTCGCTGATAAAATACACTGGTTGTTGGATTGGATATTCCTTTCCTTCTTCCTTCCGCTCGACAACCACTGCCACGCTAACTGCCTTGGAACTGGCCGCGATGTATAGGAGCATAGGCTCTTTGTCCGTCGGAGCCGCCAATACTGGTGGGTTAACTAATTGTCGCTTCAAGGCTTCAAAGGATTCGTTGGCTTCATCTGTCCATACGAATTGATCAGTTTTCTTGAGGAACTCATAGAGAGGGACGTCCTTTTCCCCGAGGCGACTTATAAAACGGTTAGGGCTGCGATACGACCTGCCATGCGCTGGACTTGGTTAATGTTAGTCGTCTTTCCCAGCGAAGTAATTGCTTCAATTTTGTCCGGGTTAGCTTCAATGCCGCGTTCCGACACCAAAAAACCCAATAACTTTCCTGCAGGAACACCAAACACACACTTGGTGGGATTAAGCCTCATCTGGTAGACATGCAAGTTGTCGAAAGTTTCCTTGAGATCCTCCAAGAGCGACTCCTTCTTCAGAGATCTGACCACGATGTCGTCCACGTAAGCATGGACATTTCGACCGATCTGGTTATGCAAACAATTTTGGATGCAACGCTGGTAAGTCGCCCCCGCACTCTTGAGCCCGAACGGCATAGACACGTAACAGAAGGCTCCGAAGGGGGTTCTGAAGGATGTCTTCTCCTGGTCCTCCACCGCCATCTTGATCTGGTGGTACCCTCAATAAGCATCCAAGAAACACAAACACTCACAACACGCCATTGAATAAATGATTTGATCAATGCGGGGAAGGGAGAAAGGATCCTTCGGACAGGCTCTGCTGAGGTCAGTGTAGTCGATGCACATGCGGAAAGTGTCGTTCTTTTTTAGCACCAGGAACGGGTTAGCCAACCATTCAGGATGGAAAACCTCGATGATAAACCCAGCGGCCAAAAGCCGGGCAACTTCCTCTCCGATCGCCTTACGACGCTCCTCATTAAACCTGCAAAGGTACTGCCGGACTGGCTTTACTTTGGGGTCAGTATTAAGATGGTGCTCAGCGAATTCTCTCGGTACACCTGGCATGTCAGAAGGTTTCCATGCGAAGATGTGCTGATTCTCATGGATGAATACGATGAGCGTGCTTTCCTATTTGGGATCCAGACCTGTCCCAATAGTGAACTGCTTGGTGGAATCGCCACGCGTGAATTCTATGACCTTGGTATCTACTACGGCAAAAAAATTCCTTCTCCGGCAACGCCAGGAATTCTTCTTGCTACTTCTCTTGCTTGCATCGGTTTTTCCCAGGAAGATGAAAGGGTGATGCAGCACAGGAGTAGTAAGTATTTCCCTAAGTTTGAGAACCAAGGTATCAATCCAGTAGGAGAATCTCGTCAAGTCCAGAGAACCTACGCAAACACAAAAGAGCTTGCACCCAACGCTATAAAGGGGTTGTCAATCCCTTCAAGATTGATTGCAAAGTGAGATCTTAAGGCGGAAAGTGCAACGAAGAAAAAGTGTAAGGCTGAAAATATGGTGTGGAGTAGACCCGGGGACCCTAGTGTACACTAGAGGCTTCTCTCAAAATAGCAAATATCACTGTGGGTGAACAAATTACTGTCGAGCAATTGATAGAACCGCGCAAAGTCATGACGATATCTAAGGCAATGATCATACATATAGGCATCACGTCGGAGACAACTAGACCGATACTTTCTGCATCTACTACTATTACTCCACACATCAACCGCTATCCAGCATGCATCTAGTGTATTGAGTTCATGACGAATAGAGTAACGCCTTAAGCAAGATGACATGATGTAGAGGGATAATCTCAAACCAATGATGAAAACCCCATCTTTTTACCCTTGATGGCAACAACACGATGTGTGCCTTGCTACCCCTTCTGTCACTAGGTGAGGTCACCACACGGTATGAACCCAAAACCAAGCACTTCTCCCATTGCAAGAATCATAGATCTAGTTGGCCAAACAAAACCCACAACTCGAAGAGAATTACAAGGATATGAAATCATGCATAAGAGAGATCAGAAGAAACTCAAATAAGATTCATAGATAATCTGATCGTAAATCCACAATTCATCAGATCTCGACAAACACACCGCAAAAGAAGATTACATCGGATAGATCTCCATGAAGATCATGGAGAACTTTGTATTGAAGATCCAAGAGAGAGAAGAAGCCATCTAGTTACTAGCTATGGACCCGTAGGTCTATGGTGAACTACTCACGCATCATTGCAGAGGTCATGGTGTTGATGAAGAAGCCCTCCGTATCCTTATCTCCCCTCTGGCAAGGCACCAGAACGTGCCCCTGATGGGATCTTGCGACGACAGAAGCTTGCGGCGGCGGAAAAGTACTTTCAATGATCTCTTGATTTTTTTATGGAATTTAGGGAATATATAGGCGCAAAACCTAGGGCAAAGAAGCCTCAGGGAGCCCACAAGCCAGGGGGCGCGGGCCCCCCTGGCCACGCCATGAGGGCTTGTGGGGTCCCTCGTGGCCCCCTGCCCTGATTCTCCGGCTTCCCGATCTTTTTCTGTTCCGGAAAAAATCTTTTTGGCAGTTTCATTCCGTTTGGACTCCGTTCAAAATCCTCCTCTGAAAGGGGTAAAAACATGGAAAAACAGGAACTGGCACTTGGCACTGAGTTAATAAGTTAGTCCCAAAAAATATATAAAAGGCATGCAAAACATCCAAAGTTTGACAAGATAATAGCATGAAACCATCAAAAATTATAGATACATTGGAGACGTATCAAGCATCCCCAAGCTTAACTCCTGCTCGTCCTCGAGTAGGGAAGTGATAAAGACTGAATTTTTGATGTGGAATGCTACCTAGCATAGTTGTCCTTTGCAACTTCTTTCACGTGACATGAATGTTCAGATCCGTAAGATTCGAAACAATAGTTTTCTATTGACATGAAAACAATAATACTTCAAGCAAACTAGCAAGGTAATCATGAACTTTCAAGATAACAAGGCCAAGGAAAGTTATCCCTATAAAATCATATAGTCTGGCTATGCTCCATCATCCTCACACAACTAATGTAGATCATGCACAACCCCGATATTGGGCAAGTAATTGTTTTCGCACTCTACTTTCTCAAAAAAAATTATAACTATCACGCAATACGTGAGCATGAGCCATGTATATAGCACTATAGGTGGAATAGAGTGTGGTGGTGGTTGTGAGACAAAAAGGAGGAGATGGTCACATTGACTCGGCGTATCAAAAGGCTATGGAGATGCCCATTAATAGATATGAATGTGAATGAGTAGGGATTGCCATACAATGGATGCACTAGAGTTATGAGTATGTGAAAGCTTAATAGGAGAACTAGTGGGTGTGCATCCAACTTGCTTGCTCACGAAGACCTAGGGTAATTTTTTAGGAAGCCCATCATTGGAATATACAAGCCAAGTTATATAATGAAGATTCCCACTAGTATATGGTGGTGACAAAGAAAGAAGCTCTCAATCATGAAGAACATGGTGCTATTATGAAGCACAAGTGTGGAAAAAGATAGTAGCATTGTCCCTTCTCTCTTTTTCAATCTCTTTTTTTTATTGGGGGTCTTAGGCCTCTTCTTTTTTATCCTTTTTTTATTATTTTTGGGCTCTTTGGCCATTTTTTTTATTTCCTCACATGGGACAATGCTCTAATAATGATGATCATCACACTTTTATTTACTCACAACTCAAAGATTAGAAATGACTCTATAGGAAATGCCTTCGGCAGTGTACCGGGATGTGCAACGATCTAGCTTGGCTATGACGTTGAAACATCTCGCTAGCTATCTTACGATCATGCAATGGCAATATGAGAGTGATGGCACAAGTCATGAGACGGAACGGTGGGAGTTGCATGGTAATATATCTCGGAATGGCTATGAAAATGCCATAGTAGGTAGCTATGGTGGCTGTTTTGAGGAAGGCATATGGTGGGTTTGTGTATCGGCGAAAGTTGCGCGGCACTAGAGAGGCTAGCAAAGGTGAAAGGTGAAAGTGCATCTATACCATGGACTCACATTAGTCATAAAGAACTCACATACTTGTTGCGAAAGTTTGTATTAGTAATCGAAACAAAGTGCTAAACGCATACTCCTAGGGGAAGGGTTGGTAGGTGTTAACCATCGCGTGATCCCGACCTCAACACAAAGGATGACAATCAATAGATCAATTATGCTCCGACTTCCTAACATAGCGGTTCACCATACGTGCATGCTACGGGAATCACTAAATTCAACACAAGTATCTCTAGATACACAACACCCTACTAACATAGCTCTTAATATTACCAAATCCACGTCTCAAAATTAATTGAGAGGAATCAGTACTTCTCTTTCTACGCAATGCACATGAAGATGGAGGTTTTTGTATCCTCTTTGGGTACCTATCACCTTTGGGACTACTTTCATAGCATAAGCCAACTACCAAGTCACGCAACGCCATGCTCTAAAAGATATAAGTGAAGCACATAGAGCAAAATTATCTAGCTCAAAAGATATAAGTGAAGCACTATAAGCATTCTAGCAAAATCACGATGAGTGGATGTCTCTCTCTCTCAAAAAGGTGTGCAGCAAGGATGATTGTGACACAACAAAAAGAAAAGACTCCCACGATACAAGACGCTCCAAGCAAAACACATATCATGTGGTGAATAAAAATATAGCTCCAAGTAATCTTATCGATGGATTGAAGACGAAAGAGGAGATGCCTTCCCGGGGCATCCCCAAGCTTAGACTTTTTGGTGTCCTTGAATTTGGCTTGTGCCTTGGGCATCCCCAAGCTTGATCTCTTCCCACTCCTTATCTCTTTGTCCATGAGAACATCACCCAAAACTTGAAAACTTCACAACACAAAACTTAAACAGAAACTCGTGATAACATTAGCACAAGAAAACAAACTACCATGGTACTGTAGAAAACTTGAATTATATCTATATTGGTGTTGGGCTACTGTATTCTCACTTTTCCATGTCTAGTACCCCCCGATACTAACCATAGTTTCATCAAAACAAGCAACCAACTCAACAAAAACAGAATCTTTCAAAAACAGACCAGTCTGTAGCAATCTGTATAGTTCGTATACTTGTGTTACTTCAAAAAAACAGAAAAATTACGACTGCCTCGGCAACGGGCATATCAACCAGCAGCAAAAAGAATCAACTCAAAAGCTCTTTCTGTATAAAAATGAAAAATCGTCTCGTGAGCGAAACGTTTCTGTCTTTTTCCAGCACGGTCAAATAACCATCACCAAGACTAGTCATAAAGGTTTTGCTTGGCTCAAACACAAAAAGAAACACAAAAAATACAATCACAAAAGAATTATGATGGTGTGGACACAACAAAACAGAAAGAAAAAGATAAATTCATTGGGTTGCCTCCCAACAAGCGCTATTGTTTAACGCCCTTAGCTAGGCATAAAAGCGATAGAATCACGTATCGTCGTCTTTGGTGCTCAGACCATAAGTGGACCTCATCATGGATTCATAAGGCAATCTTATTTATTTCTAGGAAAGTGTTCCATGCCCTTCTTTAAAAGAAGTTGTAATATTCCCTTCCTTCATATCGATGATAGCACCGATAGTCCTTAGGAAAGGTGTACCAAGAATAATACGGCATGTAGGATTGCAATCAATGTCAAGCACAATGAAATCCACGGGTACATAGTTACTATTTGCAATAATAAGAACATCATTGATCCTTCCCATGGGTTTCTTGACAGTAGAATCCGCAAGATGCAAATTAAGAGAACACACTTCAATCTCATTAAAACCCAGGACATCACATAAAGACTTTGGAATCGCGGAAACACTAGCACCCAAATCACACAAAGCATTGCATTCATAGTTTTTGATTTTGATTTTGATGGTAGGTTCCCACTCATCATGAATCTTTCTAGGGATAGAGACTTCCAATTCAAGTTTCTATTCAAGAGATTTTATCATAGCTTCGACGATATGATTGGTAAAGGCCTTGTTTTGGCTATAAGCGTGTGGAGAGTTTAACATAGATTGCATCAAGGAAATGCATTCAATCAAGGAGCAACTATCATAATTGAATTCCTTGAAATCCATGGTACTGATTTTATTACTACTCAAAGTTTTAATATCTTCTACTCCACTTTCAATGCTTTTAGCATCAAGATAGATGGACTCCGAATCATTGGGGAACTTTTCAACCAAAGTGGATTCATATCCACACCCATAATCATTAGGTTTGTCAGAATAAAACAAAGATTCAATGGGAGTCACACCAAGCACTTTAAGATCTTCGTGATTCTTATCACGAGAACACGCCTTTTTAAGCCATTCATGTCTAGCACGAATTTGGGCGGTTCTTTCTTTGCTCTCAATCATGGAAACACACATAGCTTTCAAAGTTTCATCCATATTGATCTTGGGAGGAGCGCATCTAACTTTCAAAGCATCAACATCACTAGACATTCTATCAACGCTCTTAGCCAAATCATCAATTTTTAGTAGTTTTTCCTCTATGGACGCATTGAAAATCTTTTGAGAGTTGATGAACTCTTTGATATTACTCTCCAGATCAGAGGGTAATCTATAGTAATTTCCATGAGTATTGTTGTAGGAGTTGCCAAAGTTATTAGAGGAGTTACTAGGAAAAGGCCAAGGAACATAGTTTCCTCTAAAAGCATTGTTGTTGCCAAAATTATTCCTATCAAAAATATTAACGTACAAACTAGCGTTGCTACTCTCAATCAAAGAAGACAAGGGCATATGAATAGGATCTAAAGGAGCACTTCTACTAGCAACCAAATTCATTAACTTGTCCATCTTAGCACTCAACGAGTTAATTTATTCTATAGCGTGTACCTTCTTACTAGTAGGTGACCTTTCAGTGTGCCACTAAGAGTAGTTCGTCATGCTGTTGTCTAGGAGCTTTGTGTCTTTCCCTAACGTGATTTCCATGAACGTTCCACCTCAGGCGGAGTCCAAGATATTTCTAGAAGCGAAATTCAAGCGAGCGTAGAAGATTTGTATAATCATCCAAAGACTCAAGCCATGAGTGGGACAATTTCTAATCATCAATTTCATTCTCTTCCAAGATTGTGCAACATGTTCATGATCAAGTTGCTTGAAATTCATGATATCATTACGGATAGAGATAATCTTAGCCGGCGGAAAATACTTGGATTCATGATATCATCCCAAGAATCGATGCTATTTTTGGGCAAAGAAGAAAACCAAGTTTTTGCGCGATCTCGCAACGAGAAAGGAAAAAGCTTTAATTTAATCACATCATTATCCACATCTCTATTCTTTTTCATATCGCAAAGCTCCATGAAGGTATTGAGATTTGATGCAGCATCTTCACTAGGAAGGTCGTAGAATTGCTCTTTCATAACAAGATTCAGCAAAGCGGCATTGATTTTGTATGACTCCGCACTAGTGGCGGGAGCAATCGGAGTACTAATGAAATCATTATTATTAGTATTAGAGAATTCACAAATTTTGGTGTTTTCATTCATGGTGACTTTGGCAAGCATGCAAGCACACAAGCGAACAAAGAGCAAGCGAGAAAAAGGGCGAACGAAAAGGCAAACGGAAAAAGGCAAACAGAAAAGGCAAATTGTGAAGTGGGGGAGAGGACAACGAGAGGCAACTGGCAAACAAAGTAAATGCAAGAGATGAGTTTGCGACACCTACTTGGATGAGTTCTTGACTTGATCCTCCCCAGCAACGGTGCGAGAAATTCTTCTGCTACGGCAACAAAAGACCTTCCCCGCCAACGCTAGGAATTCTTCTTGCTACTTCTCTTGCTTGCGTCGGTTTTTCCCTTGAAGAGGAAAGGGTGATGCAGCACAGGAGCAGTAAGTATTTCCCTCAGTTTGGGAACCAAGGTATCAATCCAGTAGGAGAATCTCGTCAAGTCCAGAGTACCTGCGCAAACAAAAATGAGCTTGCACCCAACGCTATAAAGGGGTTGTCAATCCCTTCAAGATTGATTGCAAAGTGAGATCTGAAGGCGGAAAGTGCAACGAAGAAAAAGTGTAAGGCTGAAAATATGGTATGGAGTAGACCCGGGGGCCATAATGTTCACTAGAGGCTTCTCACAAAATAGAAAATATCATGGTAGGTGAACAAATTACTGTCGAGCAATTGATAGAACCATGCAAAGTCATGATGATATCTAAGGCAATGATCATACATATAGCCATCACGTCCGAGACAAGTAGACCGATACTTTCTGCATCTACTACTTTTACTCCACACACCGCCCGCTATCCAGCATACATCTAGTGTATTGAGTTCATAACAAGCAAAGTAACGCCTTAAGCAAGATGACATGATGTAGAGGGATAATCTCAAACCAATGATGAATACCCCATCTTTTTACCCTTGATGGCACCAACATGATGCGTGCCTCGCTACCCCTTCTGTCACTGGGTTAGGTCACCGCATGGTATGAACCCAAAACCAAGCACTTCTCCCATTGCAAGAATCATAGATCTAGTTGGCCAAACAAAACCCACAACTCGAAGAGAATTACAAGGATATGAAATCATGCATAAGAGAGATCAGAAGAAACTCAAATAAGATTCAGAGATAATCTGATCATAAATCCACAATTCATCGGATCTTGACAAACACACCGCAAAATAAGATTACATCGGATAGATCTCCATGAAGATCATGGAGAACTTTGTATTGAAGATGCAAGAGAGAGAAGAAGCCATCTAGTTACTAGCTATGGACCCGTAGGTCTATGGTGAACTACTCACGCATCATCGGAGAGGTCATGGTGTTGATGAAGAAGCCCTCCGTATCCGAATCCCCCTCCGACAGAGCACCAAAACTTGCCCCGGATGGGATCTTGCGGAGACAGAAGCTTGCGGCGGCGGAAAAGTACTTTCGATGGTCTCTTGATTTTTTATGGTATTTTAGGGAATATATAGGCGCAAAACCTAGGGCAAAGGAGCCTCAGGGAGCCCACAAGCCAGGGGACGCGGGCCCCCCTGGCCGCGCCATGAGGGCTTGTGGGGTCCCTGGTGGCCCCCTGCCCTGATTCGCCGGCTTCCCGATCTTTTTCTGTTCCGGAAAATATCTTTTTGGCAGTTTCATTCCATTTGGACTGCATTCAAAATCCTCCTCTGAAAGGGGTCAAAAACATGGAAAAAACAGGAACTGGCACTTGGCACTAAGTGAATAAGTTAGTCCCAAAAAATATATAAAAGGCATGCAAAACATCCAAAGTTTGACAAGATAATAGCATGAAACCATCAAAAATTATAGATATGTTGGAGACGTATCAGTATCGTCCGTCGGTTTAAACTTTAGGGGCGGCTCAGAGTCGATCGGTTGCCTCTTGAGCGGCGTCATGTCAGCCGGATCAACATTGGCCTTGTGAAATTTGAGCTCTTCGGCCGCGCAAGCCGACTCGGCATAAGCCGCATCTCCCTCTTCGCATTCTTGGGCTATCTTTCTATCTCCACTGATTGTAATAGGTCCCTAAGGGCCAGGCATCTTGAGTTTGACATAAACATAACATGGGCGAGCCATGAATCGGGCGTAAGCCGGCCTCCCAAACAACGCGTGGTAGGGGCTCTTGATTTTAACCATCTCAAATATGAGAGACTCGCTCTTGTAATTGGACTCTGTGCCAAAAGCCACGTTAAGTTTAATCCGCACAATTGGATAAGCTGACTTACCAGGGATGATGTCGTGGAAGACTGTGGATGATGGCGTCAAATCTTTCTCCAAGAGATTCATCCGTCGGAAAGTATCGAAGTATAGGATGTTAATACTGCTACCTCCATCCATGAGGACTTTCGAAAGGGTGTATCCTCCGACTTGGGGAGCCACAACCAAAGCCTAGTCGCCAGGGTTATCTACTCGCGACGGGTGATCCTCCCTGCTCCAGGTTATGGGCTGTTCAGACCAGTGAAGGTAGCGGGGAAGCGTCGGCTCGACCACGCTGAAGGTTCTATGCTTCACCTTTTGATCCCGCTCGCGGGTGCTAGTGGTGAACACGTGATACTTCCCGCCGTTCAGTTGCTTAGGGTTATTCTGAAAACCGCCACATTCATCCTGTCATTGGGGATCCCCTTGCGGGGTGGTTGCTGAAACACTCCTGGCGGGTTGCACTCCTATTGGTTGTGAACTTGGTACTGTCCACTGTTGGGTTGCGGCCCGCCCTGTGGACCCGGGTTAGCAAAGCCGCCGAACGGGTCTTGGCGCGACCCAGGCGTGCCAAGCTGCTCTTGTCGCTGGCCCTGGTCACCACCCTGGACTTTTTTGAGCGCCTCGGCCCGGAACTCCTGCATTACGTAGCAATCCTCCCAAGAATGAGTCTCCGGCCCCTCAGCCGTAGCATGCTGTGGACAAGGGCCTTTGAGCATCTCATGATAATTGCGCGGCTTCTTACCACTGAAACCCAGCTTCTTCTAGCGCTGGTTATTGTTGCCGGTATTGGTATTAGCGACGAAATCTACGGGACCCTCCTGTTGTCTCCTTTTGCCTTGCCCACCAGGATGGTGGTTGCCCCAGCCCTGAAACTGGGAATGTCCCTTCGACGACTCGCCCTCCTGGCGGTGCTACCTTTGTCGTCATCCTCTCCAGGATCCTTGGTGTCATGTGACTCGGCATATCTGGTGAGGGTATCCATCAACTCGCCCATGTCTTGTACTTTACGCTTAAGTCGCCCCAATTTCAGCACTAGAGGCTCGTAATGATAGTTTTTCTCGAGGATCAACACTGCCTGAGCCGCCAAGATGCCCTCTGATGAATGAATAACTTCTGCAACTCGCCGAGTCCAATGATGGGCCGACTCATCCGGCCGCTGAACGCAGTGTTGCACGTCGACAATGGTCATCGAGCGTTTGCAAGTCCCTCTGAAATTCTTGATGAAGTGTTCTTTTAGTTCTGCCCAAGTGTTGATGGAGTTAGGCGGTAAGTTTTTTAACCATGCACGTGTCGTTTCTTCGAGCATCATAGTGAAATAATTGGCGCAAACCGCCTCATTTACGTCGAGCATGTCCATCGCAAGCTCGTAACTCTCGATCCATGACCCTGGTTCGAGATCTGGAGAGTAATTAGGCACCTTCCTGGGTCCTTTGAAGTCCTTCGGCATCCGCTCATCGCGCAGAGCGGGCGCGAGACATGACACTCCAATGTGCTTGCCTCCGGCGTCCAGAGGCGCAGGAGGTGTTGGGGTGTAAGCCAGATAAACCTGACACGCCACGGCTGCTGTTTCTATCTGACGCGCAGCTCGCGCACCGCTCATGATGTCTTGGTCTCGTGTGTCGGGCATCCCAAGTGGGTCGTTTTGAGGAAGGCACCGTTGCCCGCTAGTTACTGCTGGTAAATCCTCGTGGCGATTTCTGGTATGACTCGCCTGAGGCGTGGAGTGTAACCCGTCGAGTGATACGTCCCCAACGTATCTATAATTTTTGATGGTTTCATGCTATTATCTTGTCAAAGTTCGGATGTTTTGTTTGCCTTTTATATCTTTTTTTGGACTAACTTATTAACTCACTGCCAAGTGCCAGTTCCTGTTTTTTTCGTGTTTTTTGACCCTTTTCAGAGGAGGATTTTAAAAGGCGTCCAAACAGAATAAAACTTCCGAAAAGATTTTTTCCGGAACAGAAGATACGCAGAAAGCTTAGGAACCAAGGCACGAAGTCCGGGGGGAGGCCACAAGCCCCCATGGCGCGGCCAGGGGGCCCGCACCTCCCAGGCTTGTGGGCTCCCTGGGCCTCCCCTGCCCTAGCTCCTTCGCCTATAAATTCCCTAAAATCCATAAAAAACCGAGAGATCAACGAAAATACTTTTCCGCCACCGCAAGCTTCTGTCTCCGCAAGATCCCATCTGGGGCACGTTCTGGTGCCCTGCTTGAGGGGGGATTCGGATACGGAGGGCTTCTTCATCAACACCATGACCTCTCCGATGATGCGTGAGTAGTTCACCATAGACCTACGGGTCCATAGCTAGTAGCTAGATGGCTTCTTATCTCTCTTGGATCTTCAATACAAAGTTCTCCATGATCTTCATGGAGATCTATCCGATGTAATCTTCTTTTGCAGTGTGTTTGTCGAGATCTGATGAATTGCGGATTTATGATCAGATTATCTATGAATCTTATTTGAGTTTCTTCTGATCTCTTATATGCATGATTTCATATCCTTGTAATTCTCTTCGAGTTGTGGGTTTTGTTTGGCCAACTTGATCTATGATTCTTGCAATGGTAGAACTTGACCTCACCTAGTCACAAAAGGGGTAGCGAGGCACGCATCATGTTGTTGCCATCAAGGGTAAAAAGATGGGGGTTTCATCATTGGTTTGAGTTTGTCCCTCTACATCATGTCATCTTGCTTACGGCGTTACTCTATTCTTCATGAACTCAATACACTAGATGCATGCTGGATAGCGATCGATGTGTGGTGTAATAGTAGTAAATGCAGAAAGTATCGGTCTACTTGTCTCGGACGTGATTCCTATATGTATGATCATTGCCTTAGATATCGTTATGACTTTGAGCGATTCTATCAATTGCTCGACAGTAATTTGTTCACCCACCGTAATATTTGCTATTTTGAGAGAAGCCTCTAGTGAACACTATGGCCCCAGGGTCTACTTCACACTATATTTTTAGCCTTACTCTTTTACTTTGTTGCACTTTCCGCCTTCAGATCTCACTTTGCAATCAATCTTGAAGGGATTGACAACCCCTTTATAGCGTTGGGTGCAAGCTCTTTTGTGTTTGTGCAGGTACTTTGGACTTGATGCGATTATCCTACTGGATTGATACCTTGGTTCTCAAACCGAGGGAAATACTTACTGCTCGTGTGGTGCATCGCCCTTTCCTCTTCAAGGGAAAAACCAACGCAAGCCAAGTCTCTGTCAACGTGCCAATTCCTGGCGCTGTTGTTTGAGAAGTAGCAGAAGGATTTCTGGCGCCGTTGCCGGGGAGGATCAAGTCAAGAACTCATCCAAGTAAGTGTCGCAAACTCATCTCTTGCATTTACTTTTTTTTGCCTCTCGTTTTCCTCTCCCCCACTTCTGAAAAACAAAGATTTACAAAAATATTTGCCTTTTTCGTTTGCCTTTTTATTTCGCCCTTTTCTCTCACTTGCTTTCTGTTTGCTTGTGTGCTTGCTTTCTTGCTGAAGTCACCATGACTGAAAACACCAAACTTTGTGACTTCTCGAATAACAATAATAGTGATTTTATTAGTACTCCGATTGCTCCCGCCACTAGTGCGAAATCATACGAAATCAATGCTCCTTTGCTGAATCTTGTTATGAAAGAGCAATTCTCAGGCCTTCCTAGTGAAGATGCCGCATCCCATATTAATACCTTCATTGAGCTTTGCGATATGCAAAAGAAGAAAGATGTCGATAATGATGTGATTAAATTGAAGCTTTTTCTGTTCTCGTTGCGAGATCGAGCAAAAACTTGGTTTTCGTCTTTACCCAAAAATAGTATAGATTCTTGGAACAAGTGCAAAGATGCTTATATATCCAAGTATTTTCCATCGGCTAAGATTATCTCTCTCCGTAATGATATCATGAATTTTAAGCAACTTGATGATGAACATGTTGCACAATCGTGGGAGAGATTGAAATTGATGATTAGAAATTGTCCCGCTCATGGCTTGAGTCTTTGGATGATTATACAAATCTTCTACGCTGGCTTGAATTTCGCTTCTAGAAATATCTTGGACTCCGCCTCAGGTGGAACATTCATGGAAATCACGTTAGGAGAAGCCACAAAACTCCTAAACAATATCATGACGGACTACTCTCAGTGGCACACTAAAAGCTCACCTACTAGTAAAAAGGTACATGCTATAGAAGAAATTAACTCGTTAAGTGCTAAGATGGATGAGTTAATGAATTTGGTTGCTAGTAGAAGTGCTCCTTTAGATCCTAATGTCATGCCCTTGTTTTCCTTGATTGAGAGTAGCAACGCTAGCTTGGACGTTAATTTTGTTGGTAGGCATAATTTTGGCAACAACAATGCTTCTAGAGGAAACTATGTTCCTAGGCCCTTTCCTAGTAACCCCTCTAATAACTTTGGCAACTCCGACAACAATACTCATGGAAAGACAATAGATTACCCTCTGATCTAGAGAGTAATATCAAAGAGTTTATCAACTCACAAAAGATTTTCAATGCGTCCATAGAGGAAAAACTACTCAAAATTGACGATTTGGCTAGGAGCGTTGATAGAATGTCTAGTGATATTGATGCTTTGAAAGTTAGATGTGCTACTCCCAAGATCAATATGGATGAAACTTTGAAAGCTATGCGTGTTTCCATGAGTGAGAGCAAAGAAAGAACCGCCCAAATTCGTGGTAGACATGAATGGCTTAAAAAGGCATGTTCTTGTGATAAGAATCACGAAGATCTTAAAGTGCTTGGTGTGACTCCCATTGAATCTTTGTTTTCTTGTGTCAAACCTAATGATGATGGGGCTGGATATGAATCCACTTTGGTTGAAAAATGCCCCATTGAGTCGGAGTCCATCTATCTTGATGCTAAAAGCATTGAAAGTGGAGTAGAAGATATTAAAACCTTGAGTAGTAATGAAACTACTACTTTGGATTTCAAGGAATTCAATTATGATAGTTTCTCCTTGATTGAATGCATTTCCTTGATGCAATCCCTGCTAAACTCTCCACACGCTTATAGCCAAACAAGGCCTTTACCGATCATATCGTCGAAGCTATGATAAAATCTCTTGAAGAGAAACTTGAATTGGAAGTTTCTATCCCTAGAAAGCTTCATGATGAGCGGGAACCTACTATCAAAATCAAAATCAAAAACTATGAATGCAATGCTTTGTGTGATTTGGGTGCTAGTGTTTCCGCGATTCCAAAGTTTTTATGTGATGTTCTGGGTTTTAATGAGATTGAGAAGTCTTCTCTTAATTTGCATCTTGTGGATTCTACTATCAAGAAACCCATGGGAAGGATCAATGATGTTATTATTATTGCAAATAGGAACTATGTACCCGTGGATTTCATTGTGCTTGACATTGATTGCAATCCTACATGCCCTATCATTCTTCGTAGACCTTTCCTAAGGACTATCGGTGCTATCATCGATATGAAGGAAGAGAATATTAGATTTCAATTTCCTTTAAATAAGGGAATGGAGCATTTTCCTAAAAGAAAATAAGATTGCCTTATGAATCCATGATGACGGCTACTTATGGTTTGAGCACCAAAGACGACGATACGTGATTCTATCGATCTATGCCTAGCTAAGGGTGTTAAATAACGGCGCTTGTTGGGAGGCAACCCGATGAATTTATCTTTTTCTTTCTGTTTTGTTGCACCCATGCCATCATATTTCTGTCATGATAGTGTATTTTGTGTTTCTTTTTGTGTTTGAGCCAAGAAAAACCTTTATGACTAGTCTTGGTGATGGTTGTTTGATCCTGCTGGAAAAAGACAGAAACTTTTCGCTAATGAGATTATTTTTCATTTTTATTTAGAAAGAGATTTTGAGTTGATTCTTTTTGCTTCTGGTTGATATGACTGTTTCCCAGCCAGTCGTAATTTTCAGAATTTGTGAGGTACCAGAAGTATACGAAGTATACAGATTTCTACAGACTGGTCTGTTTTTGACAGATTCTGTTTTTGTTGAGTTGGTTGCTTGTTTTGATGAAACTATGGATAGTATCGGGGGGTACTAGCCATGGGAAAGTGAGAATACAGTAATCTAACACCAATATAAATATAAATCAAGATTGCTACAGTACCTAAAGAGGTGGTAGTTTGTTTTCTTGTGCTAATGATATCACGAGTTTCTGTTTAAGTTTTGTGTTGTGAAATTTTCAAGTTTTGAGTGATGTTCTCATGGACAAAGGGATAAAGAGTGGAAATAGCTCATGCTTGGGGATGCCCAAGGCATCCCAAGCCAAATTCAAGGACACCAAAAAGCCTAAGCTTGGGGATGCCCCGGGAAGGCATCCCCTCTTTCGTCTTCAATCCATCGGTAACATTACTTGGAGCTATATTTTTATTCACCACATGATATGTGTTTTGCTTGGAGCGTATTGTATCATAGGAGTCTTTTCTTTTTGTTGTGTCACAATCATCCTTGTTGTACACCTTTTGAGAGAGAAATGCACTCATCGTGAATTTGCTAGAATGCTCTATGTGCTTCACTTAGATCTTTTAGAGGACGGCGGTGCATGACTTGGTAGTTGGTTTGTGCTATGAAATTAGTCCCAAAGGTGATAGGTACCCAAAGAGGATACAGAAACCTCCATCTTCATGTGCATTGAGTAGAAAGAGAAGTTTTGATTCCTCTCAATTAGTTTTGAGACGTGGATTTGGTAATATTAAGAGTTATTTTAGTAGGGTGTTGTGAATCTAGAAATACTTGTGTTGAAGTTAGTGATTCCCGTAACATGCACGTATGGTGAACCGGTATGTTAGGAAGTCAGAGCATAATTGATCTATTGATTGTCGTCCTTTGTGTTGCGGTCGGGATCGCGCGATGGTTTACACCTACCAACCCTTCCCCTAGGAGTATGCGTTTAGCACTTTGTTTCGATTACTAATAAAAACTTTCGCAATAAGTATGTGAGTTCTTCATGACTAATGTGAGTCCATGGTATAGATGCACTTTCACCTTCCACCATTGCTAGCCTCTCTAGTACCGCGCAATTTTCGCCGGTGCACAAACCCACCATATGCCTTCCTCAAAACAGCCACCATACCTACCTACTATAGCATTTTCATAGCCATTCCGAGATATATTGCCATGCAACTCCCACCGTTCCATCCCATGACTTGTGCCGTCACTCTCATATTGCCATTGCATGATCGTAAGATAGCTAGCGAGATGTTTCAACGTCATACGCCAAGCTAGATCGTTGCACATCCTGGTACACTGCCACAGGCATTTCCTATAGAGTCATCAACGTTCAAAGCTTTGAGCTGTGAGTAAATAAAACTGTGATTATCATCATTATTAGAGCATTGTTCCGTGTGAGGAAATAAAAAAAAGAGGCCAAAGTTGCCCACAAAAAAAGAGACCAAAGAGCCCAAATAAAAAAAAGAGAGAAGGGACAATGCTACTATCTTTTTCCACAGTTGTGCTTCATAATAGCACCATGTTCTTCATGATTGAGAGCTTCTTGCTTTGTCACCACCATATACTAGTGGGAATCTTTATTATATAACTTGGCTTCTATATTCCAATGAAGGGCTTGCTCAAAATTGCCCTAGGTCTTCGTGAGCAAGCAAGTTGGATGCACACCCACTAGTTTTCCTTTTGAGCGTTCACATACTTATAGCTCTCGTGCATCCTCTGTATGGCAATCCCTACTCATTCAAATTGATATCTATTAATGGGCATCTACATAGCTCTTTGATACACCGAGTCAATGTGACCATCTCCTCCTCTTTTGTCTCACAACGACCACCACACTCTATTCCACCTATAGTGTTATATCCATGGCTCACGCTCATGTATTGCGTGATAGTTGAAAAAGGTTTGAGAATTTAAGAGTGCGAAAACAATTACTTGGCCAATACCGGGGTTGTGCATGATTTAAATTAGTTGTGTGGGGATGATGGAGCATAGCCAGACTATATGATTTTCTAGGGATAACTTTCTTTGGCCTTGTTATTTCGAAAGTTCATGATTACCTTGCTAGTTTGCTTGAAGTATTATTGTTTTCATGTCAATATCAAACTATTGTTTTGAATCTTACGGATCTGAACATTCATGTCACATGAACGAAGTTACAAAGGACAACTATGCTAGGCAGCATTCCACATCAAAAATTTAGTCTTTATCACTTCCCTACTCGAGGACGAGCAGGAGTTAAGCTTGGGGATGCTTGATATGTCTCCATCGTATCTATAATTTTTGATGGTTTCATGCTATTATCTTGTCAAACTTTGGATGTTTTGTATGCCTTTTATATCTTTTTTGGGACTAACTTATTAACTCAGTGCCAAGTGCCAGTTCCTGTTTTTTCCGTGTTTTTGACCCTTTTCAGAGGAGGGTTTTAAACGGAGTCCAAACGGAATAAAACTTTCGAAAAGATTTTGTCCGGAACATAAGTTACGCAGAAAGCTTGGGAACCAAGGCAGGGAGTCCCGGGGGAGGCCACAATCCCCCATGGCGCGGCCAGGGGGCCGCGCCTCCCAGCCTTGTGGGCTCCCTGGGCCTCCCCTGCCCTAGCTCCTTTGCCTATAAATTCCCTAAAATCCCTAAAAAAATCGAGAGATAAACGAAAATACTTTTCCGCCGCCGCAAGCTTCTGTCTCCGCAATATCCCATCTGGGGCACGTTCTGGTGCGCTGCCGGAGGGGGATTCGGATACGGAGGGCTTCTTCATCAACACCATGACCTCTCCGATGATGCGTGAGTAGTTCACCATAGACCTACGAGTCCATAGCTAGTAGCTAGATGGCTTCTTATCTCTCTTGGATCTTCAATACAAAGTTATCCATGATCTTCATGGAGATCTATCCGATGTAATCTTCTTTTGCGGTGTGTTTGTCGAGATCCGATGAATTGTGGATTTATGATCAGATTATCTATGAATCTTATTTGAGTTTCTTCTGATCTCTTATATGCATGATTTCATATCCTTGTAATTCTCTTCGAGTTGTCGGTTTTGTTTGGCCAACTTGATCTATGATTCTTGCAATGGGAGAAGTGCTTGATTTTGGGTTCATACCGTGCGATGACCTCATCCAGTGACAGAAGGAGTAGCGAGGCACGCATCGTGTTGTTGCCATCAAGGGTAAAAAGATGGGGGTTTCATCATTGGTTTGAATTTATCCCTCTACATCATTTCATCTTGCTTAAGGCGTTACTCTATTTGTCATGAACTCAATACACTAGGTGCATGTTGGATAGTGGTCGATGTGTGGAGTATTAGTAGTAGATGCAGAAAGTATCGGTCTACTTGTCTCGGACGTGATGCCCATATGTATGATCGTTGCCTTAGATATCGTCATGACTTTGCGCGGTTCTATCAATTGCTCGACAGTAATTTGTTCACCCACCGTAATATTTGCTATTTTTAGAGAAGCCTCTAGTGAACACTATGGCCCCCGGGTCTACTTCACACTATATTTTCAGCCTTACTCTTTTACTTTGTTGCACTTTCCGCCTTCAGATCTCACTTTGCAATCAATCTTGAAGGGATTAACTACCCCTTTATAGCGTTGGGTGCAAGCTCTTTTGTGTTTGCGCAAGTACTTTGGACTTGACGCGATTCTCCTAGTGGATTGATACCTTGGTTCTCAAACTGAGGGAAATACTTACTGCTCCTGTGGTGCATCACCCTTTCCTCTTCAAGGGAAAAACCAACGCAAGCCAAGTCTTCGTCAACGTGCAAATTTCTGGCGTTGTTGTTTGAGAAGTAGCATCGAGGCTATGAGAATATTGCGCATGCTGGACCACGGCCGTCTTCAGCATCTCGATGGCGTTTCTCGCCTCTATCTCGGCCGGGGAGTTTCCGTAAATCGGGAGGGACTCCAGGTGGCGGGTTGACGCTAGCACATTATCCACAGGATTTGAGAAGTGGTCTCGTGGCGTCTGGAAACGAGTCGCATTGGCATCCATTGGTTGAGGCGGTGGCGGGTTAAGTGGTTGAACCGGACCTCCCCTCGGAACAACTTGTAAAGGTCGATCAGGACCCGCCCCAGGGGTGTGCGGGGTGTCGAAGAGGCGAGTTGGGTGTAAGTTGGCCAGGATGCAACCGTGGTGTCTCCTTTGATGAACGGCATCAGACGCATGTTGTTGTCTCTCGAGCTGCCAGCCTTCGGTGTTCAGCCGTTCCGTCTCTGCTACGATCGCAGCCTGCTGCGTGTCTACCCTGGCGGCTTCTGCTTCCATGTCCCGCTGAGCTTTGGCCATCGCCTCCCGTGGCTTCGCCAGCTCGGAGTTGATCGACTCCCGATTCTCGGGCGTGACGGCGGTCGCCATGAGCGTGCGACCTCCGCCGCTAACTCCGCCATGGTTTGAGCTGGGGGTTTCGACGTCCCGCCGGTCTCGTTGTTGTCGGTCCGGTTTGTCGATGGGATCTCTCAAGGATCTCGGGGTCCATCGCCAGTATAGCCCTCCAAGTTGTCCTTCGTGAAGAGGATGAATTGAATCTGTCTCGCCCATGGACGACTCGCCGTCTGAATTGACAGGGGTGACCTCCTCGGTCGCTGGTTCGTCTTGTATGTCGTTTCCGTGCGTAAACCTGACGAAAGCGCGGCAACTCATGTCCTATCGTGTGATGGGGAGGACGTACCTGGCCGGCTCGACGATGTCGGTGGAGGTGTCCGGCTCAGGCACGGGTGTTCCAATCATGCCGATGAAGATGTTGATCTTGCCGAAGGGGACTCTATAACCAGATTCGACTGAATCGGCTTCTGGCCCCGATAGCGAGTTGTCGATGTAGTACCTTCTGCGGCGGCTCTTCGTCAAGATGCTGACTGCATAGCTTTCTGACCCTGGTAGGGCTCCCTTTGAGAACTCAACTCCACCGTGCGCTAGCCCCATGGTGGGCGCCAACTATCGTGGTTTTGTCACGACAGATGTCCTCGTGAAAGGACTTAAAGATGGAGCCATCGCACCTTGGTGGTGACTCAAAGGGGGTGAGCGAAAGCGAGACTCAGATTTACCCACGTTCGACCCCTCGTGTGGAGGTAAAAGCCTACGTCCTGCTTTGTGTAGATTGATGATGGTTTCGATTACAAGGAGGGTGTAACTCGCCTGACCTGGCTCTCGATGATTTCTAACCTGCCCTATCTTTCCCAGGGACTGGCCTTTATATACAGGTCGAGACCCTAGGGTTTACAAGAGTCCTGGCTATGCTACGAATCGTAGCTTTTCCTATCTCTAAGTCGGCATGTCTTCCAAGACTGGGAACCCCTTGGCAGTCTATCTTCTGTATAGCTCTTGAACCGCCATCCGGCTCCTGGGCCAAGGGCTACACCTCCAATGGTTGAGTCGTCCTTTTGATCACCCGGCCCATCTGGGGCGGGTCATACAGCAGGTAATGTCCCCAACAGTAACCCCACTTGTTCTTAACTATGAGTATGACCTATGATCAAGTATTCTTATATGGCTCCTAAGTCAATATACTCATATATATATGACTTTGTCATCGCCCAAGTGCTTGATAGATGCTAGGATGTTTGTGCATGTTCACCATATTTTATCTATCATCTTATTGTGTGAGAATGTTGGTCTGCATGTGTTTTCCCATTCGAGGACATCCAATTGTTGCTATTTGGCTCTTGATTTATCTCTTGCCAATTGGATGGACAAGATTGCCTAGGGCCCTTCTCCAGCTATCTATGCTATCTCTTCTCAAGTTCTATTCATGCTTCATCACAAAACTTGAACAAGCACTTGTCGATCCCTATGTGTGAAGGAGCACTCGGAGTTCCGTATGTCAAAGCATGCCTTCCAAAACCTCTTTGTAAATCTCGGTGAGACCAAGCCCACAAACTCGGTTCCATCAAATTTCCAAAGTTGATCTGGTTTTCAATCTCACTACCACATAAATCACCAACTCACTTACACTGAGTTTCCCTGTCAGCTCACAGCAGATGTACTTGGTGACACCGATTTTGTAATCTCGGTTACACTGACAGCGAAGGGGTATATATTCTGTCGGACGGGTCTTTGAAATCAGATCCTCAAAACCCCTTCGTCTTAAACCCTAAGCTGCCCCGAAGGACCCCTGGGCGTCGCCTTTGCCTCCCCGAGCACCTTCGTCATTGGTATTCACCGTCGTTGCCACCGTAGTCGGACCGCTATCTAGCTAGGGTACGGTTCCGATCTCCTCTTGCGCTCCCTTAATCCAACTCATGCACATTAGGAAGTTTTCTCTACCAGACACCATGTGCAAAGCCCTTCCTTCCACCAGATTATCTCGTAGCATAGAGAACGAAGTAATTTAGGATCTGATCTACCATAGCATGCAACTTGGTTAGACCGAGTTGGTAAAATCGGTTCCACCGATTTCAGTTATAGGGTTCCTGAGAAGCAACTCGGTGAGACCGATTAGCTCTTTTCGGTGACACCTAAAAGGACTGCCAAGTCTCTGTTATTTGAGTAGATTTTCTCAGTGACTCCGAAAGGACCAACCCGGTGCTACTGATTCACATTTTGCAGAAGATCATACCCTAAGTTTCTGAATTCAAATTTTGAAAATTCTTCTATGTTTTGTGATGCTCAACCGTTCTGCTCCTCTATATCCATTTCACAGGATTGTTGTTTGCTGGTTTGCTCCTGAGTTGTTGCTTGTCTACCAAGATGTCAGGATCTGAGGACAGACAGAATGATTTGAGAGAAAATAGTGTTGAGATGGACTCAGGCACAAGTCCTGAGAAGACAGGCTCTGACTCTGGATCTTATATCTCCCATGGATTGCCCAAGGAAGCCACCACGCAAAGGAAGAAGCTGAACTCAGATAAAGAGGACTCGGATTTTGTGCAGAGGAAACATCAGCTCCTCCAAAGGCTCCTAAGAAGACTCTCAAAAAAGAGTATGCAAGACCTGCTGATCTTAGAGCTCCCAAGTCTGCAAGGCAGAGCACGATGATAAACCTGCTAAGAAGGCTGGTTTGAAGAAAGTCAGGAAGAGAGTAATTCATGTTATTGGGAGAAAGACTTTATATATGAGGAACCAGAAGATGCTGCTAGAGAAGAAGAGATCCCAGCTCCTCGTAAGAAGAAGAAGCTCACGGCTGATGCCATGCCCAGGAAGCCTCCTTCCAAGGTTAAGAAGGCTATTGCTCGTAGGAAGACTACAAAGGATATTCCTGCAGCTGCCAAGGAGAAAGGCCCTGCCTCCAGTGCCTTTGTTGCAGAGGAAGAAGATGAGAATGCACCAATTCTCGGAAAGCTCCAACCAAATCTGCTAGTGCACAATGCTCCTCATCTAGTACTTGAAGATCTGAAGAAGAGGAAAGATGCAAGTGTGAGGAAATGGAGAGCTACAAATCCGTATGCCATAAGGAGAAGAACCGATGTTGATCCAAGGTTTCACACCAAGGAACAACAAGCCTTTTATGAGACTGTCTTCTATGACAAAAGTCCAGCTGTCAGTGATCTCATATATGTTGACTAGGCTTACATCAAAGCCAATGCAAATTTCTTTCCCCGTGTGCAAGACAACTTCAAGTCTGTAGACATTGAAGATTTTGTTGGAAAAGAGATGACCCCACGGAATGATGAATTGATCATTCAATTTTTCTTAACTATTCACTTCTATGGAGAGGGTTCTATTGTCTGGATGACTGATGGTCACAAGTACGAGTCAATGATTGATGAGTGGGGCCACTATCATTGGTGCCCCTAAGCGGAAAGAAAGTGATGCTGATGTGTATTCTGAATCAAAGATGAGCCACAAATCCATGGACAACATGTACAAGCCAATTCCTCACAAGTTTTGGCAACTCACAAGATAGGCTCAGTGTACTTCTTGCAAGCAGGGATACCCACAACTACCACCATTCTGAGACACACCTTGATGCCTAAATCAGGTGATGATAGGATGATTCTGAGACACACCATTTGGACAATCACACTAAATTCAAAGTGATGGACTTGATAGTAGAGACTATCCGGAGGACTGCTAGAGATCAGAAAAGATCTTAGGGATATGCCCCGTACATTCAGATTCTTATCAATTCCAAGCTAGGCAAGCATGCATATCTCCTTGATCGTCCCCATCTAACTCTTCAGCCAGAATTTGAAGACAACGTAGTGGTGATGGATGACAATGATTCCATCTTAGTTGTACCTGGAATGGCAGCAGAGGCAGCACATGCTAAGGCTGCTAGAAATGAGCCACCACGAGTTCCACAACTCAAAACTCAAGCTGAGCAAATGGCATTTCTAGTTAGATCTGTCCAAAAGTATGGAGAAGAACATCTCGGAGATGCTGCAAAATCAGAAAAGCCTAGAGAGAATCGTGGAAACAAAGTTTCATGACATGGATGTGAAGGTAACGGAGTTGACCACTATAGTCAAACAACTTCAACATTAAGTTGACTCAGTGCAGATTCCACACCCAGATGATGATGATGATGAAGAAGAGTAGCTCCTCTCACTACCACTCGGTTCAGCACCAAGCCTAGATCAGCTGTTGTGCCTGCTCCAGAGACAAGATAGACTTCATCAGCTCAAGCATCTACACCTTCAGCTCCAGCACCAGCTCCAGATCAATCACCTCCAGTATCCACTCCTCCAGCTCTAGGACACTCAACAGATGCCTTTGTGGACGCTCTTCTGTCGACTCCGTCATCAGCTGCCCAGAGAGACGATTAGCTCTATACTTTTTGAACTTTTTGGTAACTTGTTGCCAAAGGGGAGAAATGTATAGATCATAGACTTCGAGAGAGAGAGAGCTTTTGACTTTATTTGCTCTCATTTGGTTATAAAACCTTGGTCTTTTGGATGACTTTATCCCGTTATCTGTGTTCGATCATACGATTTGCTTGGTTGATGCTACGTTATTATCCTTTTAGCTATCTATGTGATGGTCATTCACTTATCTTGTTGGTGTCATGTGCATTACTATTCATTCTTATCTTGTATGCGCACCACCAAGATGTATGTGACATGGAAGAGTGACCCATGTTCCTAATCGATTGTGCATTTGCATTCAAACACAAAATTTGAAATAATGCACAAATTTAGGGGGAGTTCTTGCTTTTCACATACTTCTGAAATCGTCGATGCTAATCACTTATTATATCTTTTGTCAAAGCTTTGATTTATATGTTGTCATCAATTACCAAAAAGGGGCAGATTGAAAGCACAGTTGCTCCCTAGGGTGGTTTTTATAATTGATCACAACATATGCATCATTGGACTAATATGTTTCTCCAAGTATATTTCAAAAAGTTCAAAAGATGTTTTGGCTAAAGGCTTATGTGGATATGCCCCTTGATGCAAAAAAGGAATAAGATTGACTCAAGGTTCAAGCTAGAAGACTCTTCATTTTATATTTGTGAGAAATCACTTTTGAGTCCAAAGTCAATGAGGGAGTCTCAACACAACGTGACTCTCGTGTCGATGGTCTTCGCAACCTCTTCAATCGCTTCAAGAGGCTTGACAATGAAAGATGCCAAGATACCTTTGATCGCCTCACTGACATCTCAAATGAACTGCAAGCACTGGGAGCTAGAGACATCACTGACCATGAAGTTGTGAAGAAACTGCTACGATCTATTGATCCATCATTTGACACACTAGTTTTGATGATCCAAGAACGAAGACTACAAAATGCTTGATCCTGATGATATACTTGAGAGACTCAATACTCATGAATTCCAACAAGAAGAAAAGAGAGATATGTATGGACCAAGCTACTCAAGACCTCGTGCGTTGAAGGTTAAGGCTATTTCCTCATCTGAAAAAGAAGACTCGGATTGTAGTCTTGGTGACCCTGAAGAACTTGGACAAGAACTTGCAATGCTCGTGAGGAAATTCCAGAAGTTCACTAAACGTGGATAGTTCGGAAAATCTTTAAGAAAAGATATGAGGAAATCAGAATCTTCATCTGAGGACTACAAGAAAAGAACCTGCCCCAGATGCAAGAAATTTGGTCACTACATTGCTGATTGTCCTCACTGGGTGAAAGAATCAAGGAAGAAGATATACAAGGATGGAAGTTCTGATGACTCGAAGAAAAATAAGAAATCTTCAAAATCCTCATCTTCAAAGTCCTCATCGCACAAGAAGACCAGTTTCAGAAAGGCTCGGGCACTCGTTGGCAAGGAAATGGATTCTGAAGACGAATCTGAGGAATGTGATGAAGAGGAAGGTTCTGAAGTGGAGTCAGAGTCTGGTGCGGCAAGTCTTGCACTCGCTACCACATTCACCAGCAAGTCAATCTTCAACCTTGAAGAAAATGGCAACGCTATCTACACTAATGAATATGCTCATGACTTCGCTCCAACCTATTGCTTCATGGAAAAAGGTTCAAATGTACCAAACCATACTTCCTGCTCCGATTCTAGTGACTATGAACCTGATGATTATCAAAAACTCAGTTATTATAAACTTGCCAACATTGCCACTAAGAAACAAAGTGCCATTGAAAAGCTTCAGAAACTGCTAGACAAAAGCGATGATCTGTTGAACGATGAAATGAATCTTACTCAAGTCCTCACTAAAGATGTAAAAAGTCTTCAGTATAGATTTGATAGTCTTCAAGATCGTTATGGCGCACTCTTGGCTGATCATGAGAAACTTTCCTATGAATTTCTTCAAAGGAAGCTTGATCTTGAGAAGTTGAGACTGTATCATGATGATCTTCGAAAGGAAAATGATTCATTGCTTGCTCAACAGATTAGTACCGCTCAGGTTGAATTCATTCCACCATGTCTGAAATGCATCGAGCATGAAACTGCTAATTCTTCACCAGAATCATCAAATGCTTCTATTGCTTCAAATTCTTCAATTGTTCATGTGGTATCAAACTCTTCACTTGAGGAAACCACAAATGCTACTGACGAAAATGCAGGGTTGAAGGAATTATATGTGAGAGGCATATAGAAAAGTCTCAAAGGGCATCAAACCCATTGCGATGTGCTCAAAAAGCAGATTCTGAACAGGAACTCGAGGAAGGAAGGTATTGCCTTCGAGAGAAAATTGAATGCCAATGGATCATACTGGAAACCTGAGCAATACCCCAAAACCTCATGGGTTATTGCTAAAGGCCCTCCCATTGATCCATCCACTCTAATAGGCTTTGCATGTGAAAAGTCATATTCCTGTGTTGAGTCATTTGACTCCAATTATAAACTGTTCAAAAATCAATCTGGTGAAGTATTTGCTCAATATGTTGGAACTAACTACAGGAATGGACCACCCGTGAAGTTGCTTGGAAAATTTGGGTCCCGAAAAGTTGTTTGGAAAGTTTTCAAGTGAATGCCCTCATGACACCACGAGTGAAGAACCACAACCCCAGATCAAATTCCTTAGGTGGACCAAAGTCTTCAGGAGGATCAAATTCCTCAAATGTCAATATTATGCTCGTACTCGCACTAATGCTTCTGGTATGCAGGGAAACTACAAGGGACATGAATATGAGCGTTATTCCTCAAATCACTATGTTCATAAGTCCTCAAATAATTTATCTGTCTATTCATTTGAGTACTCTAACCCCCCTACTGTGAAAAGAAGTGCATTAGCTTCAATGCCTCCATTCTCATATGGTGCTCGTAGGATGATGAACTCTTTGCCACCCCTTCATATTTGGGTGGTGAAGAAATCGAACTAATCACTTTTGCAGGTCAGGTCTCCAGATGAAAGTCATCATCTCAAGAATTTTCCGGAGACCTGAGGAAATTTCTTGTGCATATGAGATGGTAAGTTATACTAATTCATCTGCAAGATGACAAACCGAAGAATACAGAGTGGGTTCTTGATAGTGGTTGCATGAATCCCATGACTGGTGATAAAAGCTTATTCATGAATATGCCACTGACTCCATCACCACTGAAGCAAATCACTTACGCTGATAAAAGTAAAAGCAAGGTATTGGGACTTGGTTAAGTGGCTATCTCCAAGGACAGGCACATGGACAAAGTCATGCTTGTCGAATCCGTTGGGTTTAACCTCATGTCTATCTCAATGCTTTGTGAACTTGATAAGATTGTCATCTTTGGAAAAAAAATAGACATGTAGTCATCATGGAATTTGAAAGATCCCAAGTCTTTGAAGGCTTTAGGAGAGGAGATTTGTATATTGTTGATTTTTCCATAGGTCCTCAACCAGCCACATGCTTACTAGCAAAAACCTCAGAAGGTTGGCTATGGCATCGACGACTTGGTCATGCATGCATGAGGAATTGGCACACTCTGGCGAAGAAGAAGCATGTAATTGGCATCGAATCCGTCGAATTCCACAAGGACCATCTCTGCGGTGCTTGTGAGTTTGGAAAAATAACCAGATCCAAACATCCCTCGAAGACTATCATGACTACTACTCGTCTGTTTGAATTGCTTCACATGGATCTATTTGGACCTACTCATTATTCTACTCTAACAAATGCAGCATCTTTATATGGCTTTCTCATCGTTGATGATTATTCTCGCTATACTTGGGTAGACATCATTCTGTATAAAATTGAAGTGCCCGAAGTCTTCAAACGATTTTCCTCAAGGGCCTTGACGAACTTCGGCGTCAAGATCAAACACATCAGGAGTGATAATGGAAGAGAATTCAAAAATACTGGTCTTGATGATTATCTTGATGAACTTGGTATTACTCACGAATTGTCTGCTCCTTATACTCCTCAACAGAATGGCACCGTTAAACGCAAGAACGGGACTGTGGTTGAAATAGCACAAACTATGCTTGAAGAATATTAGACTCCTCGTCGCTTTTGGCCTGAAGCAATCAACACTTCTTGCCACATCATCAACACGGTATATCTTCACAAATTCCTCAAGAAAACCTCATATGAACTCCTCACTGATAAGAAACCCAATGTAAGTTATTTCAAAGTCTTCCGTGCAAGATACTGGATTAGAGATCCTCACCATAGCTCAAAGTTTGCACCTAAAGCACATGAGGATTTTATGCTTGGTTACAGAAAGACTCGCACACCTACACAGTCTTCAACACCTATCACAACAAGGTTGTTGAAACTGTAGATGTGCGGTTCGATGAAACTAATGTTTCGTAAAGAGAGCAATTGCCTCTTGTGCGAGATAAATTGACTCCTGAGGAAGCCATCAAGCTGAAAGCTACTGAAGATATCATTCCTACTGAGGAACAACCCCTTGTTGAAGAAGTCGTCCCCAATACTGAGGAAATTCAAGCAGGTGCACCTGAGGAAAATGCTACACAACAAATTCCTCACCCCAACCAAAGTATTCAACTAGCTCATCCAAGGATTTCAAATGAAGTGCAACTTGACAAAATCCTCGATGACATCAATGCGACAGGTCCTCTCACTTGCTCAAAAGCTTCACATTTAGTTAACTTTTGTGGGCATTCCTCGTTTGTGTCTATCACAGAACCCTCAAAAGTTGTTGAAGCCTTCATGGAACCTGAGTGGATTCAAGCCATGCAAGATGAACTTCTTCAGTTCATGCTAAATGACGTATGGGAACTCGTCAAAGACCAGATCCTGTTAAGCACAATATCATCGGCACCAAGTGGATCTACCAAAACAAGCAAGACGAGGATGGTCAGGTTGTGAGGAACAAGGCACTGCTTGTAGCCCAAGGCTACACACAGGTTGAAGGAATTGACTTTGGTGAAACTTTTGCACCTGTTGCTAGACTTGAAGCTATTCGAATATTACTTGCTTATGCTAACCATCACAATATTACTCTATATCAAATGGATGTGAAAAGTGCATTCCTCAATGGTAAGCTTGAGGAAGAAGTATATGTTGCTCAGCCACCAGGTTTTCAAGACCCGCAGCATCCTCACGAAGTCTTCAGACTCAAAAAAGAACTCTATGGCCTCAAGCAAGCCCCTCGGGCGTGGTATGATACATTGAAGAAATTCCTCATGAAGAAAGGCTTCAAACCCGATTCACTTGATCCTACCCTTTTCACAAAATCCTATGACAATGAACTATTTGTGTGCCAAATATATGTCGACGACATTATTTTTGGTTGTACTGACTAACGTTACAGTGATGAATTTGCCTACATGATGGGTGAAGAATATCAAATGTCCATGATGCGGGACCTAAAAGTCTTCTTAGGTCTGCAAATTCGTCAACAACACAATGGCATCTTCGTATCTCAGAAGAAATACCTCAAGGAGGTTCTGAGGAAATTCGGCATGCATGAATGCAAAGGCTTGAAGATTCCTATGCCTACCAACGGCCACCTCTGCACTGACGAAAATGGTAAAGATTTCGATCAGCAGGTATATCGTTCTCTGATTGGCTCTTTATTGTACCTATGTGCATCTAGGCCAGATATTATGCTTAGTGTTTGCATGTGTGCTCGTTTTCAAGAAAAACCGAAGGAATCACACCATAAGGTTGTGAAACATATTCTTTGATATCTAGCTCACACACCAACACTAGGATTATGGTACCCCAGGGGCTCAAATGTTCACCTCGTTGGATATTTTGATTCTGATTATGCTAGTGATCGTGTGGATCGCAAGTCAACATCAAGCACGTGCCATTTCCTCGGAAGATAATTAGTCTGCTGGTCCTCAAAGAAGCAGAACTGTGTATCACTCTCCACTGCCGAAGCTGAATACATTGCTGCTGGATCTTGGTGTGCTCAACAGCTATAGATGAAACAAACCCTCACAGACTATGGCATCAATATGAAGAATGTGCCCCTCTACTGCGACAATGATAGTGCAATCAAGATCGCCTACAACCCAGTATAACACTCAATGACCAAGCACATCCATATTTTTCATCATTTTCTTTGAGACCATGTCCTCAAGGGAAATATCATCATCGACCATGTGAAGACTGATGATCAGCTAGCAGATATCTTCACAAAGCCCTTGGATGAGAGAAGGTTTTGCAACTTGCGGTGTGAGCCAAATATCCTAGAATCTTCAAATGTTTTGTAAACATGCACACATCCTGACAGTTATGCAAAATTGATGACTTAGACGTGCAACACAGAAGGTAACGGTTTTCTTCAATCAATGAAGAATATCACTCTAAGTGTGAAGAAATCAATGAAGAATTTGGTTCTCGCGGCCCTACGACAATTGTATGTGGCGCCTGAAATCATCATTCTTATAAGGTGGATCACGCCACCACCCAACTCCGAAATTCTTCAAGTTGGAAATTCTTCAAAGTTGAAAATTTTCAATCTGATACTTTTTCAAAAACTCCTCAAAATTTTCAAAGTCTTCAAAATTTTCAAATTCTTCAAAACTTTCTGTGATGATCTTCATTTGACTACATATATTATAATGAGCTTTCAATATCCTCAACAACATTCATTTATTGCGCAGTCTTCAAGTTGGTATTTCTTCTAAGTGAATGTGATCGGACCCTACACCCTTCTATGCTAAGCTCAACGCACTCTATTCTCAATTCTTCATATGCATTGTGTTTGACACTTGTTCAAAATCCTCACTGAGTCCTTGTCAGCTCAGGACTTTGCAACAAAATCCTCAAAATTCAAAAAAAATTATTTTTAACGTTACCACGGTAACCGCACCCACTACTCACGAACAAATAACCACGATCTCCACCACTTCGATCTTGGGTAGCACGTGTCATGCGGAGACGAAGGGGCAAGGGTAGTTTCGTCCGAAGTTTTTGCTTCACACCGTTTTCACCTGAGCTATAAATCGCCCCTTACCCCCCTCAATCAAAAACTCTTCCTGCCTCTCGTCTTCTCCGCTCGAGCTCAAAACCTAGCGCCGATGCTAGCATATTCGTCACCGGTGAGGAAAAGCTTCACTGCCTCGCCCATGCCGTCACCAGACTCACACCGACTACAGAACATCTTCCTCCGCCGCTGTTGTAGTTGTCTTCAGTCGCCAAGTTAGGGTATTGAAGATCTGGACCAAAGAACTTCTTCTTTTACCTCCCCAGTTCATCGTGTTCTTCACACAGGGTAATTAAAATCCTATTTTACTGCCCCTGTTGATCTCTTTACTCTCTTAAGATTTCTGAAATCAGTTTTTCCTCAGAAAATCTCTCAGCTGTGCACACCCATGTCTAGAACACTTGATAAATTTCACTAAGCCACTAAATTCTTCACGAGATTCCTCAATTGTGTAAATTTTCGAATTTGCACAACTCTGGAACCCAAGATCAGAATGCTTTGTCAAATTCCTCAACTCACTAGTCAAATTCATCAACTTAAGAATAAATTCAATTTCCTCAATTCTGAGAACGCATATGACCTCTCCAAATTCTTTTCACATGTACAAAATGTCACCCGATGAATCACTAGGTTCTCATCAACTTAACTCATTTGCAGGATTTCTTGAAGAAACGTTACCTGTGTCCTCAGAGTCATCAAGAATACAAATTCCTCAGCAAAAACCTCAGCTGAAGAAAATGGAGGAAGACAGAAAACAGAAGGGTGGCAAGAAGCTGGAATAGAACACTGCCTTTGAGATCCCTGTGGAAATCTATGCTGAGTACAGCACGCCTGCTGAAGATATTCATGGAAAAGAGACTATGGCTAAATGCAAGATAAGGCTTCAAAATATTGAACGCAGATGGGTGAAGGAGTCGAAGGAATATAGATATGTCACCCGAAAGTATGCAAAGAAGTTTGCCCTCAAACCACCTTGCAAAATATTGCCACAGGGAGATCAACAAGCAGCACATCCCTCAAGTGTAGCCACTATTGAGGATTATCCTGAAGAAAAAGACAAGTATTTGTCTAAGTTGCAGAAAAAGGCTAAAGTTGTTGTCACAAAATTCAATGAGGACTATGTTGCCACTTCTGCTCCTGTTGAGGCTTATGCTACAGAAAGACCCCAGAAGAAGGCTGTGTTGAAGAAACCAAGTCCCAAACCAAAAGCCTCATCAGCAGTATCAACAGAGCAAATTCCTCAGAAAATTGCATTAACTGTCAAGTCTTCACCTCCTCTGCAGTCACATCAGACTGAGAATCCAGGTTCCTGTGTACCATCAGCCACAGACTCAGCTTCAAAATCTTCACCTAGTCTGTTGAGGTCTAAGATGATTGCTGGTAGAGGTACCAGGCCAAGTTCAAGCAAAGTCGTCAACATTCCTTCTACATCAGAAGGAAGTGAAGAATATGATGATGAAACTCTTCAAGCCATCATCAGGAACAAGCAAGAAAGAGTTGCACAAGCTACTGGGAGCACCAGTCCCCTCGCACTAGATCCGATAGAACTGCTGAACTTCATCGATCTTTGGCATGAGGATCCAAACACTCGAATTGATGATTTGAAGCTTCCCCCTGGAGTAAGTCATATGGTTGCTTCATTCATCAATGAAGCAAAATGGAAGGATTAGCAAGCCAAGCAAGCTAGGCTTGCAAATATTAAAAAGGATAAATACTTGAAGCAAAACCTCCTTAACATGTCACCTGAGAAACTTGTTTCTACTCAGGCAGAGCTGAAAACCCTCACTGACACATACACAAGTCTTCATGTTGATCAAGAGGGTGTCAAAGTGAAATTTTTTGAAGCTGCAACTTCTGCAATTGAAGAATACAACAGCAGGGTTACCGCTCCAAACAGCCAACAAATCCTCAGCCAAGTTATATTGTGCAAATGACTGAGGATGATGAAAATGAAGAACCAACTGTTGATGAAATTCCTTAGAATATTTCAGTTGAAGAATCTTTCAGGCCAAACACTGCCAACGCAATGCCTGATGAAAATGCTCCTTCACCTAAGTCTTCAAAGGTGAAGAAAGTGACTCATCCGTCTGCAGCAGACGTGAAGAAAACAAAAGCTACTGAAAAAGAAGCTAAGAAGAGAAAAGCTTCAACTATTTCAGAGTCTTCAGAGGCAAAACGCCTGAAGACTATGCCTACCTCATCATCAGCCCCAGAGGATGCTACTCCCCTCAATGTAGCACTATCATATATGATTATTCCATTTGGTGAAGAATACATCATTCCAGAACAGGATGAGGAAATGGACGATAATTGCTCTGCTGCGTCCACGCGAATGGATGAGGAAATTCAAGCAGATGAAATTCCTCAAGTCACAACACGTCCAATGACTGCTGAAGAAATGGCGGGTGATGAAGACACTTGATGCAGCACACCTGTTATCCATGATGAGTTCTGGGAAGAGGCTCACCCAAACTAGCCAAGATCAGCTACAATTCCTCAAACTCCTCTAGCCACTGAGATTCTGACTGGCTCTAAAGAAAATAGCTCACATCTAGAATCAGCACAAGACCGAGAATCGGCTACATCAGCTGAAGAAACTACAGAACCAAAAACTGCAACTGCTCCCTTGGATCAACAAATTCCTCAAGCTGAACAACACGCTCCTACTCAAAATGCTAAAACTGCAATTGTAGTGGTAAATCTTGAAACTGCAATTGTGGTGGCCACAACTCCTCAAAATGAACATCATCATAATCTTCAACCAAAGCCTCATCGGCCCTTCTCCAAAAGGCCAAAGTTTCAAAAGAAAGACTTCTATGATGAACATCATTACTTCACAGGAGAAAATCCTTACTATAGGCTTCGCATCAGGCACAGAAACTTCTCGACCAGAAGTCAACTCAACTACTATGCGTTTGTGCTCTCTGGAAGAAACAAGATATTTCATCACACCCATATTCCTCCTTGTGACATGGAGGAAATTCCTTGCTTCACCCCAGTACTCAGTGTTCTTCATGATGCAGGGCTATTGCCATTCTACACATCTATTGGTGATTGGAATACTAACATCATTCTTCAGTTCTATGCCACAGAGCACATCTCTGGTGACCCCAAAGACGTCAACTCAGGGGTTCTGGACTGGATGACACAACACACTCACTACAAAGCTCCATCCACAGAATTGCTTCGAGCTACTCCACTCCCAATTCCTTCAGATGAAGCAATTAGACTCTATGATGGAAGAGAATTGTCAAATCATCTAATGGAAGTCCTCAAGAAACCTTTGGCTCCAGGTCAACCTCCCAGGATAAGATTCATAGTGAAGGAATTGGAGTATGTGCCCAGGACAGTTTACAGAATACTATCATATTCCATCGCACCAATCAAGGGGCATGATAAGGAAGAAGATGTTGTTGGGATCATGAAGAATATACCGTTTCACGTTGTTCATGGCAACAAAATGAATCTTCTTGATTTCTTCTTGAGGACTTTGGCTGACAATGCTTTGTCACCATTTGAGCTAAAGATTTGTGCACCTTGGATCATGAGATTCATCAGAAATAGATCTGCCATCAACTATCAAGCTGACTTTCAGAATCACCTCGGCTATCTGCTGCCTCTCAAAGTCATCAAGAGCACAACCTGTTGAAGGCAAAGGCAAGTGTGTGATTAATGAAAGAAATCGGCCCCTAGATGGTCAATTTCCCAAGGAAACCTCTTATTCCTCATATGATTAAAGTGCCACTCAAAAATCTGATGGCAGAGCAAAACCTCCAAGCCCAACTGCCCCAAGGGTGATGACTAATAGGGAGCTTCTCCTCAGTCTTCACGAGAAAGTCGATCGCAATCACAAGTGGGTAAAACACCAGTTTGGCTCCATTGTGAAAATCCTCAACGAGACTCAAAATGTTGTGAAGAAAAATCACTATTATCTTCATGAGGTATTTGATCGCACTTGGGCCACATTGGCTCACCTCAACACTTGTGAGGAACTTGAAGAAATGGAATTTACCCAATACTTTGACTAGTCGTGGCCTCCAAAGAAGAAATTCAGGCCTATTCCAGTTCCTGACTTGGAGGAGAGCTCATTTTCTTCATTCCGCACTACAGAATTAGATGAAGAACCTAAGGATACTGCAACTCGTCGAGCAAAGAAGTGTGCCTCCAAGGATGCTCACGCCTCTACATCAACATAGAAGTGAAATTCTTCACGTGCGGTACTTCTCAGTTTTCTCCCTTTTTCATCACTTGATGACAAAGGGGGAGAAATCTGAGAGTTAGTCTTCAAGCGGGTTTCAATTATGCGCTTATATACTTTATTAAGTTACAAACTCTTGGTTCTTCCGAAGTTTTTGATGTAATGAGTTGTAACTTAAGCCCGATGGTGTTCTCACTCTTTTGAACGTTTTTTCATCGCATGCTTATTCCTCAACTTAATTAATGCAGTCATGCTGAAATTCGTCAGACACCATTTTTCATCATGCATTTCAAATTCCTCATACTATATATCAAATGCATGCATGCATTGCAAGATACAGGAGGAGATCTCCATAATATAAATCATCAATGTGCATCTATTGTTGAAAGAAAATTCCTCAAAATATGCACATCTTCAGGGGGGTTTCTCTGTATCTTGATTTCAAATTCCTCAAAATTTGTACTTACATTCCATATTATTATTTCCTTGATTTCAAACAAGCCTTGCAAGAAATGTGACTAAGGAGTTAGTCGTAGGATCTTGTATTACGGAACGAGTAAAGAGACTTGCCGGTAACGAGATTGAACTAGGTATAGAGATACCGACTATCGAATCCCGGGCAAGTAACATACCAAAGGACAAAGGGAACGGCATATGGGATAAACTAAATCCTTGACATAGAGGTTCAACCGATAAAGATCTTCATAGAATATGTGGGAGCCAATATGGGCATCCAGGTCCCGCTATTGGTTATTCACTAGAGAATGTCTTAGGTCATGTCTACATAGTTCTCGAACCCGCAGGGTCTGCACACTTAATGTTTGGTGATGTTTCGGTATTATTGAGTTATGTGTGTTTGGTAACCGAAAGTTGTTCGGAGTCCCGGATGAGATCCCGAACATCACGAGGAGCTCTAAAATGGTTCGGAGGTAAAGATTGATATATAGGAAGTCATGTTTGGCCTTCGGAAAAGTTTCGGGCTCATCGATAGTGTACGGGGAGTGCCGGGAGGGTACCGATGAACCACTGGGATGGGTGTGACGACCGAAGGGATTCATGGGCTGTCAGATGAAGCATACCAGCCCCTAGTGGGCTGGCCGAAGCCTCCTCTAAGGGCCCACGCGGCTAGAGTGGAGGGATAAGGCAAAAAGCCAAAAGGTGCAAAGAGTTTCCAAATTAGGAAGGAGTCCTAATAGGATTCCACCTCCCTTGTGGGAGGTGGATTCCTCCCTTGGTTGGTTCGGCAGAACCTGCTTGGAGTAGAGGCAAGGATTCCTCCTCTCCCATTGCTCCTATATATATTGAGGGATTTTGAGGGCGGCCCCTAACCCTGATTGCCACGTGCTCCCTCTACTTCATCTAGATCTGTTTCTCCTCTAGTCTAGATCAGCATAGCTTGGCGAAGCCCTGCTTTTTTAGTTCACCATGACCACCACCACGCCGTCGTGTTGGAGAACTCATCTACCTATCCACCCCTCTTGCTGGATCAAGAAGGCAGAGATCGCCATCGAGATGTACGTGTGCTCAACGCGGAGGTGTCGTCCGTTCAACACTAGATCTGGATGGATCGTGATAGGATCGCGGGATGGATCATGATGAGATCGCGGGACGCAAGGTTGTTAGAATCGCGATTCTGAATCGGATCGGAGCTCCGTGGTAGAATCGTGAATCGTAGAATCATAATTACTAGGATCGTGGAAACTTAGATTCTATGAGAAAAATCGTAGAATAAGAGGGGCTAATTTGGATCGTAAAGTCGTAAGATTCTAAGACTTGAGTCACGATTCTCACAACTGGGACGGGCTGCGATTTGGATCACGAAGATGTTCCACTACATCAACCACATTATATACGCTTCCGCTTAGCGATCTACAAGGGTATGTAGATTCTTTCTCCCTTCTCGTAGATGATCATCACCATGGATAGGTATTGTGTGTGCGTAGGAATTTTTTATTTCCCATGCAACGTTCCCCAACAGTGGCATCATGAGCCAGGATTATGCATAGATGACATCTCGAGTAGAACACAAAGGAATTTGTGGGTGTTGATGTTCAATTTCCTGCACTCCTTAGTCTTTTCTTGATTTGGCGGTATTGTTGGATTGAAGCGGCCTAGACCAACATTACTCGTACGCTTACGAGAGACCGATTTCATAGACTAACATGCAACTTGTTGCATAAAGATGACTGGCGGGTGTCTGTTTCTTCAACTTTAGTTGAATCAGATTTGACCGAGGCGGTCCTTGGAGAAGGTTAAATAGCAATTTGCACATCACCGTTGTGGCTTTGCGTAAGTAAGATGCGATCATACTAGATACCCATAGCAGCCACGTAAAATTTGCAACAACAAATTAGAGGACGTCTAACTTGTTTTGGAGGGTATACATGTGATGTGATATGGCCAAAGACATGATATGATATATTGGATGTATGAGATGATCATGGCGTAAAATCTAAATATCGACTTGCACGTTGATGCTATGGCAATTGGCAGGATCCATAGGGTTATCTTTAATTATTTTTGCGCTTGGAGATGCTTTTCTTTATCGCTAGTAGTAGCTTTAGTAGTAATAGCATAGTTAGCGCGACAACCTCGATGGCAGCACAATGATGGAGATCATGGTGTGGTGCCGGTGACGATAGAGATCATGTCGGTGCTTTGGTGATGGAGATCAAGAAACACAAGTTCATGGCCATATCATGTCACTTATGATTTGCATGTGATGTTAATCCTTTTATGCACCTTATTTTTCTTAGGACCACAGTAGCATTATAAGGTGATCCCTCACTAAAACTTCAAGATAAAATTGTGTTGTCCCCGACTGTGCACCGTTGCGATAGTTCGTCGTTTCGAGACACCACGTGGTGATCGGGTGTGATAGACTCAACGTTCACATACAACAGGTGCAAAGCAGTTGCACACGCACAACACTCGGGTTAAACTTGACAAGCCTAACATGTACAGGCATGGCCTCGGAACACAAGAGACCAAAAGGTCGAGCATGAATCATATAGTTTATATGATCAACATGGAGATGTTCACCATTAAAACTATACTCAACTCACGTGATGATCGGACTTGAGATAGTGAATTTGGATCATGCGACACTCGAATGACTAGAGGGATGTCAATTTGAGTGGGAGTTCTTAATTAATATGATTAAATGAACTCATTATCATGAACATATGTAAGTGCATCTAGTGCCCCTTAGTGATTTTGGTGGTTTGAAGACTTATAGGTTAAGAGACTGATATGTTTGTGAGTGTACACATGCTCTATAAGTTGCTCAGGAGTTTGAGTTATTTGAAGAATATGAACCCCTAAAAATGTATGTCTTTGGGTGAAGACTTTGGTCATTCCTTGAAGACTTTAATCACAAAGAAATTGCGAAGAAAATGATATTCCTCATAAAGATATTAAAGATGAGGGATTTGGTGTGTCCTAAAGAAAACACTCTGAAGACTTTGAAGCTTGAAGATTTACTCTTTTTGTTTCATTTTCTATACACTTGAGTCATAGGAACACCGTACTGTTAAAGAGGGTCGAGGTAAAACTACGGAACGAATTTCCTCATGATGCTCAACCCAAGCCTAAATCTACTAAAGCCTCAAAGTGAGGAATATGAGAGATATGAGGACTTTCATAGTTGAAAGTTATGACCGTTGTCGCACCACACGCCACCTCACAGATCTTATCCACCCAACGTTTATATTATTTAAGGGCATTTATGTCAAATCATGTCGGGATGCTCCCAGGCTATAAAGAGCCCCCCCCCGCCCCCAACCAGTTGCAGGTTGGCTGCTCCGAGAGAAACTGACACTTGTCATTTAGAGCAACCCAAATTCCTGAGTGTGTTTGAGCGAAAATCATCAAGTGAGGAAATACCCCAAACACCCAATCCCAAATTCCTCACAGCATCATTTTAGAAGTTATTCCTGTGTAGAACTGACGCTTGTTACCTTGGAGGACTGTGCATCCTCCAAACGGCTAGGCGTCATGGTCTAGAGCATCTAGTAGTAAATTGTGGATCGCTGGGTGACCGAGTCTGTGAGGGTTCGAAAGTCGGCCCTGAAGACTTACCACGAATGTTGGGCGAGGACTGTGTGTCCTTAGCTGAAGGAGAATACGGTAGGGACTATGTGTCCTTTGGTTTCAATACCATGCCGCTCCGAACCAGACGTACAAGTGTCACATCAGTTGGAACTGGGTCATCAACAACTGTCTTCATCGAGCTACGGGTTCTATTTCTTCAACTCTTTCATTTTCTCAATTGTATGTTGAAGACTCTCGTCTGTACTGTTTGAAGAATTTGTCTGAAGACTTTCTCTGAATTTCCTCAACCTCAAATTCTTCAACTGAGTTAATCTTCACCTGCTTACTCTGTACTTGCAAACTGTGCAAACCGAATCTCTGAAATCTCATCGAGTACTTTACTGTAGATCTTTGTGCACACCTACTCCTGAACTATTTCCGCTGCACTCAGTTCATGATGGGGGACTTTCCTCAGTACGAATTTCCTTAGTGATGAAATTGTAAAATCGCCTATTCACCCCCTCTAGTCGATATAACGCACTTTCAACATAGTCAAAGGGTCTTTACAAATAATGTTGTAGCTTGCGTTGTAGCTCTAATGTTTTTGATATGTTCCTAGAGAAATTTGGTTGAAAGATGATAGTAGCAATTATATGGACTAGGTCCGTAAACTGAGGATTGTTCTCATTGCTGCGCAGAAGGCTCATGTCCTTAATGCACCGCTCGGTGTGCTGAACCCCGAGCGTCGTCTATGGATGTTGCAGACATCTAGCATACACGTTTTTGATGACTACGTGATAGTTCTCTGTGTAATGCTTAACAACTTAGAATTGAGGCGTCGAAGATGTTTTGAGCGTCACGGAACATATGAGATGTTCCAAGAGCTGAAATTGGGATTTCAGGCTCGTGCCCATGTTGAGAGGTATGAGACCCCTGACAAAATTCTTCGTCTACAAAGTAAGGTAGAAAAGCTCAATCGTTGAGCATGTGCTCAGATTGTCTGAGTACTACAATCGCTTGAATCGAGTGGGAGTTGATCTTCCAGATAAGATAGTGATTGACATAGTTCTCCAAAGTCACTGCCACCAAGCTACAGAGCTTCATGATGAACTATAACATATCAGGGATAGAGATGATGATCCTTTAGCTACTCGCGATGTTTGACACCGCGAAGGTAGAAATCAAGTAGGAGCATCAAGTGTTGATGGTTAGTAAAACCACTAGTTTCTAGAAATGCAAGGGCAAGAAGGGATACTTCATGAAAGGAAAACCAGTTGCCACTCTAGTGAAGAAACCCAAGGTTAACCCCCAAACCCGAGACTAAGTGCTTCTATTATGAGGGGAACGGTCATTGGAGCAGAACTACCCTAGTTACTTGGTAGATGAGAAGGCTCGCAAAGTCGACAAAAGTATATTGGATATACATGATATTGATGTGTACTTTACTAGTAGTCCTAGTAGCACGAGGGTATTAGATACCGGTTCGGTTTCTAAGTGTTAATAACTCGAAATAAAAGCTACGGAATAAATGGATACTAGCAAGGGTGAGGTGATGATGTGTGTTGGAAGAAATTTCAAGGTTGATCTGATCAAACATCACACGCTCCCTCTACCATCGGGATTAGTGTTGAACCTAAATAAATGTTATTGGGTGTTTGCATTAAGCATGAACATGATTAGATCGTGTTTACTGCAATACGATTATTCATTTAAAGAGAATGATGGTTATTCTATTTGCTTGAATAAATACCTTGTTAGAGCATATATCTCCATATGTGGTTTTGGTAATTGATGACAATTCCTATGGACTAATGGTTTCCTTAATTTATATTTATAGGATTTGTCCATAGACACTTCTTGAATTCCATCTATTGGGTTCAAGGAGTTTATATGATGACCAAGGTGGTATTCAAGGTATTATCCAAAGAATGGTCATAGAGACACAAGGTTGATCAAGATCGTGAGAAAAAGAGTAAATCAAGATGACCAACACACAAAGCGTACAAGATGTACCGAGAGGGATCAAGTGTTCCCATTGTATGGTAAGCATTGTCCATTGCGTATTTGTGTACTAACCCATGGTCTTCGTGAGAGTTCTATGTGGGGTTAGGTGTGTTTCCATGGGCTTGCGTCAAGAGGAAGATCTCATACAACCCACGGAGGATGACGTCAAGTGGTGGAGGATGGTGGCAATGGACTTGTGAAGATATGCTGAAGAGCGGCTCACCCATAGTGTGTATGGGGGAGCAATCAACAAGTCTTCATCAAGACAACGCAATCAAGAAAGGTGGTCCATCTTGAGGAAGCCAAGATCATCGTCATGTAGCTCAAGAGGACGAGGTTCAAGGTATACATTTTCCCTTGATAGGCTTTCTGTTTTAGGATAGATTGTTGTACTGTCAAGGGGGGCTCTCAAGTGAGTAGCTTGATCGTATCGTTCGTTGAGAGCTCAAACCATTTTCATCCTTGCATCATACTTGTAGCTTCTTGTTTGGTGTTTCTCTTTGTGAGTTTTAGAGCTTATGGTCATCTTCATGACACGCTCGAGTTCATCGAAAACAGAGTCCATATGCATCTTCTATGATGTTTTCGATGTTGGGAGTTTTTACTGGTCTTATTCGAAGAAGGGTTCTCACCATTTTCTTATGGGACTTCTCTCGCTTGCTTCTTACTGATATTTCTATCAAGATTGTGTTAGCCCATGGCGTTAGCTTTCCGACAAACTTGGTTTCGTTGAATTCGGAGTCCGTATGCAAAAGTTACAGCAGTTTCAGTATTCATCGGTAGTACCGCTCCTGGTTCCAACGGTAGTACCGCCCCCGGTGAGGTAGTACCGCCCCCGGAGCAGTAGTAATTTTTTACTACCGCTCCCTAGCGGTAGTACCACTCTAGGAGCGGTAGTACCGCTCCGTTAGACTATTTTTCGCATTCGTTTTGGCCTCGGCATGGTTGGTGAACCTACCGAGCGGTAGTACCGCTCCCATGAGCGGTAGTACCGCTCTCTCCGGGCTGTGAGGCTTAACGGTTGGATTTTTCCCCACCTATAAAAGGGGGTCTTCTTCCCCATTGAACCTTATCTCTTTAGCTCGTGTTCTTCCCCCATTGTTGACCTTCTTCGAGCTTGCTAACTCTCAATCCCTCCAATGACTCTTGCTAGTTCTTGAGGGAAAAGAGAGAGGAGATCTAGATCCACATTTCCACCAATCACTTTCTCCTCTAAGTGAGGGGAACCCCTTGGTTCTAGATCTTGGAGTTCTTCGTGTTCTTCTTCGTTCTTCCTCTCATTTTCCTCCCTAGCATTAGTTTCTTTGGTGGGATTTGGGAGAGAAGGACTTGGGCACTCCGTGTGCCCTTGCCATTGCATTAGTTGCATCGGTTTGAGTTCTCCACGGTGATACGTGGAAGTGAAGTTTGAGAAACTTATTACCTTTGGTAGTTAGTACCCTAGATATTGTTCTTCGTGGATGCTTTGGCGTCCTAGAAGCTTGGTGGTGTCTCTAAGCTAAATCATTGTGTTGTAAATCTCCGGGCAAGCGCCGGAGTCTCCAATTAGGTTGTGGAGATTGCCCCGAGCAATTTGTACGGGAACCGGTGACCGCCCCCAAGGTTTGCCATTCGTACAGGTTCGGTGACCGCCCTCAAGGGTCCCTTAGTGGAATCACGGCATCTTGCATTGTGCGAGGGCGTAAGGAGATTACGGTGGCCTTAGCGGCATCTTGGGGAGCATTGTGCCTCCACACCGCTCCAACGAAGATTAGCATCCGCAAGGGTGTGAACTTTGGGATACATCATTGTCTCCGCGTGCCTCGGTTATCTCTTACCCGAACCCTTTAGTTATGCACTTTACTTTGTGATAGCCATATTGTTTATTGTCATATATCTTGCTATCACTTAGTTGTTTGTCTTGCTTAGCATAAGTTTTTGGTGCACATAGGTGAGCCTAGTTGTTGTAGGTTTTGTGCTTGACAAATTAAACGTTAGTTTTATTCCGCATTTCTTCAAGCCTAAACCGTAATGATTTTAAAGCACCTATTCACCCCCCCTCTAGGAGACATCCACGTCCTTTCAATTGGTATCAGAGCTAGGTCTCTCTTTATTAGGTTTAACCACCTAAAGAGTAAGGATGTCGACTAGGGGTTTAGGATTCTCTGACACTCTTAGTTTTGATGGCACAAATTTCGATGTGTGGGTAATTCGTATGCTTAATCACTTTCGGGTCTTGGATCCAAATTTAGATTGAATTGTAGATATGGGTTTTCTCCTCCAAAGGATTCTCAAAATATATCTTTAGAGGATGAGAAAAACTCTTATCTCAATGCTTAAGCTTCTAATGTGTATTTTGATGCTTTGAGCAATGTAGTTATATTTCAACTCATGCCATTCCGAGATGCTCATGAGTTGTGGACAAAGCTTCAAGATAAATATGGTGTGTCCAAGATTTGTAGGGATGATTGTTCTCAATCCACCTCTGGTCGGGTGGTCTTCTCAACTTCATCTACTTCACCTACATGTGGATTGCCACAAGGTAATGACATTGTGAGTAGTGGTGATGATTGCAATGATGATAGTGGGTTTATTGTTGATGGTCCTTCTTCACTATATTATTGCAATGCTTCATCTTTGGGCATTAACACTTCGAGCAATCTAAATGTTTTACATGCTTGTGTTGATAGTCTTTGCATATCATGTAAAAACTGCTTGACTAAATCTCATGATGATATGCTTCATATATCTTGTTGCCATGATAAAAATGTATATATTTCCTCGAGTTGTTGTGCTAACAATGTAGAGGAAATTCATCACTCCATGGAACAAGATGTGGCCTGGAATGATGCTTCAAGGGATCCTACATCATCATCTATTGTTACTCACTTTTGCCTTATGGCTAAGGCTTCAAAGGTATCTCCTACTTTGAATCCCAATGTATCTCAATATGATGATGTTGATGGTAATGAGGATGAGAATAATGATGAAGAGAGTGATATTATTGCATCCTTAAAAATTAAGGGTGAAATGATTTTTAAATCTCTTTATAAGAATAAACTTGCTTGTTCCAACTTCTTGGAAATCATGTCTATTGCCACTGAGGGCAAGAAATACATTGAGGAGTTGGAAGCTCATCTCGAGGAGCATGAGGCCACCATTGAGACAATGGAAGGTCATGAGTCTGATTATGCTAACGAGATCGTGGAGCTATCTCAAGCTCTTGAAATTGAACAAACCACCAAGGAATCTCTTGAGGAAACCTTTGCAATAGAATTATCTAGATTAAAGGAATCCCATGATAGAGCTCTCTAGGTGGCTAATGATTTTAGAACCAAAAACGATAAGCTTGAAGTTGCACATGCTAAACTCGTTGAGGAATATGAGCACCTCGAAAATGGCTCAAGGGCTATTAAGAGTTCGCTCATCGAACTCACCGAGTCTCATGCTCAACTTGAAGCTTCATATGCTAAAGACCTTGCCAAGTTGCCTTCTCCTCTTATTGTTAATAATGATGCTTGTGCTACTAACTCTACTTCTTGTGAAGCATCCATTTTAATGGAGAATGTTGAGCCAAGGGCTCAACTTGAGTTGCTATCTAGCAATTATGGGAAATTGGAAGAAAGTCATGTAATGCTCACAAGCTCTCATGATGATCTTCTAGTATCCCATAATGTGCTAAAATTAGCTCATGAGGCTATTACTACCAAGGTAACATCGAGTGAGCCTCATGTGGACATTAGCACTACCTCTAGTCAAAAAGCTATATTGCCATTTGCTAGTCCTCGTAATTCATCTACTCATAATGTTGCTACATCTTGTGATGAATTACTTTCCATGCCTTATTGCTCTAACATTGAATCTTATACTTCCTCTAGTACTTATGTTGATACTAACCATGTAGTGGAAATCAAAGAGCTCAAGTCCCAAGTCACTTCCTTGAAAAAAGACTTGGAAAAGAGTCATGAAGGAATGTCCACACTCAACAATGTCTTGTGTGGGCAAAAATACCCAAATGACAAAGATGGACTTGGATTCAACTCCAACAAGAAGAATAAGTCCAAAAGCTTCAAGAATAAGGGCCGAGAACAAGTCAAGAATTCGGCCAAGATTATTTGCTTCAAGTGCAAAATTGAAGGGCACCATGTTAGATCTTGCCCACTAAAGAAGAAGCCCCGAAGTCACAAGCAACAAGGGAAGCGGCCACAAGTTCAATCACATACTCAACTACAAGTTGAAGAAAGGCCCCTTCCCAAGAAGACCCAAGCCAACAATCGTCATGTTGAGAAATCAATAGGGAAGAAATTAAAGGGTAGATGTTGCTACTTATGTCGTGAGAAGGGTCACTTCGCTTCTTATTGCACGAGAGGTAAATTATCCAACCCAATCATTATTGATCATATCTATTCTCTTGGGAAGGATAAGGTTGGCAATGTGTTTGCCAAGTTTGTTGGTACTCAAAGTGGTGTCAAGAAAAGTACCATTTGGGTTGCCAAGCCTATTGTGACTAACCTCTTAGGACCCAACGTGGTTGGGGACCAACAAGCTCAAACTTGATCAATAGGTGTTTGTGGAGGACATTAGAGACTTGGATACATAATGAAGAATTAAGGGGTCTTCATCATTCATATTTTCTCAAGCCAAGTCATTTGGATTATCGAGTTTCTATCTTATATCCAATGTGCCTCCTTACGGTAACTTGTACTTAAACTGTTTACATTGTTAGTTGCTTGCCCTTTGCATGTTGTGGTTTTGTACCTTGCATGTGTTTGTATATGTTGTGCTTCTAACTTGCTTATCTTGACTAATCGAGTATGTGTATGTTGATTTGCATATCATGTACATGTGAGTCTTGTATTGAGCATTTTTGCATCTTGTTTGTATCTTTGTTGGCTCTTGTGAGAGATTAATGGATTATCCCATTGTGGGGGAGTGATGTGCTTTGCACACCTCATAATCCTATAAATGTGTATACATGGGGAATACCACTTAGTATTGATATTTCAAGATTATCTAGTTTCTATGTGGTATGTCTTACTCATGAGAAATTCAAATTCTATATTGTCCATTAATTATCTCTTGTTGGTTTTAATTTGCCACTTGTTAATATTGTTGTGTTATCACATTTTGGGGGAGTAATATGCTATGTGCATATTACAAGACTAGAAAATGTGTACATTTGAATTATTGCCACTTAGTGTTGATATTGTAAATTATCTTGTTCCTAGGTGGCATGTTAGATCTACAAGTGTCATTTTCTTGCGTTTTATGGGTAAAGATTATGTTGGATATATTTGCGATCTACCAATGAGTATTATTTCCAAAATACTTATTGTCCTTGACAATTGGTATTCCCATCATGTGGTAGGAATTGCTAATCGTCTTTACATTGGATTTTGTGTTTCGTTTGTCTTCCTTGCCTCTTGTGGATCTATTTTAACATGTCTAGTGTTTTTATAGATATAGAGAAAGTGATGATCCCATCTTGTGCATTTTGTATTTAAATGCACATTCTATATAAGGATCATCCCTTGGGGGAGCTATCCTATTTTCTTTAGAACACTCTCTTTATTCGCCCATCATAAAATCTTTTGATCCCCATCAAGTGTGAGTTGATGGGAGGCAAGTCTTGCTCTTTATGATGCTTTGTGCCATCATGAAAATTTGTCGAGGGTTTGGTGTGTTGGAACCTAGCTCTCTTTTGGAAACTACATACCTCGTGTTTGTTTTCCTTCAATTGGTATCTTGTTTCCTTTTATTTGGCATGTGTCAATGGATATCTCATTCCTTGAGGTATCTTTTAATTGATATCCTTCAAGTGACAGGTTTTGTTTGCTATCTTATTATCACTTGATACCTTGTCTTTTGGTGTATTATCAACTTTGTGTTGAGTTGATTCTTGAAAGCCTTGAGCATGCATATTTACTATATATAGCTTCTTTTGCTTGCCTTATTTCTTTGGCCCAATATATAGGGGAAACTCCACCTTGTCATAAATTGGCTAAAGTGTGCATGAAATTCAAATTCATATCCTGGTGCACATATGTATGTGGAGTTTGTCCTATGTATTGTTGGTTTTCTAACTCTTTGGTCCCAATGAGCTTGGGCACCATTTTGTTTGTTTTGTTGTTCCAGGAACAATTGGAGATGCGTTGGATGCTCGGCTCACCTACAAGGAAGGTGTTGAGACCATGTGATTATTGGAGCCAAGTTAGGATGATCAACGAACAACTATCTACTACATCAATCCATTGTTGTCTCGGTAACAAGTATCTACTTCATGCATTCATTTCTTGCAAAGGCCCAAACCTGTGTTTTCTTTTCCAGGTTGCATCATGGCATGAATATCTTGATTCGTTCTTGTAGTACTTGTTTCCTTTCTCAAAGCATCCGAACGATGATGTCTTATTGCTAGTTGGGATGTCTTTGATGTTCGTATGTTGGAAGTTCATATTGTACAATAAGAAAATATTAGGCATGCTATGCTTCCAAGCAAAGATCTTATTGATATATTTATGACTTCCTTTTGGATATCTTGTTTGTTCCTTCTTGTAACCATTTCGTGTGTACATCCTTCTTTGTGGATATATATCATCATGATTGTCTTCTACTTAGAATCTTGTACACATGACATAAGTTACATCTCTAATTGATATCCTCTTTTCTTTCACGTCCACTGTTGCATTTCCTTTTTTAGTTTTGGTGGCTTCGTGAAAGGATTTGTCTTGAGTGCGTATCTTATTTTCCTACATCTTGGTGCACTCTTTGGTCGTGAAGATTATTTTTCCTCATGCTTGTCTTGATGAGGGTTTTGCCATTTCGATTGGTATTCCTCCTCTTGACAAGGTTCTTATTTCCTATCTTCACCATGGGTTGTCACAAGAGTTGGTTCTTATTTTGTTTATTAGTAAGCTTGTGAACCCATTTTATAGTATGTGTGTGTGGGAATGATATGTCTTGCACTTTGTTTCTCATTTCATCAAGACTATGTTGATGAGTAATGCCCATCCTTATCTTAGTCTTCTCAAGTGCTTTGCCATGACTCACACACATTATTTTGGTTGAGCCTAATCATAAGTTGCTTCTTTTACATGTTTCTCAACCATTTGTTTTGTGCAAGTGATATGCTTATTGTCTCATCTATCTTCTTGCACTCGTTGTGTGTTTTTATTAATTTTGGGGGAGCAACGATCCTATTTTGTGCACTTGTATCAAATACAAAAATCTCTTATTAGTGCACAAATCATGGGGAGCTTCTCTAGTTTTGATAAAACACTCCTTTGCCTTTATCATAGTATCTTTTATTCATGTGGTTCGAAGGATCATGTGATTGTTTGTTCCATCTGGTATCTTTTGATTGCTTGCTTCTATTTTGTAGTCACTCCGTTCCTAAATATAAGACCTTTTAGATATTACACTATGGACTAGATATGGAGCAAAATGAGTGAATCTACATCCTAAAATATGGCTACATACATCCGTATGTAGTTCATAGTGAAATTTCTAAAAGGTCTTATATTTAGGAACGGAGGGAGTATGTCTTTGTGCCATACGATCCTTCTTTTTTCAATCTTTGGGTCCTCAATAGAGTTTGTTTTCCTCCAACAACTTATCATTGTATTTGTGTATTTCTTTGCACTCATTTGCTATGAAGTACACACTTTTTGGAGGACCACCTACTATATTGGCTTTCTAAACTTTTCGTCCATTTTGGCAATCGATGCCAATGGGGGAGAAGTTTAGAGAGTTTACTTTGGATATGTTTAGAGGATTTTGCTTTTGTTGCGTAAGCATTTACATCTTGCACGCATGCATTATTGCTTTGTATGTGTGCGCTTGGTTATGCTTATTTCCTTATATAAACTCTCTTGAAGTGGTTGTCATCAATTACCAAAATGGGGGAGATTGTTAGAGCCTATATCTCCATATGTGGTTTTGGTAATTGATGACAATTCCAATGGACTAATGGTTGCCTTAAGTTATATTTACAAGATTTGTCCATAGACACTTCTTGAAGCCCATGTGTTGGGTTCAAGGAGTTTATATGATGACCAAGGTGGTATTCAAGGTATTATCCAAAGAATGGTCATAGAGACACAAGGTTGATCAAGATCGTGGGGGAAAGAGTAAATCAAGATGATCACCACACAAAACGTACAAGATGTACCGAGAGGGATCAAGTGATCCCATGGTATGGTAAGCATTGTCCATTACGTATTTGTGTACTAACCCAAGGTCTTCGTGAGAGTTCTATGTGGGGTTAGGTGTGTTTCCATGGGCTTGCGTCAAGAGGAAGATCTCATACAACCCATGGACGATGACGTCAAGTGGTGGAGGATGGTGGCAATGGACTTATGAAGATATGCTGAAGAGCGGCTCACCCATAGTGTGTATGGGGGAGCAATCAACTAGTCTTCATCAAGCCAACGCAATCAAGAAAGGTGGTCCATCTTGAGGAAGCCAAGATCATCATCATCTAGCTCAAGAGGACGAGGTGCAAGGTATAGGTTTGCCCTTGATACGTTTTTTTTGTTTTAGGATAGATTGTCGTACTGTCAAGGGGGGCTCTCAAGTGAGTAGCTCGATCGTATCGTTCGCTGAGAGCTCAAACCATTTGCATCCTTGCATCATACTTCTTGGTTCTTGGTTGGTGTTTCTCTTTGTGAGTTTTAGAGCTTATGGTCATCTTCATGACACGCTCGAGTTCATCGAAAACGGAGTCCATATGCATCTTCTATGATGTTTTCGAAGTTGGGAGTTTTTACCGGTCTTATTCGAAGAAGGGTTCTCACCATTTTCTTATGGGACTTTTCTCACTTGCTTCTTATTGATATTTCTATCAAGATTGTGTTATCCCATGTCGTTAGCTTTCCAACAAACTTGGTTTCGTTGAATTCGGAGTCCGTATGCGAAAGTTACAGCAGTTTCACTATCCACCGGTAGTACCGCCCCTCGTGCCAGAGGTAGTACCGCCCCCGGAGCAGTAGTAATTTTTTACTACTGCTCCCTAGTGGTAGTACCGCTCCGTCGGACTTCTTTTCGCATCCGTTTTGGCCTCAGCATGGTTGGTGAACCTACCGAGCGGTAGTACCACTCCCATGAGCGATATTACCGCTCTGTGCGGGCTGTGAGGCTTAACGGTTGGATTTTTCCCACCTATAAAAGCGGGTCTTCTTCCCCATTGAACCTTACCTCTTTAGCTCGTGTTCTTCCCCCATTGTTGACCTTCTTCGAGCTTGCTAACTCTCAATCCCTCCAATGATTCTTGCTAGTTCTTGAGGGAAAAGAGAGAGGAGATCTAGATCCACATTTCCACCAATCACTTTCTCCTCTAAGTGAGGGGAACCCTTGGGTTTAGATCTTGGAGTTCTTCGTGTTATTCTTCGTTCTTCCTCTCATTTTCCTCCCTAGCATTAGTTGCTTTGGTGGGATTTGGGAGAGAACGACTTGGGCACTCTGTGTGCCCTTGCCATTGCATTAGTTGCATCGGTTTGAGTTCTCCACGGTGATACGTGGAAGTGAAGTTTGAGAAGCTTATTACCTTTGGTACTTAGTACCCTAGATATTGTTCTTCGTGGATGCTTTGGCATCCTAGAAGCTTGGTGGTGTCTCGAACCTCAATCATTGTGGTGTAAAGCTCCGCGCAAGCGTCGGGGTCTCCAATTAGGTTGTGGAGATTCCCCCGAGAAATTTGTACGGGTACCGGTGACCGCCCCCAAGGTTTTCCATTTGTACGGGTTCAGTGACCGCCCTCAAGGGTCCCTTAGTGGAATCACGGCATGTTGCATTGTGCGAGGGCGTGACGAGATTACGGTGGCCTTAGTGGCATCTTGGGGAGCATTGTGCCTCCACACCGCTCAAACGGAGATTAGCATCCGCAAGGGTGTGAACTTCGGAATACATCATTGTCTCCGCGTGCCTCGGTTATCTCTTACCCGAACCCTTTACTTATGCACTTTACTTTGTGATAGCCATATTGTTTATTGTCATATATCTTGCTATCACTTAGTTGTTTATCTTGCTTAGCATAAGTTGTTGGTGCACATAGGTGAGCCTAGTTGTTGTAGGTTTTGTGCTTGACAAATTAAACTTTAGTTTTATTCCGCATTTGTTCAAGCCTAAACCGTAATTATTTTAAAGTGCCTATTCACCCCCCCCTCTCTAGGCGACATCCACGTCCTTTCATACCTTCAATGGTTTATTGAATCTCAATCGTAGTGATACACATGTTCATGATATTGATGCCAAAAGATACAAAGTAGTAATGATAGTACCACTTACTTGTGGCACTGCCGCTTAGTCATATTGGTATAAAACGCATGAAGAAGCTCCACAGTGATGGATCTTTGGACTCACTCGTTTTTGAATCGTTTGAGACATGCGAACCATGCCTATTGGTGTAAACGCATGAAGAAACTCCATGCACATGGATCTTTGGACTCACTTGATTTTGAATCACTTGAGACATGCAAATCATGCCACATGGGCAAGATGACTGAAGGCCTCGTTTTCAAGTGAGATGGAACAAGAAAGTAACTTATTGGAAGTGATACATTTTGATGTATGCAGTCCAATGAGTGCTGAGGCACGCATTGGATATCGTTATGTTCTTAGTTCACAGATGATTTGAGTAGATACTAGTATATTTACTTGATGAAATACAAGTCTAAATTATCGAAAGGTTCAAGTAGTTTCAGAGTGAAGTTGAAGATCGTCGTGACAAGAGGATAAAATGTCTAAGATATGATCATAGAGATGAATATCTGAGTTGCGAGTTTGGTACACATTTAAGACACTGTGGAAATTGGTTCACAACGAATGCCACATGGAACACCATGGTGTGATGGTGTGTCCAAACATCATAGCCGCGCCCTATTGGATATGGTGCATACTATGATGTCTCTTATCGAATTACCACTATCGTTTTCGGGTTATGCATTAGAGATAACTGCATTCACTTTAAATAGGGCACCACATAATTCTGTTGAGATGACACCGTATGATTTATTGTTTGGAGAAACCTAAGATGTCATTTCTTAAAAGTTTGGGGCTGCGATGCTTATTTGAAAAAAGTTTCTGCCTTATAAGCTCGAACCCAAAGCGGATAAATGCATTTTCATAGGGTACCCAAAATAGTTGGGTACAGCTCCTATCTCAGATCCAGAAGCAAATTGTTTGTTCCTAGAAACATGTCCTTTCTCGAGGAAAAAGTTTCTCTCGAAAGAATTGAGTGGGAGGATGACGGAAACTTGATGAGGTTATTGAACCGTCACTTCAACCAGTGTGTAGCAGGGCAGAGGAAGTTGTTCATGTGGCGCCTACACCAATTGAAGTGGAAGCTGGTGATAGTGATCATGAAGCTTTAGATCAAGTTACTACAAACCTCGTAGGTCGACAAGGAAACGCACTGTTCTAGAGCAGTATGGTAATCATGACTTGGAGGTCATGTTGTTGGACAACAATGAACCTACGAGCTATGGAGAAGTGATGGTGGGCCCGGATTCCGACAAATGTCTGCAGGCCATGAAATCCGAGAGAAGATCCATGTATGAAAACAAAGTGTGGACTTTGGAAGAACTACTTTATGGTCGTAAGGTTGTTGGGTACAGATGGATCTTTAAAAGGAGACACACGATGATGGTGAAAAGTCACCATTAAGAAAGCTTGACTAGTCGCAAAGATGTTTCCGACAAATTCAAGGAGTTGACTACGATGAGACTTTCCCACTCATAGCGATTCTAAGAGTCTGTTGGAATTATGCTAGCAGTTGGTGCATTATTTATGAAATCTTGCAGATAGGATGTCAAAACAATATTTTCTCGATGGTTTACTTGAGGAAAGATTGTATGTGATACAATCAGAAGGTTTTGTCGATCCTAAGGATGCTAACAAGCATGCAAGCTCCAGCGATCCTTCTATTGACTGGAGCAAGCATGTCGGATTTGGAATACATGCTTATAAGATGATCAAAGTTTTTTGGTTTATACAAAGTTTATGAGAAACTTGTATTTCCAAGAAAGTGAGTGGGAGCACTATAGAATTTCTGATAAATATATGTGGTTGACATATTGTTGATCAGAAATAATGTAGAATTTCTGGAAAGCATAAAGGGTTGTTTGAAAGGAGTTTTTCAAAGGAAAACCTAGATTGAGCTACTTGATCATTGGGCATCAAGATCTATAGAGATAGATCAAGACGTTTGATATAACTTTCAATGAATACATACCTTGATAAGAATTTGAAGGAGTTCAAAATCGATCAGTCAAAGAAGGAGTTCTTGACTGTATTGTAAGGTGTTAATTTGAGTAAGACTCAAAGCCTGACCATGGCAGAAGAAAGAGAAAGGACGAAGGTCGTCCCCTATGCCTTAGATGTAGGCTCTAAAGTATGCCATGTTTTGTACCGCACCTGATGTGTGCCTTGCCATGAGTCCGTCAAGGGGTACAAAGAGTGATCCAGGATTGAATCACTGAACATTGGTCAAAGTTATCCTTAGTAAGTAGTGAAAATTTCTGATTATGGAGGTGATTAAAGAGTTCGTCATAAAGAGTTACATCGATGCAAGCTTTGACACTAATCCGGATAACTCTCACTAGTAAACCGGATTCGTATAGTGGATCAGTCATTTGAAGTAGTTCCAAATGGCACGTGGTAGCGGCATCTATAGGATGACATAGAGATTTGGAAAGCACACACGTATCTGAAAGATTCAGACCCGTTGAGTAAAAACCTCTCTCACAAGCAAGACATGATCGAGCCCCGGAACTATATGGGTGTTAGATTTATTACAATCACATAGTGATGTGAACTAGATTATTGACTCTAGTGCAAGTGGGAGACTGTTGGAAATATGCCCTAGAGGCAATAATAAATTGGTTATTATTATATTTCCTTGTTCATGATAATCGTTTATTATCCATGCTAGAATTGTATTGATTGGAAACTCAAATACATGTGTGGACACATAGACAACACACTGTCGCTAGTGAGCCTCTAGTTGACTAGCTCGTTGATCAAAGATGGTCAAGGTTTCCTTGCCATAGACAAGTGTTGTCACTTGATAACAGAATCACATCATTAGGAGAATTATGTGTTGGACAAGACCCAAACTATGAACGTAGCATATAATCGTGTCAGTTTGTTGCTACTGTTTCTCTGCATGTTAATGTATTTGTTCCTACAACCATGAGATCATGCAAATCCCGGACAACGGAGGAATACCTTGTGTCTATCAAACATCACAACTTAACTGGATGACTATAAAGTTGCTCTAAAGGTATCTCCGAAGGTGTCTGTTGGGTTGCCATGGATCAAGACTGGGATTTGTCACTCCATGTGACGCGAGAGGTATCTCGGTGCCCACTCGGTAATACAACATCACAACAAGCCTTGCAAGCAATGTGAGTAAGGAGTTAGTCGCGGGATCCTGTATTACGGAACGAGTAAAGAGACTTTCCGGTAACGAGATTGAACTAGGTATAGAGATACCGATGATCGAATCTCAGGCAAGTAACATACTGAAGGAGAAAGGGAACAACATATGGGATAAACTGGATCCTTGACATAGAGGTTCAACCGATAAAGATCCTTGTAGAATATGTGGGAGCCAATATGGGCATCCAGGTCCCGCTATTGGTTATCGAGCAGAGAATGTCTGAGGTCATGTCTACATAGTTCTCGAACCCGCAGGGTCTGCACACTTAAGGTTTGGTGACGTTTCGATATTATTGAATTATGTGTGTTTGGTATCCGAAAGTTGTTCGGAGTCCTAGATGAGTCCCAGACGTGACGAGGAGCTTAGGAATGGTTCAGAGGTAAAGATTGATATATAAGAAGTCCTGTTTTGGTCTCCGGAAAAGTTTCGGGCTCATCGATAGTGTATGGGGAGTGCAGGGAGGGTACCGAGGGACCACCAGGATGGGTGTGACAACCCAAGGGATTCATGGGTTGTGGTAGGAGGCAGACCAGCCCCTGGTAGGCTGGACGAATCCTCCCCTAAGGGCCCATGCGGCTGGAGTGGAGGGATAAGGCAAAAAGCCAAAAGTTGGAAAGAGTTTCCAAATTAGGAAGGAGTACTAATAGGATTCCACCTCCCTTGTGGGAGGTGGATTCCTCCCTTGTTTGGTTCGGCCGAACCTGCTTGGAGTAGGGGCCAAGGATGCCTCATCTCCCCTTCCTCCTATATATATTGAGGGATTTTGAGGGCATCCCCTAACCCTGATTTCCACGTGCTCCCTCTACTTCATCTAGATCTGTTTCTCCTCTAGTCTAGTTCAGCATTGCTTGGCGAAGCCCTGCTGGATTAGTTCACCACCACCACCACACCATCGTATTGGAGAACTCATCTACCTCTCCGCCCCTCTTGCTGGATCAAGAAGGCGGGGATCATCATCGAGCTATACGTGTGCTGAGCGCGGAGGTGTTGTCCGTTAGGCACTAGATCAGGATGGATCCTAATAGGATCGCGGGACGGATCGTGATGAGATTACGGGAGGGTTGCGATTTGGATCGCGAAGATGTTCCACTACATCATCAGCGTTATATATGCTTCCGCTTAGTGATCTACAAGGGTATGTAGATTCACTCTCCCTTCTCGTAGTTGATCATCACCATGGATAGGTATTGCACGTGCGTAGGAATTTTTTTGTTTCCCATGCAACGTTCCCCAACACTTCCCAAAGCAGCAACTAGGACAAGTAAGAGGCTCAACTCAGATGAAGAAGATGTTGATTTCATTCCCGAGGAAAGCACTTCTCAAAAGCAGAAGGAGAGAGTCACTGTCAAGAAGACGCTGAGAGAAGAGTATGCCAATCCTCATGTAGTGAGAGCTCACGAGGCTGCTAAAGGAGGAGCTAAAACTCTAGTGGCTTCTACATCCTCTAAACTAGCAAAGAAGCTAGGAGAGAAGAGGATCAGGAAGAGTATTGTGCATTTTGTTGGAAGGCCAACCTCCATGGTGAGAACACATGAGCAAAGTGAAGATGATCAATAGGAACCTGCCAATTCACCTCCTGCCAAGAAGAAGAAGTTGATGGGAGATGCTATGACCAACAAGCCTACAACTAAGGCCAAGCCATCGGCTCCCAAGGATAAGAACCGTGTAGCTCCTAAACCCGAGAGAACTACAAGAGACATACATGTAGGTGAGAAGAACAAGGGTTCTGCATCAAGGGATGCTGCTGCAGAGGAAGAAGAACTTGCTATTTTGAGGAAGCTAAGACCTCATCTGCCTGACCACAACGATTAACACCCCATTGCAGAGAACATGAATGAGAGTAAGGTCAATGGCTCAGAAAGTGGAGAGCAGTTGGTCCATATGCTATCATGAGCAGGACTTCCATTGATGCTCGTTTCTATACAAAGGAGCAGAAGGATTTCTATGGGTCAGTGCTTTTGGATAAGAGTCTCGCTATTAGCGATACGAGGTATGTAGATTGGGACCACATCAAGCGGAACGAGAACTAGTTTCCTCATGTGCAAGAAAACTTCAGAGCCATAGACATTGCAGATTTTGTTGGCAGAAAGATGACAGCTTGGAACAATGAAATGATCATGCAATTCTACTCCAGAACTACCTTTTATCGTGACGGTAGAATTGTATGGATGACTGAAGGCACAAGGTACCAATCCACGGTTGAAGAGTGGGCTACCACCGTAGGATCCCCAAAGGTACAAGAGAGAGACTTGGATGTTCATAGTAAGGCTAAGATGAACCACAATTCAATGGCCAACATGTATAACCCAGTGCCACAGCAATACCTGAAGACCCACAAGCTTGGCTCTGTCTACTTTCTACAAGCACGACTACCCACCACCAACACCATAATGAGGTACACCTTGACGCCCAAATCAGGTAATGATAAGATGATCAGGGGTATTCCATAAACATGCTACACCATGTAGAGACCCATATTAGGATTAGGGTGATGGACCTGATTGGTGAGACAATCAGAAGGACTGCTGTTGATCAGAATAGATCTTGTGGACACCATACATTCATATGTTGATCAACTCCAAGATAGGGACGAATGCGTATCTACTTGATCATCAATTGAAAGTGCGTTATATCGACTAGAGGGGGTGAATAGGAGATTTTCGTAATTTCATCACTGAGGAAATTCCTAGTGAGGAAAGTCCCGAGTCATGAACTGAGTGCGGTGGAAATAGTACAGGATCGGGTGTGCAAAAACGTCTATAGCAAAGTACTCGATGAGATTTCAGAGAATCGGTTTGCACAGTTCGCAAGTACAGAGTAAGTAGGTGAAGATTAACTCAAGTGAAGAATTTGAGGTTGAGGAAATTCAGAGAAAGTCTTTAGACAAAATCTTCAAACAGTATAGATGAAAGTCTTCAACATACAATTGAGGAAATGAGAAGGTTGAAGAAATAGAACCCGTAGCTTGATGAAGACAGTTGTTGATGACCAGTTCCAACTGTTGTGACAGTTGTATGTCTGGTTCAGAGCGGCTTGGTATTGAAACCAAAGGGCACACAGTCCCGGGACACACAGTCCCTACCGTATTCTCCTTGAGGTAAGGACACAAATTCCTCGCCCAACATTCGTGGTAAGTCTTCCGGGCAGACTTCCAAACCCTCACTCACAAACTCGGTCACCCGGCGATCCACAATTTACCGTTGGATGCTCTAGACCCTGATGCCTAACCGTCTGGAGAATACACAGTCCTCAAAGGTAACAAGCGTCGTTTCCACACAGGAACAACTTCTTCAGTGATGCTCAATCACTTGGGTTTTGGTTTGGGTTTGGTGTTTGGGGTATTTCCTCACTTAATGGTTTTCTCTCGAAGGCTCTGAGGATTTTGGTTTGCTCTAGATGACTAGCGTCAGTTTAACTCGGAGCACCAACCAGCAAGTGGTTGTGGGGGGCGGCTATTTATAGCCTGGGAGCATCCTAACATGATTTGACATAAAAGCCCTTAAATAATATGACCGTTAGGTGGATAAGATATGTGTGGTGGTGCGTGGCGCAGCAACGGTCGAAACTTTTCAACTGTGAAAGTCCTCATGTCTCTCATATTCCTCACTTTGAGGCTTTGGTAGATTTAGGCTTGGGTTGAGCATCATGAGGAAAATCAATCCGTAGTTTTACCTCGACCCTCTTTAATAGTACGGTGTTCCTATAACTCAAGTGTAAAGACAGTGAAACAGAAGAGTAAATCTTCAAGCTTCAAAGTCTTCAGAGTGTTTTCTACAGGACACACTGAATTCCTCGTCTTCAATATCTTCATGAGGAATATCAATGTCTTTGCAATTTCTTCGCGATCAAAGTGTTCAAGGAATGACCAAAGTATTCACCCGAAGACATACATTTTTGTGGGTCGATATTCTTTGGATAACTCAAAAGTCCTGAGCGACTTATAGAGCATATGTACACTCACAAACATATCAGTCTCTTAAACTATAAGTGTTCAAACCACCAAAATTACTAAGGCACTAGATGCACTTACATCAACGCCTGCCACTCAAACCAGAGTTTGAATACAATGGAGTGGCGATGGACTCTAACCATCCTACTTTAGCTACAACACACGCAGAGATTCATGTTGAGGCAAAGGCAGAGGCGGTCAGAGCAGCTATTGCTCCACAGTTAAGAACCAGAGAGGATCAAATGGCATTTCTTATGAGCACCATCCAAGGAATGGAGAAGAACATCAAATATATCTTACTGAATCAGCATAGTCTCGAGAGGATCATGGAAACAAAATTCCATGACCTAGATAACAAGGTGAATCAGATGACAACCATTGTCAATCAGTTGAAGCATGAAGTTGATGCAGTACACACTCCCAACTCTACCAGTGGTGATGATGATGATACGTCTATTCCAACTACCACTCAGTTTATGACCCAGGCCAGATCTATAGGTGTGGCAGTTCTGGAGTCCAAGCCATCTTCATGAGCCCATGCATCAGATCCATCAGCTCCACCAGCTCATGCACCTCTAATGTCTACACCACCACCTGAGAGGACATTTGCTGAAGCCTTTGTTGACGCTCTCATGTCGACTCCATCAACAACCACCGGAGGAGAAGGAGCCCAGAGCGACGCATAGTTCTAGACCTTTGAACTTTTTGGTCACTTGTTGCCAAAGGGAGAGGAGTGTATAGATCAATAGGGCTTCGAGAGAGCGTGTGTGTCTGTTGTTTTTTTGTTGCTATCTTGGGTTTTACAAAAAAATTGGTTCTTTTGGATGTCTCAAACTTGATTGTGTTCGATCATACGCTTTCATTGTTGATGCTACTTTTCATATCATTTGAGCTATCCATATGATGATCATTCACTCATTTGTTTGGTGTTATGTGCATTACTATTCATCATATGATGAATGCACAGCACCAAGATGTATGTGACATGGAAGAGTGACACATGATCCTAATCGATTGTGCATTTGCATTCGAACGCAAAATTAAATAATGCACAAATTTAGTGGGAGCTCTTGCTTATCACATACTTATCAAATCGATGATGCTATTCATTGATTATATCTTATGTTGAAGCTTTGATCTATATGTTTTCATCAATTACCAAAAAGGGAGAGATTGAAAACACAACTTCTCCCTAAGGTGGTTTTGGTAATTAATAACAACATATGTGTCATTAAACTAATGATTCCATCTAGTATATTTTAAGAAAAGTTCAAAGATGCATTGTCTAAGGATTGTGAGGAGAACCCCTGGCAAGGAACACCTATTGGAAACAAGCTTGAAGACTCTACATTTTATATTTTGTGAGAAATCACATTTGAGTACATAGGAAAGTCAATACTATTAAAAGGGGAGGTGACTATGACGATTTGTTTTCTCAAGTGCTTAGAGTTATTCACCAAAAATAGTCGCAAATTCTCCCAGAAACATTCTATCAAAATCCACAGTATCCAAAATTTGGTGCCACCAACTTTTTCCATTCGGCCCTACTGAGTTTTACATCACATAGATCCAGAGCCAAAGCCTAGAATGTCAGTACTACCAAGTCCAGTTTCGGTGCAACCGAAAACAGTGGCCAACCTTCTGATGTCTATTTTTTTAAACAAAATTCCCGATTTTAGCAAATCGGTATAACCGAGTTTGCTATCTGCCTAGGCCTGCCAAAATTGGACCCTACGAGATTTCTATATCGGTCTCACCTAAAATATAAAAGTTGCCACATTTTGCACTAGTCGGTGCCATCGAGTTTTTACTTCGACTTCACCGAGTTGGGCTATAATGTTGTATCAGTTGGATTTTTGGAGATGTCTATATATACCCCTCCACCACCTCTCATTCATAGAGGAAACACTCAGAACAAACAAACACTTGCCCCATCCATTTTTACGAGAGAGAGCCACCTACTCATGTGTCCAGATCAAGATATCCCATTTCTACCATGTGAATCTTGATTTCTAGACTTGCAAAGTTGCTTTCCATCCAATCAATCTCTTCTAACCAAGCCAAATCTGTGAGAGAATGATTGAGTGTTGAGGAGACTATCTTTTGAAGCACAAGAGCAAGGAGTTCATCATACTACCACATCTATTACCTTTTGGAGAGTGGTGTCTTCTAGATTGGTTAGGACTCGCTTGGGAGCCTCCTACTTCGTGTTGTCGAGTTGAACCAATAAGTTTGTAAGGGCAAGGATATCACCGACTTTGTGAAGATCTACCCAGAGTGAGGCTAGTCCTTCGTGGATGTAAGCTGTGATGGAATATATAAGGTTGCTTATCCATGGACCCTTCGTGGTTTGAGCCCTCCGTAGACTCGCAGGGCTGTTACCCTCCATGGGTTGAAGTCTCCATCAATGTGGACGTGCGATAGAACCACCTATGGGAACCACGCCAAAAATCGCCATGTCAATCTTTGTGTTTGATCTTCCTATTCCTACCCTCTATTTACATATGCATGTCTTTACATTCCGCTGCTATACTCTTAGACCTGCATCTGTAGGGTGTGCTTGACTTTCTACACTTGCTAAAACGTGCCCACAACTAAAATTTGGAAAAGGCTAAGTTTTAATTTGGTCAAGTAGTCTAATCACCCCCTCTAGACATACTTCGGAGCCTACAACAACTTCCAGTCCCTTCATTTGGTGAATCAAATATGTCATAGGAGTTGGAGGATACGAGTGCTAGTTCGGCAACACATTCATCTTGAGTATAGTGGGAGTTGGAGTGGTAGCTTCTCTCAGATTGGTTGTTGGATTTGGAGCCGGATACCCATTCAGCAACATGAGATTGATGTCTTATCCTTGAGTGGCTCTTGGTGTGCTTGTCCTTCTTCTCTAAGTCCTTGCTTCTCCGGGAGGGTCTTCGTTCATAATGATCTTCTCTACTCCTTCTCTCCCTCTACGGGGTGACTCATCTCTTGAGCTTCTTCTTCTAGGTGACTCTTCTCTTCTTTTTTGGGGGGCGTGCACTCATTGGAGTAGTGTCCGGGCCTTCCACAATTGTAACAATTTGGATCACGACCATATGCATGCTTCTCTTCATATCTTGAGTTGGAGCTTCTCTCTTTCTTGTAATCTTGTAGAACTTGTTTAATTTCTTGACCATGAGGCTTATCTCTTCAGAGGTAAGAAGGTTTTCATTTGAGGTAGCGGGAGTGTCACTTGAAGCTTTGTATGCGCCGCTTGACTTGTTATGAAGCTCTTATTTGTCTTTGAGTGACATCTCATGAGCAACCATCCTTCCAATGACTTTCGTAGGCTTGAGATTTTTGTAGTTTGGCATCATTTGAATCAATGTGCACACGGTGTCGTACTTTGCATCCAAGGATCTAAGGATCTTATTTATGATGAACTTGTTGGTCATCTCTTTGCTTCCTGAGCGTACAATCTCATTTGTGATGAGAGCGAGTCTAGAGTACATTTTAGTGACTCCTTCACCATCCTTCATACTCAACTTGTCAAGTTGACTTGGTAGCACATCCAACTTAGCATATCAACCAAAGTATCCCAAATTTCCTTGGCATTCTCAAGACGGTTAATCTTGTTGAATTCTTCGTGGCATAGGCAGTTGAATAGAATGTCGCATGATTGAGTGTTATATTGCAACATCTTCAATTCTTTAGCGGTCACTTCACGATCCGGTTCCCTTATATCACCGAAGAATTCAGCTTGCAATCCAACATGAACAACAGGCAAATGGCAAGGTTATGACCAAGAATATGCATTTCATTTCATGCTTCCAACTAGCAAAGTTTGTACCATCAAAATATATACCTCTACGGTGGTAATTTCTCTCACTAGAAGCCATACTCTCCTAGATTGTGAAACCAATGCAATGATGCCAAAGCTCTGATACCACTTGTAGGATCACTAGTATGTCTAGAGGGGGTGATTAGACTACTTTACCAAATAAAACCTTAGCCTTTTACCAATTTTAGTTGTTGGCATGTTTTAGCAATTATAGCAAGTTAAGCACACCCAACACGTGTAAGTCTAATAGTATAGAAGTGGAAATTAAAGACATGCTCATGTAATTAGAGGAAGGGATAGGAAGATCAAACACAAAGATGACACGAAGATTTTTGGCGTGGTTCCGATAAGTGGTGCTATCATACGTCCAGGTTGATGGAGACTTCAACCCATGAAGGGTAACGGCCACGAGAGTCCACCGAGGGGTCAACCTACGAAGAGTCAACGGAGAAGCAACCTTGTCTATTCCACCATGGCTTACGTCCATGAAGGACTATCCTCACTCGGGGTAGATCTTCATGAAGTAGGCGATCTCCTTGACCTTACAGACTTCTTGGTTCAACTCTACACGAAGTGAGAGGCTCCCAAGCGACACCTAAACAATATAGGAGACAACACTCTATAAAAGGTAATAGATGTGGTGGTATGATGAACTCCTCGCTCTTGTGCTTCAAAAGATAGTCTCCTCAACACTCAACCACTCTCTCACGGATTTGGCTTGGGTAGAAGAGATTGATTGGGTGTAAAGCAACTCGGGGAGGCTAGAAATCAAGACTCATATGGTAGGAATGGAATATCTTGATCTCAACCCATGAGTACGTGGCTCTTTCTTAGAAAATGGATGTGGCAAGTGTTGGTTCGTTCTAAGTACTTCCTCTTCGAATGAGAGGCTGGTGGAGGGGTATATATAGGAATCTCCAAAAATCCAACCGTTACAATATTATTGCCCAACTCTGTGAAACCGAAGTAAAAACTCGGTTGCACCGACTAGTGCAAACTGTGGCAACTTCTGGTGTTTCGGTGAGACTGGTATATAAATCTCGGAAGGTCTAATTTTGGATGGCCTAGGCAGTTACGAAACTCGATGGTACCAATTCCTAAAACTCGGAAATTCTGATTCTTAGAAATAGGTAGACACTGAGTTGGTCTTTGATTTTCAATAATACGGAAACTGAACTTGGTGGTTCCAAGATCTTAGGGTTTGGCATAGGATCTGTCTAGGGTAAAACTCGGTATGGCTGATTTGGAAATATTGGTGGCACCAAATTTGTATGTTTAGGCTTTGGACACAATATTTATGGGATAATTTCATGAGCATTTTTTGGTGGCTAACTCTAAGCACTTAAGCAACTAGATCATCATAGATACCTCATACCCTTTTAATAATATTGGCCTTCCTATGGATTCAATTGTGATTTCTCACATAAAAGCAGAATTTAGAGTCTTGAAGCTTGTTGCCAATAGATATTCCTTGCATCTAGGGGATCTTTTCACAATCCTTAGCCAAACCATCATTGAATTTTTCCTGAAATATACTTGGTAGAATCATTAGTCCAATGACATATATGTTGTTATTAATTACCAAAACAACCTAGGGAGAAGTTGTGCTTTCACCGTCACGGGATAGTGGTAGCCTTTGCAATCGGGATATATCATGAACGTGGCAAAACACAACTTTTTCTTCAAACCGTGATCAACAATAGATTTAAGGGAGGACTTGGGTGGGGCTTTTTGCATGGCTTTCAGGCCTGATGTAGCCCTACGCTTAGATGGACTAACTAGAGTTCATTCCTCTTGGCAGTCAATTTGCGAGAGTTTAAATCCCTTCTCCCAATCAGGGTCACCATGGCACCAAAGATGAAAGGAACACTTGAATTGCGCAGAAACAAAAGCTCATTTTAGGAATGATGAAAAAACCCACTTCCTTGCATGAAATATTGATAAAAACACGATCTTGTAAATGTGATACCTTGAGAGAGAAACAATATCTATCAATTGCAGATTCTAGAGCTAATTCAACATTATCCTCACCCGAACAAAAGGAGTGTCTAGCAAAAGACACCACCATAATGAAACGATTAGCTATATTTGTCGGGCGAACCGTGCGGTGGCATGTACTCCATATCTCTTGAGCGAGACCCATCCCCAAAGAAAAATTCAAGTCATGAGAGATTGAAGCATGCACCACCATTGAGATGACAACTGAAGGAGACAAGAAGAAACACCGAAGAAGATGAATGGGTCAGTGGTTGATTTCCACGGAGGGCGTGGAGATCGTCGAGGAGGTGGGAGACGCCATTCGAGTTGATAATGGTAAGATCAATGTTTTTGCCAACCTAGTATACACTTCTCACACATCATACTTGCAAAATAAAAAGGAATTACCCCCCCCCCCCCAATAATTGTTTTTGCAATCAATAGAATGCCAAAAGAATTGTAAGAAAAGTGAGCAAAAGGGGAGCTGTCACTAAACTATTTGAACTTTTATTTTATACTTTCGGTCATGGATTGTGAAAAGATTAATGATAATTAAATTCTAACTATAACTTTTAAGAAAATAAATTTTGAAACAACAACCCTCAAAATAAATGGGAAGTTTAAATGCAAACACAAAAGCCAAAATGTGAGTGACCTCTCCTAACGGTCACCATACCAAGATCATGTGCACGGGCATTGATTCTGTGGAGTACGTCAACTGTCGCTGAAGTGTGTCACCATGCAAGATCATGTTCACAAGCGTAGATTGTGTGGCCTACGTGAGCTGACTTCGGGTCGCTGACGTGTGTCACCATGCAAGATCACGTGCACGGGCGTAGATTGTCTGACCTACTTCAGCTGACTTCGGGTTGCTAACGTGTGGGTTTAGCTCCTAACTTGACGTATGTTATACAATCCACAACCCACTTGCACACCTCCAATAAAACATGACATGTAGCCATTTATTTAGTAAGATTCACATGATGTTCCCCAGTTCTATGCATGCATACTTTTCTGCAACATTTTTTTCATTGGTGAAAAGTATCTTGTATTTACACTAATATAGATCACTGCATGCTTGTAAAGTCATGTATTACAAAAAATGATACGTTACATATTACTTGTATAATAATCTGTCTACAAATACTCTATTTTTAACTAAAGCGGACTATGTATATAATTTAAAGACTGCATCCATAAACAACAAAATGACTATGTATAAACTTTGTGCTAAAATTCTATAGACCCTCTGCAAATTTACAGAAAAATGTACAATCATTTCTTTATTCATTTCCCTTTTCTCCACATCACTAAAATCTTTATGTGGCAACCCTCACTTGAGGGTTGGCTAGACAATGTTCTACATATTCTTACATATGCATTCTTATTTTGGGCAGAGTCTCATGGGTGTGAAATCATTAAAGAAAAAAAATCATGATTGACAAGTTGATTGCTTTCACACCAATACACATGGTTTTTTACATTGCAGTATTAGTTTTCTTTGGACCTACAACAAAGTTATTGTGGATGTGGATTCGTTAAGTTTTCAATCAACCAAAACCGTTTTTTTTCTTTAATATAGGTTATCGCCCTACTTTCAACCAAATACTATGAGTTCCCCCCTGCTTCTAAATTTGACACAAAATCAGTGATGTCCCTAACAAATCATATTGCCAAAAGAAGTATTTTTACACCCCAATAAAAATGTTTGTTTATACGTGTATTTCTTTTACCAAATTTAGTACTCCATCCATCCATATATATAGGGTCTAGTACATTTTTCGAGATTACCTTTGATTATTGATAAGATTAATAGTATATGAAATGTATAATGCGAAAATTATGTCTCCGAATGGTCTTTTCACGTATAAATTTAAGGATATGCTTTATGTAACTTGCATGTCATATATTGCTGCTCTAACAGGTTAAAATTAGCCTCGAAAAATGCATTAGGTCCTATATATATATCTATATATATATATATATATATATATATATTGTGTATATATATATATATATGGATAGAGGGAGTATCAAGATTGTGAGATTGCCGCGTTACCCATTAAATTTTCCACAAAGATACAATCATATCGCCAATAAGTACTCTACATCAAAACAAACACCAAGTAATAATTGTATATTAACTGTACAATCGTATCTCTTAGAAAGAGGGGGAGCAAAATAAGGGTTCTAGAAAAGAGAAAAAAAAGGAAAGAAATGGGGCGGAAAAATCTCAATCTCCAGTTCCCAACTATAAATGCACACCCCCACGACGCCTCGGAGCCGCCTCCTCCTCGCTCTCCGCTCTCCGCTCTCCGCTCTCCCGGCCCCCATTCCCCCACTCCCCAAGCCCGCGTGCTCGTCCCGCCTCCTCCCAATCTCCCATGGCCGACTGCTACGCGCCCGACATGGACGAGCTCCGCTGGCTGCCGCGGGAGATTTTCGCCGATATTGGCATCGCCGACGCCGCCCCGCCATCCGCCGCCGCCGTCGAGGACGTCGCGGTGCACCTCACGGGCATCCTCGTCAGCAAGGAGGGACTTGCGCGCCCGCCTCCGCCGCCGCCACCGGCCCCTTACCACCGCCCCCACGCGCCGCAGGTTTGTAGGCGCTTTCTCGGAGGGCAGGAAACATTCGGGGTTTTGGCTGGTTGTATGTATATGCTTGGTTAACTGATCGAGGTGGCGTGCGTGCGTGGCTGTTTGCAGGTCTCGGCACCGGGAGGGACGGCTCCGGTGGTGTACGGCGGCGGGAGCAATGGTGGTGGCGTGCCGGCGCCGTGGCCGGCCTTGCCCTACTCACCGCCGCTGTGGCAGGTGAGCGGACGCGGCCTCTGTCGCTGCTCCTCCCTTCTTTCAATCCCTACCTTTTTTTTTGTTTTTTCGTTTTCCCCTTGTTGGCTTGTGAGTTCGATCTGTGCACCCTTTTTTGACGCTGATTGCTTTCCTTGCAGGTCCCGACCAATTTCGCCAACGGCGGCGGCAGCGCCCGTTTCCTGGGCCCAAGGAATGCTCCGCTGCGCCCCTCCCACGGCCCACCGCCGACCAAGCGGCGTCTCGGCGGTACCGGTGGTACCGGCGTGTTCCTCCCGCGCGCCCAGGCGTACCAGTACCAGCACAAGGCTGCGGCCAAATCTCCGGCGAAAGGTGAGGCCGCCGTCTCTTGTTTTCTTGTGCTCCGTGCTGCGTTACTACTGCTGCGGTCTGGGTTTTGCATGGATCTCGTGTTGGGCTTTGGGCCTCTTGGGTGCTTGGTCAGGAATACCAAATCTTCGCTGCATTCGCGTGAACGTACTCTACTGCGCATGCTTCATCAGTTATTGATGTGTTTCTAAAAATAATAATCAGTCATTGATGTTTTCCTAGGCATGAAGTACTATGAGGACTACTTTTCGAGCAGTGCGAGGCATTAATTCGTGGAATTGAACACGCTGATTACCCCGTGGATACGCTGCAATATTACCCATGAATGAATGATAAATTGCCCGTTACCACCTGATGATAGATAGAGCCCACATCCACATGCGACTCGACTGTTCCATCGGATGCCATGCTATGCCATGCCATGCCATGGACAACAGAAATGGATCTCTGCAATGCAGGAACCCTGCGTTTTGGGCAGCGCGCTCTGCCCCGTGTAGGAGTAAATCTGTTGCCATAAAAGTACCCAGCCGGGCCCTGGTCTCTGGGCACCCTGACACTTACATCGATCTTTACCTGTTCGATTTCCGTTTCTTTCCACAGCCACAAAAGATTGCTTATGGCCATTTTATTTGTTCTTATTATGTACGCACGCAGGCAGGAAGCCACCAAAGGAGTTGCTCCAGGGGCAGCACCAGCCAGTGCAGCAGCAGCAACGCGGAGACGAAGAGGAGGCAACGAAGGCGACGCAGAAGGAAAAGGAAAGCGCAGCATTACTGGCGCTGCCCCAGGAGTGGACTTACTGAGCGAGACGAGATGATGGCGAACAAACCAGTGCAGTAGCTAGCAGCAGATCATGTTTTGTGTTGTTTTGTCGCGTCATGCAGAAATAACAAGGAATAAGATATGACTAATAAGGGATGCATGCAGTTTTGGTGTAGTACTGGTAGAGTGGGATTACAGTCTTTTTTGAAGAAACTATGGCGGTTCCCTCGGTGTATCATCTTGTACTACTACTACCAGCAGAAATAAAGTGGCGGCTATGATGAATTGTTATCCTTCTGTCGTGTTTGTTGATGCAATGCAATGTACAGTGGTAACTTTCTTTTACTCCGTTGTCCATATCTGGTTTGCAGTACAGCATGGTGGCGCACGCGACAGAAGGCGATACCCAAATTGCAGCCTTGGAATGGAAAGTGAGCAGTGGTGCGTGCAGGACACACACAATGAACAGAGCAGGCGCAGCAGCACGGTGGCTTTTCTCAGCCTCCCTCCCTTCTCTCCTCGCCCTGCCTGCTCACGGACAAGGTGGCTACTGCTGCTGGGCCAAGAAACCGGTCAAAAGCAAGATACTGGTATCCTAGACCGTGGTATTGTTTAGCTTATTTCTGTGCTGTTTCTCTGAAACAAGATAGGACAAGCATCAATGCGGCACGTCCCGTGTTCCTAGAAATTGTAGCGTTTCTTTAGCGTAGAAGAAGTATGACCGTCGGCAAAAGTATCATTCTGCATCCTAGCTCATATGCACCCTAGTGATCTGTAAAATTTAAAAAACTACTAAAAAAAATTTTGAAGACAAATTTTGACGAATTCTGAACCTGCGTGATAAATTTCATGACGAAACAACATTTCAAAAACATAGATATTTTTTATGTTCATTTTATTTTTTTATTATTTTACTAATCACAATAGGGCATATGAGCTCGGGTACAGAAACTTCATGACCGGGCACAAGTTCGATCTTTTGGATTGATCTTCATGTTAGTACGACGTTTTGGCATCAATTTGAGACGACAAAATCTCGATAGGAAGAGCTTCCACTCAAGAATGCGCAACCGAGAAAAACCCTATCATCGATGAGCAAGGGTACATGGCAGCACGTGATTGCTCTTGGCATGAAAATGAAGTCGAGAGGCCACTCGATTTATAAAGGGGCCAGATGGCACCTACGCTACTATCGGGCTGTCATTACGTTCCTTTATGTTGCACAGAGCCAGTTTTTTGAGTTCGGTCCATGTGAAAAAGTTCCTGACTTACACTCCATTGTTGATATCATCTAAGCCGACTAGCATGTGCAACACTTGCCTTATTAGTAGCCGAGGTTAAAAAGCACATTTGCTAAGTATTTGTGATACCCGTCTTATTAGTATTTTTTAGCGGTAGTTGTTTTTCCTTGTTGGATGGGATATTTGGAAGGAAATAAATGCACGCATCTTTGGAAACAGAGTAGGGTTGATAGTGGTCATTATTAGCACGATAAAAGATGAAGCGTTGCTTTGGGCTAGTCGAGGAGCTAGGCATTTGAGTAATGTAATGCCGTGAGAATGATTTGTTAACTCTCTTGGACCGTTGGTGTGGTTATTACATCACAAATACTCTTCTTAATCAAGGAAAATCAAACTAACTACTCCATCGAAATGAAGTCAAGGAAAATGAAAATGAAACTTACTCAAGGAGTATATTTCTAAATAATTTTTCAACAGAGATATTTGACCGGCCTTAAAGTGAGGCCCTTACAAGTCGAAATCAAGTCTAACAGGAAAAAGGAAATAATCAATACATGGCCATCATGACCGACAAAAGGGATGTAACGTCTTCAATATCATCAACCTTGTTTGGAGGCTTATGTGTAGCCGCTCCACATGTCTTTTGTCCATCAGTCTTGCAAACAGTTTCCATAGCTGCAAGAGGATCATCCTTTTGCACATCAAGTCATCGGGGTAGCCAAACATTTTTTCTTCTATCAGGGATTTATTATGAGATGTCGAAAGCGTCCAAACCAAGTCGCAAACCCAACCCACACTACGGTCACTCCCTCTAGTACCATTTATCAATCAACACAACTCGCAAACCCAGCCTGCCACTGGTTGCCAGGAGTTTACTGTTAGGGAACGTTGCACGGGAAACAAAAAAATTTCTACTCACATACAAGATCTATCTATGGTGATGACCATCTACGAGAGGAGAGATCGAATCCACATACCCTTGTAGATCGCTAAGTGGAAGCGTATATAACGTGGTTGATGTAGTTGAACATCTTCGCGATCCAAACTGCAGTATGTCCCGCGATCCCATCATGATCCGTCCCGTGATCCCATCACGATCCATCCCGATTTAGTATCGAACGGACGACACCTCCGCGTCCAGCACACGTACAGCTCGATGACGACCTCCACCTCCTTGATCCAGCAAGCAAGGGTGGAGAGGTAGATGAGTTCTCCGACAGTGCGACGGCGTGACGGAGGTGGTGCAACTGTCCCGGTAGGGCTACACATAGCGCCGCCAAAATCACGAACAGGGGAGAAAACAATCTAGGGAGAGAGAGGGGCGCCAAGGGCTTCATGTGTCCTCTTGGGGCGACCCATCCCCTCTATATATAGGTGGAGGGGAGTGGGGAACCTTCCTTCCCTTCTATACAAAGGTGGACTTTCCACCTTTCCCAACTGCATGGGCATTGAGGGACTTGTGTGCTTGGCCCTATAAGGCCACGATGTCTCCCCTCAGCCCATGCAAACCCTTGGGATGTGGTAGAACCCTTGGTCGACTTACGGACTCCTCCGGAAGTTTTCGGAACCTTCTAGAAGCTTCCCGGTACAATACCGGAAAAACCCAAAACTTTTCCGGTAGCCAAAATATGACTTCCCACATATATATCTTTACCTCCGGACCATTCCATAACTCCTCATGACGTTCGAGATCTCATCCGAGACTCTAAGAAACTTTTTGTTACCATCACACATAACTCATTAATACCAAATCGTCACCAAACCTTAAGTGTGCAGACCCTGCGGGTTCGAGAACTATGCAGAGATGACCGAGACACTCTCTAGCCAATAACTAATAGCGAGACCTCGATGTCCATATTTGCTCCTACATATTCTACGATGATCTATATCGGTTGAACCTCTATGTCAAGGATTCAGTTAGACCCCTATGTTGTTCCCTTTGTCCATCGATAAGTTATTTGCGCGAGATTCGATCGTCGGTATCTCCATACCTAGTTCAATCGTTACCGGCAAGTCTCTTCACTTGTTACGTAATAAAAGATCCTATGACTAACTCTTTAGTCATATTGCTTGCAAGCTTGTTGTGATGTTGTATTACCGAGTGGGCCCTGAGATACCTCTCCGTCACACGAAGTGACAAATCCCAGTCTTGATTCATGCCAACCCAACAAACACCTTTGGAGATACCTGTAGAGCACCTTTATAGTCACCCAAATACGTTGCGACATTTGATACACACAAGGCATTCTTCCGGTTCCCGGGAGTTGCATTATCTCATGGTCATAGAAACAGATACTTGACATGCAGAAAAACAGTAGCAATAAACTGACACGATCACATGATATCTTCATAGTTTGGATCTTGTCCATCACATCATTCTCCTAATGATGTGATCACATTATCAAATGAAAACTCATGTCTATGGCTAGGAAACCTTGACCATCTTTGATCAAAGAGCTAGTCCTTGGAGGTTCACTAGGGACAGTCTGTTGTCTATGTATCCACACATGTATTGTTTCCAATCAATACAATTATAACATGGATAATAAAAGATTATCATGAACAAGGAAATATAATAATAACTAATTTATTATTGCATCTAGGGCATATTTCCAACATTTACCTTCCCAAGGTTTGACACGGCCTGCCACTTTCTCGACTATGGGATCAAGGTCCATGGTCGTTAATGCCCTATTGGATATTGGCATCCCTAGACATATTATGGGGATAGAACCCAACTCACAATTCATCATATGAGCCTCCCTACATTGTGACTCCAAGTCACCACCAGTGACTAATTGTTGGAGAACGTCGCATGGGAAACAAAAAAATTCCTACGCACACGCAATACCTATCCATGGTGATGATCATCTACGAGAGGGGAGAGTGAATCTACATACCCTTGTAGATCTCTAAGAGGAAGCGTATATAACTTGGTTGATGTAGTGGAGCATCTTCGAGATCCAAATCGTAGCCCGTCCGGCGATCTCATCACGATTCGTCCCTCGATCCCATCACGATCGATCCTGAACTAGTGCCGAACAGACGACACCTCCACGTTCAGCACACGTACAGCTCAATGACGATCCCTACCTTCTTGATCCATCAAGAGGGGCAGAGAGGTAGATGAGTTCTCCAGCACGGCGGCGTGGTGGTGGTGGTGGTGAACTAAGCCAGCAGGGCTTCACCTAAGCACCGCCGAACTAGACTAGAGGAGAAACATATCTAGAGAGAAGTAGAGGGAGCACGTGGCAATTAGGGTTAGCCCTCACATGTAAAACCTCTAGTATATATAGGAGGGAGGGAGGGGAGGAGGCAGCCTCAAACCCTCAAGGTTTGGACGAAATTGGAGGTGGAGGAATCCTACTCCAATTCTACTAGGATTAGGATTCGTCCTCTCCACTTGGAAACCCTTTCCACCTTTTGCACCTTTGGGTTTCTTTCCTTCCCACCTCCAATCCGCCTTGGGCTTTAGTCGAGGCTTCGGACAGCCCACTAAGGGCTGGTCCATGTCCTCCCACAGCCCATGAGACCCTTTGGGGTGGGTGGGCCCACCTGGTGGACCCCGGAACCCATTTGTCACTCCCGGTACATTGCCAGAAATGCCCGAAACTTTTCCGGAGTTCAAAACCCACTTTCCTATATATCAACCTTTACCTCCACACCATTTCGGAGCTCCTTGTGATGTCCGGGATCTCATCCGGGACTCTGAACAACTTTCGGTTACCAAACACACATAACTCAATAATACCGAAACGTCACCGGACCTTAAGTGTGCAGACCCTGCGGGTTCGAGAACAATGCAGACATGACCCAAACACTCCCCGGTCAATAACCAATAGCGGGACCTAGATATCCATATTGGCTCCTACATATTCTACGAAGATCTCTATCGGTTGAACCTCTATGTCAAGTATTCAGTTAATCTCGTATGTTGTTCCCTTTGTCCTTTGGTATGTTACTTGCCCGAGATTCGATCGTCGGTATCTCCATACCTAGTTCAATCTCGTTACCGACAAGTCTCTTTACTCGTTCCGTAGTACAAGATATCATAACTAACTCGTTAGTCACATTGCTTGCAAGGCTTGTTGTGATGTTGTATTACCGAGTGGGCCCCGAGATACCTCTCCGTCACACGAAGTGACAAATCCCAGTCTTGATCCATGCCAACCCAACGGACACCTTTGGAGATACCTTTAGAGCACCTTTATAGTCACCGAGTAACGTTGTGACGTTTGATACACACAAGGTATTCCTCCGACGTCTGGGATTTGCATGATCTCATGGTCGTAGGAACGGATACATTGACATGCAGAAAACTGTAGCAATAAACTGACACGGTCATATGCTACGTTTATACTTTGGGTCTGGTCCATCACATCATTCTCCTAATGATGTGATCCCGTTATCAAGTGGCAACACTTGCCTATGGCCAGGAAACCTTGACCATCTTTGATATACAAGCTAGTCAACTAGAGGCTCACTAGGGACAGTGTGTTGTCTATGTATCCACACATGTATTTGAGTTTCCAATCAATACAATTCTAGCATGGATAATAAACGATTATCATGAACAAGGAAATATAATAATAACCAATTTATTATTGCCTCTAGCGCATATTTCCAACAGTCTCCCACTTGCACTAGAGTCAATAATCTAGTTCACATCACTATGTGATTGTAATGAATCTAATACCCATACAATTCTGGGGTTCAATCATATCTTGCTTGTGAGAGAGGTTTTTATTCAACGGATCTGAACCTTTCACATCCGTGTGTGCTTTACAAATCTCTATGTCATCCTATAGATGCTGCTACTACGCGCCATTTGGAACTATTCCAAATGACTGCTCCACTATATGAATCTGGTTTACTACTCAGAGTCATCCGGATTAGTGTCAAAGCTTGCATCAACGTAACTCTTTACGACGAACTCTTCAACCACCTCCATAATCGAGAAAAAATTCCTTAGTCCACTAGTTACTAAGGATGACTTTGACTGCTGTTCAATGATTCAATCCTGGATCACTCTTTTTACCCCTTGACAAACTCATGGCAAGGCACGCATCATGTGTGGGACACAACATGACATACTTTAGAGCCTACGGCTAAGGCATAGGGGACGACCTTCGTCCTTTCTCTTTCTTCTGCCGTGGTCGGGCTTTGAGTCTTACTCAAATTCACACCTTACAAAACAGCCAAGAACCCCTTCTTTGCTGATCTATTTTGAACTCCTTCAAAAACTTGTCAAGGCATGCATTTCATTGAAAGTTCTGTTAAGCGTTTTGATCTATCTCTATAGATCTTGATGCTCAATGGTCAAGTAGCTCTATCCTGGGTTTCCTTTGAAAAACTCCTTTCAAACAACCCTTTATGCTTTCGAGAAATTCTACATTACTTCCGATCAACAATATGTCAACCACATATACTTATCAGAAATTCTATAGTGCTCCCACTCACTTCTTTGGAAATACTAGTTTCTCATAAACCTTGTATAAACCCAAAAGCTTTGATCATCTCATCAAACCGTACATTACAACTCCGATATGCTTGCACCAGTCCATAGAAGGATCACTGGAGCTTGCATACTTGTTAGCATCCTTAGGATCGACAAAACCTTCTGGTTGTATCACATACAACCTTTCCTCAAGGAAACCGTCGAGGAAACAATGTTTTGACATCCTATGTGCAATATTTCATCAATAATACATCAACTGCTCGCATAATTCCAACAGACTTTCAGCCTCGCTACGAGTGAGAAAGTCTCATCATAGTTGTAACGACTAAGATGCAACCCTTTCCTTATTTGGTGGCGAGGCCTCAAAAGGAAAAGGGGCGCATCTACACGTTTCGCAAGCGAGATAATCATAACATTACATAACTGAAAGGGTGACAAGTAGGGCATACACTTAACATCTGATAAGAACATAGTCATATAGTCATACAGGCACGCTTATTCAGAACATGGTATGGTCCAGCTACGAACAAGATGAAAACAGATAAAGCTATGACATCCCGCATGCTGGACCCACGATCACGACCATGGCCTCTAGTCCTCCGGATAAGTCGCGAACAGCCTGCCGCTGTCCTCGTCGAATTCCCACTTCAACTGGCTGTCATCAGTATCTCCTGCATCAGGCGTACCTGTACCTGTGGGTGTTTTTAGTAAACCGTGAGCCACAAGAACTCAGCAATTGAATGACCTTGGTATCAAATCTAGCCGAGTTAATAGGTGAGGAAGGTTAAGTGTATGGGTTTGCATTAACCAAAGCGTATATGGTGGCTACCTTACGATGATCAGAGTAACATTTGGTGGCCTACGCAAGTCGGTCGAAGACTAGATTGATCACTAAGTGATCCTGAACACCTACCTACATCAATCATAAACCCACCATGTTCTCGATGAGAGAAGCAGCTCTGAAAGAGATCGTCATGGTTACGCACTCAGTTGCCAGTTTTATTATAATTACTTTAAGTTGTCTAGAACTGGATGTTAACAAAATATCCATATTTCCACATAACCGCGGACACGACTTTCCGAAAGATTAAACCATGCAAGGGTGCTCCAACTAGTCCATCACAAATTACCACAGGCCGCATAGTAATCCTCTACGACAAAACTCGTGATCTCATCGGATTAGTTAGAGGCAAACCTCAACTTTGAGGAGACCCAAAGTTTCACCGGAATCCCAATGCGCAAGATATGTCGCTAAGGTAAGACAAATCTGGCAAGACCTCCCGACGTGTCGACGAACCCGATAGGAGCCGCGTATCTCGTTTTGAGGACACGGTCGGATGAGCGCAGCGTACAGTGGCCTGACAGAAATCTCCCGAGTTGCCCCGGGTTGGCCCCGCACACGACTCTAGTTTAGACCAACACTCATGAGGAGCACTGGCCCGGGGGTTGGTTAGATTCCTCGGGGTAGCTATTCCCTATGCATTTAATTATTAAGTTATTAGAAGGTTAAAACCAAAGTTGGGTCCTGCCAGACAAGCCTTAACATTATATGATTTATCAAGGGGGTCCCCATAACAACCCCGAACGTGTTAGGTGCGGTCAGTTATGGAATAAAACACCGGTAGCCGAAACTAAGGCGGCAACAACGGAACAAATCACCCGGCAAAAGGCTAGGCCTTCCGTTATTTACCAAGTATATAGGTGCATTAATTAAATAGCAGTTAAACAAAATGATATCAATATACCCATGTTATCACATGGACCAGCTGGCACCTGCAACTAGCAATGTTATCCATTAGTGGTTGAGGAAGCCTACTTAGCGAAACAATATTTGCTAGGAAAGGGAAGTGTTTTAGGTTCATGGCAAAGTTTGATGGCATATCTATCATGTGGTAGGTAGCGGGCATGTAATGAAGGAAACATAACTCTAAGCATAACAAAGCTAGAAACGGTGTCAAGGTCACAGTCATCTTGCGTGTGATTTCTTCAGGCTGGAACTGCTCTTGTTCTTCCTGCACAAACTCTCCAGAATCCACGTACTCACTCTCCATTCCCGATGCTACCTAAAGATAAGTTAACAGCAAATAAACACCAACAAAACATAATGCAACAACCAATATGATGCATGTGTGAAGAAGAAGGCATGCATGCACCACTATTCTAGTCACTTTCACATGAATTAGTTGAGTTGTTTATATTCTGGATAGAACCTCATGTTAATTTATCTTGACATGCATTAACATGTCATAATCATATGCCTCACGAGAAAACGATGGAAAAACCTATAAAGAACATCGTGAACGGAGTCTTGGATCAACATGAAACTACAAAACAAGTTACGAAGGCCTACGGGTTCAAAACAGCCACAAACACAATTATATGGGCACTCACTCGTGTAACTAGGTTGCCAAATTAGCAAGCACCAAAATAAAAGTGGGATGGTTTTTGAGAACACACAAAACCATCAACCATAGCTCACAAAAGCCCAAAAACTAGTTTGACAACAATCTGTTTTTAACAGCAACATAACACTTTGACCACAAGATCTACAACAGCTACAACCCTCTAAATAATTCAAACAAGACATGAAACTGAAGCCATCCAACTGCATTACAACCTCTAACAAGAAGCTAAGGCAAAGGAATCACAAATCAACAAATATACAACCTCTAACTTGGACAAAATATCACAGATTGGGACTTGGTGAAAATTGCAGATTTTCACCAACTACTTATGCTCTGAAGCATTTTGGTAGCCTCCAAAATGATATCTATAGGAGGTGTCTGGGCATGAAATTTGACAGAGAGCTAGGCAAACATACCAGCAAACAAACATTAGTTTGTTGCTTGGGCTAATTCCCAACAGAGGAGCAAATAAACAACACAACAAGGGAAGAAAATAACCACACGTTCCCAAACTTTGTGAAATTCACAGTTTTTCTCAAAACTGTCATTTTGAGTCAAGTGCTTACTTTGACAAGGTGTATTAGCAACATGCAAGAACCTATGAACAAAATATATGTCCCCATGTTGTAGAGGGGTTCACCCACTACCATATTTACCTATGAAGCAACCGAAAAGAACAACACTCTACCTATTATGAGGCTCTAAACAGGGCAAGAAAAACATAAGTTGCAACCTTAGGGAAAATCTTACTACCTCCACAACAACAAAACAAACATGGAGAAAAATATATATAGTGAGGGGGGTCCACCTGGCAGTGGCCCTGTCACAGGATGACATGTGGGTCCTTCGGACCCACTGTCATACACACACAAATACACACACATACACACATACACACATACAGACATCAAAAATAAAAGGTGCCATTGGGGGGATCGAACCCACCACCTCTGGTGGAGCTGGCTACTCCCACCACTGGGCTACCACTTTGTTGCTGTACTAACAGGCGCATCAGAACAGGTAACACTGCTGCCAAATCCATCTCAGGGGAAAATAATGCCACAAAAACAAAAGGGCCGTCGGGGATTTGAACCACGACCCCCTCGTAGGGGCGCCGCGCTGGAACCAGTCGAGCTAGGAGGCGCGGTTCTGAACCAGAAGGGGTTCTGAACCAGTTAGGCTACGACGCACGACAACCTATCTTCTTCTACCTCCAGAACAGGGGAGGAGGAGCTCGGCTCCAGCGATGATGCGGCAACGGAGGCAACAACTAGGGACCAGCGGGGATGCGGGAACCTCAGGGGGTTCCATTCCCGTGACTAACTCCACGGGAGGGAGCCCGCAACAGCGGCTCGACAGAGCCAGTGCTCAGGCCAGGCGGCGCTCGACTCGGCATCCTATGGCACGCAGAGGGGAGAATCTATGCACGGGGAAGAAGAGAGGGTGATGGCGCTCACCCTTGGGCTGCTCAGAGGCGCACTTGATGCCGAGAAGAAGGAAGAAGAGAGGGGCGGCGCCGATGACTCTTCTCCGCTCCGACCCTGACGAAGACGACGAGGAGGGGAACCACCTTCCTAGCGCCGGGAACGGGACGAGGGAGGATCCAGCATCCTTCCTGCGCGCTTGGACTCATCGGAGAAGCACCGCCGACGAGGACAGACGAAGGTGAGGCGACAACGGCACTGTCTGAATCTCTCTCTCTCTGAATCTATCTCTGAACCCTTACCTGCACAGGGGGAAAGAAGGAGGAAGAGAGAAAGGCGACGGAGGAGAGGGAACCCTAGGCACGCACGCCGAGGGGGGGCTCTAAATAGGGCCAAGGCATGACGGCGTCGGTGCCCGTGCCACACAACGCGGCCTCTCTCTCTCACAACTCTCTGACGGAAAGCAACAGAGGGGCACGACGTGAGGAGGAAGAAGGAAAGGAGAGTGGGCTCTAGCGCGAGGGAAAAAAGAAATGGGCCACGAGCCCATCCAACTCCCTCACACCTCTTTTAAAACAAATGCTGGTTTTTCTTTTACAAATAAATCAAACAAGCTTTGGAATAAAGCTAGGGAAGGAAAAAAAGGAATAAACTGAAAATAAATATAAGTCTCTAAAATGCTGCTCCTATTTATAAAAATAAAGGAGGCATTTTAGAGCTAAGTAAATTTACTTGTTTAAATAAAGCTGCCCATGTTTTTAAATATAATAAAAAGGAAAATAACTTCACATAAGTGAGGGTTGTCACCCACAAATATTTTAAAGTATTTTCCAAAGAAGATGAACTTTTTTAATGGCCCAAACCAGAAACTTAATTCTGCCTCAACATATAAAGGAGAGGGGGGGGGGGTTGGGCTATGGTGCAACTAAGAATTTGAAGGACCTTGTTGCACCCACACCACACTTCACAAACACAATCCACATGCAATTACATCACCAAGGTAGTCACCACCACAAGAACAAGATGATATGCATGATGCATGAGATGCACATGAAATGATAACCACCTCCATAACATAGGTTCAACAAGGTTGCCACAATTGGAAAATCTTACAAAAGAGGAAAGAAAGCATATGGGCTGTTACAACTCTTCCACACTAAAAGAGGATCTCGACCCGAGATTTAGGACTGGAATAACTTTGGAAATTCGGAACAAAGGTGATCCTCGTGCTCCGAAGTGGCCTTTTGTCGGAGTGATGTGACCATTGCACTTTGAGAAACTTGGATTGACTTATTGCGAGTCTTGCGCTCAGTCACTTCAAGAACTGCAACTGGATGCTCATGGTAGGATAGGTTGGGCTGGAGGTCGATATCTTGGAGATCAACTGTGCGCTTGGGAGTCTTGAAGCATCTCCGGAGCTTAGAGACATGAAACACGTCATGCACATTTGAGAAGTTGGAAGGGATCTCTAACTGACATGCAAGATCGCCTCTCTTGCCAACAATTCTGAAAGGCCCTGTAAAACGAGGAGCAAGCTTTCCTTTGATGCCGAAGCGCTGAGTGTCCTTCATGTGAGACACTTTGAGATACACGAAATCATTGAGCTGAAAAGTGACGTCACGATGCTTGCTATCGTAGTAGCTCTTTCGACGGGACTGCGCTGTTTTGAGATTATCTCGAATGACATGGCACATTTCTTCTGCTTCTGCAATCACGTCATTCCCAAGAATCTGACGCTCACCAGTCTTTGACCAATTGAGTGGGGTATGACACTTCCTGCCATAAAGAATTTCGAATGAAGCCTTGCCTGAGCCTGCCTGATAGCTGTTGTTGTATGAGAACTCAGCAAAAGGTAGGCAGTCTTCCCACATCATTCCAAACGAAATCGCAAAGGCTCTTAGCATATCCTCGAGGACCTGATTGACTCTCTCAACTTGCCCACTAGTCCGAGGATGGAAAGCTGTACTTAATCGAATCTTAGTACCCATCGCAGACTGAAATGAATCCCAGAACTTGGAAGTAAAGATGCTTCCGCGATCCGAAGATACCAGCATTGGAACCCCACGCAATGAGACTATCCTTGACGTATCCAACTCTGCAAGCTGAGCTGCCGAGATAGATCCCTTGACTGGAAGGAAATGAGCGAGTTTGCTCAACTTGTCGATGACGATGAAGATGTCATCGTTGCCTTTCTTGGACTTTAGAAACCCAGTGACGAAATACATCTCAACATGATCGAATTTCCACTCAGGAATGGGCAACGGATGCAAGAGACATGCTGGAAGTTGATGCTCTGCTTTCACTCCGCGACAAACATCACATTCATTTACGAACTGAGCAATTTCACGCTTCATGCGAGTCCACCAGAAGGTCTGTTTCAGATCGTGATACATTTTGGAACTTCCTGGATGTATCAAGAGAAGAGAATTATGGGCTTCTTCCATGATAACTCTCCTGAGCTTCCCTTTCGGAACGACAAGGTGATCCTCGAAGAGCAAGGTATCTCTATCATCAACACGGAAGCATTTATATTTGGGAATGCTCTTTGCCAAGCCAATCTTAACTTTCTTCACCATTGCATCAAGAAGTTGAGCTTGTCGGACTTGGTTTTCCAAGATAGGAGAAATTTGGAGATTAGCAAGAAATCCGTGAGGTACTAACTGAAGGTTGAGCTTCCTGAAAGATTCACAAAGATCAGGCTGGAGATGCTTCAGAATGAGACTATTGCAGTAAGCCTTTCTGCTCAAAGCATCTGCAATGGCATTAGCTTTGCTTGGAGTGTAGTCAATGCTCGAATTGTAATCTTGGAGCATTTCCACCCAACGAGTTTGCCGAAGATTGAGGTTAGGCTGGGTGAAGATGTATTTGAGACTCTTGTGATCGGTGTAGACCTCAACATGTCTGCCCAACAAGAGATGTCTCCAAGTCATCAGAGCATATACCACTGCCGCCAACTCAAGATCATGAGTGGGGTAATTCTTCTCACTTGGCTTCAACTGCCTCGATGTATAAGCTACCACTTTCTTACCTTGCATCAGAACTACACCAAGACCTTGAAGAGAGGCATCACAGAACACTTGGTAAGACTTGGAATCGTCAGGAGAAATCAAGACTGGAGTAGAAGTTAGCTTCTCTTTGAGTGTGTCAAAGGCCAACTAACACTCTGGAAACCAGACAAACTTCACACTCTTCTGAAGAAGGCTTGAGAGAGGCTTAGCAATCTTGGAAAAATTCTCAACGAATCTTCTGCAATAGCTTGCAAGCCCGAGAAAGCTTCGAAGGTGCTTCACATTCTGAGGAGGTTCCCACTCAACAATGGCCTGCACCTTTGATGGATCAACTTTGATGCCCTCGGCAGAGATGATGTGCCCAAGGCACATAACTTCCTTCAACCAGAACTCACGTTTGGAAAACTTGGCATAGAACTTATGCTCTCTTAGCTTATCAAGCACAAGCGGGAGATGTTCTTCATGCTCTTCCTCAGTTTCTGAAAAAGACCAGAATGTCATCAAGATACAACAAGACAAATTCATTCTTGAATGGGGAGAAGATATAATTCATCATCCGACAAAAGGTCGGTGGAGCATTGGCGAGACCGAAAGACATCACTGTGTACTCATACGAGCCAAAGCTTGTCCTGAAGACAGTCTTGGGAATGTCTTCTTCACGAATGCGAATATGATGATAGCCCATCCTGAGATCAAGCTTCGATAAGATCTTAGCCCCTTTCAATTGCTCGAACAACTCATTAATGTTGGGAAGTGGATACTTGTTTTTGATCATCTTCTTATTCAATGGGCGGTAATCGACACAGAGTCGGTCCGTGCCATCCTTCTTCTTGATGAAAAGAACTCCAAAACCCAAGGAGATGAGCTTGGTCTGATCAGACCCAGACGTTCTTGCTCATCAAGTTGCTTCTTCAGCTCCTTCAGCTCTTCTGGACCCAGTTTGTACGGACGCTTGCATACTAGTTCAGTACCCGGTTCAAGCTTAATTACGAACTCAACTGCCCGGTGCGGAGGCATTCCTGGAAGTTCTTTCAGAAAGACATCTTCATACTCGCAGACCACTGGGACTTGAGAAATTGGAGAGATCTCACCCTTCTAATTCAAGGAAAACAGATAGACCGTGTCATCACGTGCCGTGAAGATAATCACGTCCTCCGAAGGATGAGTTAGCTTCACTTCTTTAGCTTCGCAATCAATAGACGCCTTGTTCATAGCCAACCAATCCATCCCAAGGATCAAATCAATATCAGAGTTGCCAAGGACAATAGGAGAAGCCATAAAGGCATAATCACCCATCTCGACAGAGATATCCGGAACTATGCGACTAGAATTCAAAATCAAACCAGGAGACCCCCGACATAGGCTTAGGAAAATTTTGATAATCAAACTCATGCTTGACGAAAAATAACTTTGACATAAAGCAATGCGAAGCACCAGAATCAAACAAGACTTTTGCAGGAGAATCATTAATCAAGAGATTACCCATTATCACGTCTGAGGAGTTTTTTTGCTTCCGCTGCATTCACCATATTGACCCGCGCAGACCTGGGATTGAACTTCACCATAGCATTGCCTGGAGGCTTCCCTCGAGGAGGGGGCAGAAGACGCTGCTGAGAGGTGCACTTGTTGGAGTAGTGACCCTTCTGCCCACACTTTTGACAAGTGACATCTGACAATGGCCGGAATTGCACTTGAGGATTCCCTTGCTTCTGCTGCTGAAACCTCTCCTGGAAAGCTGGGTTGGGTGGGTGGGAAGAACAATGACCACGTGACTACTTGAACTGCTAAATCCGCTGAGGAGGAGGAGACACCCAATATTTCTACTGCTTCTGGACCACCTGAGTTGAGGGCGAGGAGCTGGAGTCTCTGGAACGCTTCCTCGAATTCTCCACTTTGAGCAAAGCTGCTTCAGCCCTGAGAGCCAAGTTATAGAACTCATCGAACTCATCGGGATCGTGCAAGGCAAGGGCCAACTGCAAGTCCTCCCTCAGACCACCTCTGAACTGATAGATCTTGCTCTTCTAATCTGGTATGTCCTGCAAAGCATATCGAGCCATATCGTGGAACTCGACATTGTACTTGTACACAGAGGATCCTCCATGCTTCAAGCGTTTGAACTTCTCACGCATCTCTTCCATAAAGCTAGACGGGATATAGTGAGACCTGAAATCCTTGCAGAAATCGTCCCAACGGATCAGTCTGCCTCCCGTGGAGTCCTTCAACTGCTGCCACCAAATTGCTACCTGCCCCTTGAGCTAAAATGTTGCAAACTTGACGAAGTCCTCTGGTCGGACATTGCTGCACTCAAAGTGTCTGTTCATTTACGAATCCAGTCCTCGACATCGAATGGCTAGTCAGAAGACGTGAAGGACTTCGGCTGGTTCGCCAGGAATTGATTCAGAGATGCAAAGTGATGACCACCATGGTTGAAATTGCCGCCCTGCTGATTGTTCCTCTCTTCCAACAGCTGATGTAACATCTGGGTGTTAGCATTTGTTGCAGCCATCGCCGCTTGCCATGCCTCTGGAGGAGGAGGCGACGGCGGAGGAGGAGGCGGTGGCGGAGCATCAGCACCCTCGCGACCCGGATTCTGGTGAGTTGGTGGAGCCATCGTGAAGACGGACACCATGTTAGACCAGAGATAATCATAACATTACATAACTGAAAGGGTGACAAGTAGGGCATACACTTGCCATCTGATAAGAACATAGTCATATAGTCATACACGCACACTTATTCAGAACATGGTATGGTCCAACTATGGACAAGATGAAAACAGATAAAGCTATGACATCCCGCATGCTGGCCCCACGATCACGACCACGGCCTCTAGTCCTCCGGATATGTCACGTACAACCTGCCTCTATCCTCATCGAACTACCACTTCAACTGGCCGTCATCAGTATCTCCTGCATCAGGCGTACCTATACCTATGGGTGTTTGTAGTAAACTGTGAGCCACAAGGACTCAGCAATCAAATGACCTTGGTATCGAATCTAGCCAAGTTAACAGGTGAGGAAGGCTAAGTGTATGGGTTTGCAGCAACCTAAGTGTATATGGTGGCTACCTTACGATGATTAGAGTAACATTTGGTGGCCTACGCAAGTCGGCCAAAGACTAGATTGATCACTAAGTGATCCTGAACACCTACTTACGTCAATCATAACCCCACCAAGTTCTCGATCAGAGAAGGAGCTCTAAAACAGACAGTCACGGTTACACACTCAGTTGGCTGTTTTATTAGAATTACTTTAAGTTGTCTAGAACCGGATGTTAACAAAATATCCATAGTTGCCACATAACTGCGGGCACGACTTTCCGAAAGATTAAACCCTCCAGGGGTGCTCCAACTAGTCCATCATAAATTACCACATGCCGCATAGTAATCCTCTACCACGAAACTCGTGATCTCGTCGGATTCCTTAGAGGAAAACCTCAACTTTGAGGAGACACAAAGTTTCACCGGAATACCAATGCGCAAGATATGTCGCTAAGGAAAGACAAATCTGACAAGAACCCGATCGGAGTCGCGTATCTCGTTCTCAGGACACGGTCAGATGAGCGCAGGGTACAGTGGTGTGATAGAAATCTCCCGAGTTGCCCTGGATTGGCCCCGCACACGACTCTAGTTTGGACCAACACTCATGAGCAGCACTGGCCCGGGGGTTGGTTAGATCCCTCGGGGTAGCTATTACCTATGCATTTAATTATTAAGTTATTAGCAGGTTAAAACCAAAGTTGAGTCCTGCCAGACAAACCTTAACACTATACGATTTATCAAGGGGGTCCCCATAATAACCCCAAACATGTTAGGAGTGCTCAGTTATGGAATAAAACACCGGTAGCCGAAACTAAGGCGACAACAACGGAACAAATCACCCAACAAAAGGCTAGGCCTTCCATTATTTACCAAGTATATAGGTGCATTAATTAAATAGCTGTTAAACAAAATGATATCAATATGCCCATGTTATCACATGGACCAGCTGGCATCTGCAACTAGCAATGCTATCCATTAGTGGTTGAGCAAGCCTACTTAGCCAAACAATATTTGCTAGGAAAGGGAAGTGTTTGAGGTTCATGGAAAAGTTTGATGGCATATGTATCATGTGGTAGGCGGCGGGCATGTAACGAAGGAAACGTAACTTTAACCATAACAAAGCTAGAAACGGTGTCAAGGTCACAGTCATCTTGCGTGTGATTTCTTCAGACTGGAACTGCTCTTGTTCTTCCTACACGAACTCTCCATAATACCCGTACTCTCTCTATGTTCCTGATGCTACCCAAAGATAAGATAACAACAAATAAACACTAGCAAAACATAATGCAACAACCAATATGATGCATGTATGAAGAAGAAGGCATGCACCACTATTCTACTCACTTTCACATGAATTAGTTGAGTTGTTTATATTCTAGACAGAACCTCATGTTAATTTATCTTGACATGCATGAACATGGCATAATCATATGCATCAGGAGAAAATGATGCAAAAACCTATAAAGAACGTCGTGAACGGAGTCTCGGATCAACAGGAAACTACAAAACAAGTTACGAAGGGCTACGGGTTCAAAACAGCCACAAACACAATTATATGGGCACTCACTGGTGTAACCAGGTTGCCAAATGAGCAAGCATCAAAATACAAGTGGGATGGTGTTTGAGAACACACAAAACCATCAACCATAGCTCACACAAGCCCAAAAACCAGTTTGACAACAATCTGTTTTTAACAGCAACATTGCACTTTGACCACAAGATCTACATCAGCTACAACCCTCTAAATAATTCAAATAAGACATGAAACTGAAGCCATCCAACTGCATTACAACCTGATGTCCGTTATTCTACTACACAAAAGACCTTCCTGTGGCGCCAAAAATGGGCACGTTGACGACACCAGGAATCCTTCTGCGTTGGTGTTCCCTCGAAGCGGAGAGGATGATGTAGCACAGCGGAGGTAAGTATTTCCCTCAGTTTGAGAAGCAAGGTATCAATCCGGCGGAGGAGTATCTTAAGATCCTGCACAAACACAAAAAGTTGCATCCAACGCTATGAAGGGGTTGTCAATCCCTTATAGATTGTTTGCCAAGTGAGAACTGGAAGCAACAAAGTAACAAAGCAAAGTAAAAGCGGAGTTGTAAACGATGGATGTGAATAGACCCGGGGGCTGTAGTGTGTACTAGTGTCTTCTCTCATGAAAGCAAGTAGACGGAGGGTGAACAAATTACTGTCGAGCAATTGATAGAACTGTGCAGAGTCATGACGATATCTATGCAATGATTATTTCTATAGGCATCACGTCCGAAACAAGTAGACCGATACTTTATGTATCTACTACTATTACTCCACACGTTGACCGCTATCCAGCATGCATCTAGTGTATTAAGTCCATAAGAACAGAGTAACGCCTTAAGCAAGATGACATGATGTAGAGGGATAATCTGAAACCAATGATAAAACCCCATCTTTTTACCCTTGATGGCAACTGCTTGATGTGTGCCTTGCTGCCCCTACTGTCACTTGGAAAGGTCACCACATGGCAGAACCCAAAACCAAGCACTTCTCCCATTGCAAGAATCATAGATCTAGTTGGCCAAACAAAACCCAAGACTCGAAGAGACTTACAAGGATATCAAATCATGCATATAAGAAATCAGCAAAGACTCAAATATATATCATAGATAATCTGATCACAAGTCCACAATTCATCGGATCTCGTCAAACACACCGCCAAAGAAGATTACATCGGATAGATCTCCATGAAGATCATGGAGAACTTTGTATTGAAGATCAAAGAGAGAGAAGAAGCCATCTAGCTACTAACTACGGACCCGTAGGTCTGAAGTGAACTACTCACAAGTCATTGGAGGGGCGATGATGATGATGAAGAAGCCATCCAACTCCAAAGTCCCCTCCGGCAGGGCGCCGGGAAGGGTCTCCAGATGAGAAATCAGCAGCAAGAAGAATCAACTCAAAAGCTCTTACAGAAAAGAAATGCAAATTCTTTTGGTGAGCAGAAAGTTTCTGTCTTTTCCAGCGTGACCAAAGGATCATCCCCAAGACTAATCATAACGGTTTTGCTTGGCACAAACGCAAAAAGAAAAACAAAAAACACAATCATAACATAATTATGAAAGTGTGGAAAACAGAAAACAGAAAGAAAAAGGATAAATTCATTGGGTTGCCTCCCAACAAGCGTTTTTGTTTAACGCCCCTAGCTAGGCATCAATGATGCTCTCACAAAAGACAAGAATTGAAGCATAACAAGAGCAGCCTAAAGCATGTGAAAACCACATCTAAGTCTAACATACTTCCTATGCATAGGCATTTTATAGGAAAACAGATTTTCAAGGCAACCAATAGTTGCCATATGCAAGGAAGAAGAAAGAGACAAGAGCAATCTCAACATCACGAGGGGTGATTTGGTAACATGAAAGTTTCTACCAAATATTTTTCCTCTCTCATATCAATTACATGTGGGATCATATTCGAATTCAACAATATAGCTATCCCATAGGATATTCTTTTCATGATCCACATGCATGCAAAGTTGACGCTCTTCAAAAACAGTGGGATTATCATCAAATAAAGTCCTGACTTCTCCAATCCCACTTTCAGTATTGTTGCAAATATCATATTCATCATGAGGTTTGAACAAATTTTCAAGATCATAAGAAAGATAATCACCCCAATCATGATTATTGCAACAAGTAGTGGACAAAGCAAAACTAGCATCCCCAAGCTTAGGGTTTTGCATAATTTTAGCATGATTATCACTAATAGAATTTATAGTGAAACCATTGCAATCATGCTTTTCATCCAAGGAGCCCTCGTGAATCACTTCATGAATTTCTTCCTCACAATTTTCCGATTCACGCATCTTATGCAAAACTCCAAATAAATAGTCAATTGCCCTCAACTCACTAGCAATTTGTTCCACACGAGTGGGTCTCTTAAAGAGACTAGCAAGTGGATGAGGATCCATATCACTAGATTTTCAGCAAGCGAAGATGCAAGCATATTGAGGGCACATGGCACACAAGCGAACAGAAAGCAAGTGAGAAAAAGGGCGAACGAGAAAAAAACAAAAGAAAACGGCAAAGGTGAAAGGCAAATGAAAACGACAAATGTGAAGTGGGAGAGAGGAAAACGATTGGCAACTGGCAACAAAAGTAAATGCAAGAGAAGAGTTTGTGAGACCTACTTGGATAGATCTTGATTTCTCCTCCCCGGCAACGACACCAGAAATGGCGTGTTGACGGGAGATTATTCTTGTTTTGATCTTCCTCGGCAAGCGATCCTCCTCCCTGGCAACGGCGCCAGAAATGCTTCCGATGTCCGTTATGCTACTGCACAAAAGAACTTCCCATGGCGCCAGAAATGGGCACGTTGACGACACCAGGAATCCTTCTACGTTGGTGTTCCCTCGAAGCGGAGAGGATGATGTAGCACAGCGGAGGTAAGTATTTCCCTCAGTTTGAGAACCAAGGTATCAATCCGGCGGAGGAGTATCTTAAGATCCTGCACAAACACAAAAACTTGCACCCAACGCTATGAAGGGGTTGTCAATCCCTTATAGATTGTTTGCCAGGTGAGAACTGAAAGCAACAAAGTAACAAAGCAAAGTAAAAGCGGAGTTGTAAACGATGGATGTGAATAGACCCGGGGGCCGTAGTGTTTACTAATGGCTTCTCTCATGAAAGCAAGTAGACGGAGGGTGAACAAATTACAGTCGATCAATTGATAGAACTGTGCAGAGTCGTGATGATATCTATGCAATGATTATTTCTATAGGCATCATGTCCGAAACAAGTAGACCGATACTTTCTGCATCTAATACTATTACTCCACACGTCGACCGCCATCAAGCATGCATCTAGTGTATTAAGTCCATAAGAACAGAGTAACGCCTTAAGCAAGATGACATGATGTAGAGGGATAATCTCAAACCAATGATAAAACCCCCATCTTTTTACCATTGATGGCAACTGCTTGATGTGTGCCTTGCTGCCCCTACTATCACTGGGAAAGGTCACCACATGGCAGAACCCAAAACCAAGCACTTCTCCCATTGCAAGAATCATAGATCTAGTTGGCCAAACAAAACCCAAGACTCGGAGAGACTTACAAGGATATCAAATCATGCATATGAGAAATCAGCAAAGACTCAAATATATATCATAGATAATCTGATCACAAGTCCACAATTCATCGGATCTCGACAAACACACCGCCAAAGAAGATTACATCGGATTGGACTCCATGAAGATCATGGAGAACTTTGTATTGAAGATCCAAGAGAGAGAAGAAGCCATCTAGCTACTAACTACGGACCTGTAGGTCTGAAGTGAACTACTCATGAGTCATTGGAGGGGCGATGATGATGATGAAGAAGCCCTCCAACTCTAAAGTCCCCTCTGGCAGGGCGCCGGGATGGGTCTCCAGATGAGATATCGCGGAAACGGAAGCTTGCGGCGGCGGAAAAGTATTTTCGAGGCTCCCCTGATTTTTTGCAGAATATTTGGGAATTAATAGGCCAAAGACCTAGGTCAGGGGGCGGCCAGGGAGGCCACAAGCCTGCCCACCGCCGCCTCCCCTGGTGGCGGAGTGGGGGCTTGTGGGCTCCCTGGAGCCCACCTAGCTTGGCCCAAAAGCCCCCTGGACTTCTTCCGTTCGGGAAAAAATCATTTCGGGGTTTTTCTTCAGTTTGGACTCCGTTCCAAAATTAGATATGAAAAGAGTCAAAAACACGGAAAAAACAGGAACTGGCACTTGGCACTGAATTAATAAGTTAGTCCCAAAAAGTTATAAAAAGGTACATAAAACATACAAAGAAGGCAAGATAACTACGTGAAAACATCAAAATTATAGATACGTTTGAGACGTATCACAATCTCTAACAAGAAGCTAAGGCAAAGGAATCACAAATCAGCAGATATACAACCTCTAACTTGGACAAAATATCACACATTGGGACTTAATGAAAATTACAGATTTTCACCAACTGATTATGCTCTGAAGCATTTTGGAAGCCTCCAAAATGATAACTAGAGGATGTGTGTGGGCATGAAATTTGACAGAGAGCTGGGCAAACATACCAACAAACAAACATTAGTTTGTTGCTTGGGCTAATTCCAAATAAAGGAACAAATATGAACAACACAACACGGGAAGAAAATAACCATAGATTCCCAGACTTAGTGAAATTCACAGTTTTTCTCAATACTGTCATTTTCAGTCAAGTGCCCACTTTGACAAGGTGTATTAGCAACCTGCAAAAACCTATGAACAAAATATATGTCCCATGTTGTAGAGGGGTTCACCCACTACCATATTAACCTATGAAGCAGCCCAAAAGAACATCACTCTACCTATTATGTGGCTCTAAACAGGGAATGAAAACCATGAGTTGCAACCTTAGGGAAAATCTTACTACCTCCACAACAACAAAACAAACATGCAGAAAAAATATGGTGAGGGGGGTCCACCTCGCAGTGGCCCTCTCACAGGATGACATGTGGGTCCTCTGGACCCACTGTCATACACACACAAATACACAGATACACACATACACACATACACACATACACGCAACAAAAATAAAAGGTGCCAGAGGGGGGATCGAACCCACCACCTCTGGTGGAGCTAGCTACTCCCACCACTGGGTTAGCACCTCGTTGCTGTACTAACACGCGCATCAGAACAGGTAACACTGCTGCCAAATCCATCTCAGGGGAAAATAATGCCAGAAAAACAAAAGGGCCGCCGGGGATTCGAACCCACGACTCCCTGGTAGGGGCACGGCGCTGGAACCAGTCAGGCTAGGAGGGGGGTTCTGAACTAGAAGGGGTTTTGAACCAGTTAGGCTACGACGTACGGCAACCTATCTTCTTCTACATCCAGAACACGGGAGGAGGAGCTCGGCTCCGGCGATGATGCGGCAACGGAGGCAACAACTAGGGACCGACGGTGATACGGGAATCTCAGGGGGTTCCATTCCCATGCCTAACTCCACGGGAGGGATCCCACAACGGCGGCTCGACGGAGCCACTGCTTCGGCCAGGTGGCGCTCGATCCGGCGTCCTATGGCACGCAGAGGGGAGAATCTAAGTGCGGGGAAGAAGAGAGGGGGATGGTGCTAACCCTGGGGCTGCTCGGGGGCACGCTTGACGCCGAGAAGAAAGAAGAAGAGAGGGACGACGGCTCTGCTCTGCTCTGCTCCGACCCTGAAAAAGACGACGAGGAGGGGCCGACAGAGGAGGGGAACCACCTTCCTAGCGCCGGGAACGAGACGAGGGAGGATCCAACATCCTCCCTGCCCGCTTGGACTCGTCAAGGAAGCACCGGCGACGAGGAGGGACGATAGCGAGGCGACGATGGCACTGTGTGAATCTCTCTCCGAACCCTTACCTACAGAGGGGGAAAGAAGGATGAAGAGAGGCTGGCGGCGGAGGAGAGGGAACCCTAGGCACGCACACCGGGGGGGGGGGGGGCTCTAAATAGGGCCGAGGCATGATGACGTCGGCGCCCGTGCCATGCCACGCGACCTCTCTCTCTCTCACAGCTCTGTGACGGAAAGCAACAGAGGGGCATAACGTGAGGAGGAATAAGGAAAGGAGAGTATGATCTAGCGCCAGGGAAAAAGGAAATGGGCGAGGAGCCCATCCAACTCCCTCACACCTCTTTTAAAACAAACATTTGGTTTTCTTTTACAAATAAATAAAACCAGCTTTGGAATAAAGCGAGGGAAGGAAAAAAAGGAATAAACTGAAAATAAATATAAGTCTCTAGAATGTTGCTCCTATTTATAAAAATAAAGGAGGCATTTTAGAGCCAAGTAAATTTACTTGTTTAAGTAAAACTGCCCCTATTTTTAAATATAACAAAAAGGAAAATAACTTCAGATAAGTGAGGGTCGTCACCCAGAAATATTTTAAAGTATTTCCAAAGAAGATGAACTTTTTTAATGGCCCAAAACAAAAACTTAATTCGGCCTCAACATATAAAGGAGGGGGGGGGGTGGGCTATGGTGCAACTAAGAATTTGAAGGACCTTGTTGCACCCACACCACACTTCACAAACACAATCCACATGCAATCACATCACCAAGGTAGTCACCACCACAAGAACAAGATGATATGCATGATGCATGAGATGCGCATGAAATGATAACCACCTCCATAACATAGGTTCAACAAGGTTGCCACAATTGGAAAAGCTTACAAAATAGGAAAGAAAGCATCTGGGCTGTTACAATAGTCAACTCTTTGAACTTGTGGGGAACATCTTTGCGACAAATTGAGCTTTCTTAATGGTGACTTTTCACCATCATCGTCCGTCTTCCTTTTAAAGATCCATCTGTACTTAATAGTCTTACGACCATCAATTAGTTCTTCCAAAGTCTACACTTTGTTTTCATACACGGATCCTCTCTCGGATTTCATGGCCTCCACCCATTTGTCGGAATCTGGGCCCACCATTCCTTCTCCATAGCTCGTAGGTTCATTGTTGTCCAACAACATGACCTCCAAGACAGGGTTACAGTACCACTCTGTACTAGTACGTGACCTTGTCGACCTACAAGGTTTGTAGTAACATGATTCGAAGTTTCATGATCACTATCATTAGCTTCCACTTCAATTGGTGTAGGCACCACAGGAACAACTTCCTGCGCCCTGCTACAGACTGGTTGAAGTGACGGTTCAATAAACTCATGAAGTTTCCACCATCCTCCCACTCAATTCTTTCGAGAGAAACTTTTCCTCGAGAAAGGACCCGTTTCTAGAAACAAACACTTTGCTTCCGGATCTGAGATAGGAGATGTACCCAACTGTTTTGGGTATCCTATGAAGATGCATTTATCCGCTTTGGGTTCGAGCTTACCACACTGAAACTTTTTCACATAAGCGTCGTAGCCCCAAACTTTCAAGAAACGACATCTTAGGTTTCTCCAAACCATAGTTCATACGTTGTCATCTCAACGGAATTACGTGGTGCCCTATTTAAAGTGAATGCGGTTGTCTCTAATGCCAAACCCAAAACAATAGTGGTATTTCGATAAGAGACATCATAGTATGTGTTATATCCAATAGGGCACGACTATGACATTCGGACACACCATCACACTAGGGTGCTCCAGGTGGCATGAGTTGCGAAACAATTTCCACATTGTCTTAACTTTGTACCACACTCGCAACTCAGTTATTCATCTATATGATCATATCATAGACATTTCATCCTCTTGTCATGACAATTTTCACTCTGAAATAGCTTGAACTTTTCAGTATTTCAAACTTGTGATTCATCAATCAAATACTCCTGTATCTACTCAAATCGTCAGTGAAGTAAGAGCACAACGATATCCACTGCGTGCCTCAGCACTCATTGGACTGGACACATCAAAATGTAGTAATTCCAACAAGTTACTTTCTTGTTCCATCTCACTGGAAAAACGAGGCCTTCAGTCATCTTGCCCATGTGGTATGATTTGCATGCCTCAAGTGATCCAAAATCAAGTGAGTCCAAACGATCCATCTGCATGGAGTTTCTTCATGCGTTTATACCAATAGGCATGGTTTGCATGTCTCAGACGTTTCAAAAATGAGTGATTACAAAGATCCGTCAACATGGAGCTCCTTCATGCATTTTATACCAATATAACTCAAGCGGGAGTGCCACAAGTAAGTGGTACTATCATTACTACTTTGTATCTTTTGGCATCAATATTATGAACGTGTGTACCATTACGATCGAGATTCAATAAACCATTGAAGGTATTTATTCAGGCAAATAGAATAACCATTATTCTCTTTAAATGAATAATCGTATTGCAATAAACACGATCTAATCATATTCATGCTCAACGCAAACACTAAATAACAATTATTTAGGTTTAACACTAATCCCGATGGTAGAGGGAGTGTGCGATGTTTGATCACATCAACCTTAGAAACACTTCCAACACATATTTCACCTCGCCTTTAGTATGTCTCCGTTTATCCCGTAGCTCTTATTTCGAGTTACTAACACTTAGCAACCGAACGATATCTGCTACTTCTTGAGCTTGCGTTGGTTTTTTCCCTTGAAGAGGAAAGGGTGATGCAGCACATTAGCAGTAAGTATTTCCCTCAGTTTGAGAACCAAGGTATCAATCCAGTAGGAGTATCAAGCCAAGTCTCCAAAGTACCTGCGCAAAAACAGCAAACTTGCACCCAACGCTACAAAGGGGTTGTCAATCCCTTTATGATTGATTGCAAGGTGAGATCTGAAGGCGGAAAGTGCAACAAAGTAAAAGTGTAAGGCTGAAAATATGATGTGAAGTAGACCCGGGGCCATAGTGTTCACTAGAGGCTTCTCTCATGATAGCAAATATTACGGTGGGTGAACGAATTACTATCGAGCAATTCATAGAACCGCGCAAAGTCATGACGATATCTAAGGCAATGATCATACATATAGGCATCACGTCCGAGACAAGTAGACCGTTACTTTCTGCATCTACTACTATTACTCCACACATCGACCACTATCCAGCAAGCATCTAGTGTATTGAGTTCATGACAAACATAGTAACTCCTTAAGCAAGATGACATGATGTAGAGGGATAAATTCATGCAACAGATATAAACCCCATCTTTTTACCCTTGATGGCAACAACACTATGCGTGCCTCGCTACCCCTTCTGTCACTGGGTGAGGTCACTGCTCGGTATGAACCCAAAACCAAGCACTTCTCCCATTGCAAGAACGGTAGATCAAGTTGGCCAAACAAAACCCACAACTCGAAGAGAATTACAAGGATATGAAATCATGCATATAAGAGATCAGAACAAGCTCAAATAAGATTCATAGATAATCTAATCATAAATCCACAATTCATCGGATCTCGACAAACACACCGCAAAAGAAGATTACATCGGATAGATCTCCATGAAGATCATGGAGAACTTTGTATTGAAGATCCAAGAGAGAGAAGAAGCCATCTAGCTACTAGCTATGGACCCGAAGGTCTATGGTGAACTACTCACGCATCATCGGAGAGGCAATGGTGTTGATGAATGAGCCCTCCGTCTCCGAATACCCCCTCCGGCAGGGCACCAGAACGTGCCCCATGTCACATCCCTGAACCCTTAAGCAAGTTAGTTTGTGCTCATCTTTTTGTTTGCATTGCATCTAGGAATTTCTCAACAAGAACAAAGCAAATGATGAAGGAAAATGCTAAAACCCTAGCCACTTCTCAAAATGAGGGAAAATTCAAACTAGTTAAAATCAATGAACCCAAAATGGCCTCAAGAAAAGTTCAAACTTTCTGATAATTCATGAAAGCAAATGAGCAATGAAGAAAACCATTTTCTTGACATTTTAAGCATTTTAAATAAATGCAAAAAGCTACTGGTTTCAAGTTTTAAATTTCAAATCAAAAACTTTAAACTTTCAAAAATGTTGAAAACTTTAGGAATGGTTGGAAATATTCCAACAAATATTCTAGGGTGCTTAACATAGTTTTTACAATTTATTTGGGAGCTGAAATAAATAGTAGATCAATGTCAGCAATTAAAACAGAAATAAAACAGAAAGAAATGGGAAAAACCTTACCTGTCGCCTAGCCGGCCCAGCCCAGCTCCTCCTGTCCTCTTCCTCCTCGCCAGTAGGAGCAGGTGGTGGCCGTCGCGTCGCCGCGCGCCTCCACCCAGCTCCCTGGCTGCCTGGCCGCCGCTTCGCGCTGGCAAGCACGGGGATAAGCTCCCCGAGGCCGTCCCTATCCATTCCCAGCGCCAGTTCCCCCCCTCCTCTCGGATCTCTCCTCCCTCCTTCTGCCGCCATTGGAGCCCGAGCAGAGCTCGAGCTCGCCGTCGATGTAGCCGACCCTTCTCCCTCCTGAGCCATGCAGTAGGTCCGCCACATCCCCCTGAAGCTCCCTAGCCACGAGCCCGACGCCCAGATGCAGTGAAACGACGAGAAGCAGTCATCTTCTTCCTCGGGTCACCGAAGATCGTCGCCGGCGTTCTCCCTCTCCAGGCCGTCCCCGAGCAAACTAGCGCCACCACTGCACTCCCCGTGAGCATGCGGTCATTTCCCCTAAGCTCTCCCCGTCGATCCCCTCCTCTAGGCTTAGTTCCATCGGAGCCCGACGAGGACCGCCGCTGCAGCTCATCGCCGGTAGCCCTCCGGTGACGGGTTGGTCTGTCTAAGGCCACCAACAGCCTCAAGACATCATGTAGATGTGTTAGGTGCCCAGCCCCGCGCGTTTTGACCCCGTATTCCATGGCTTCGACGATGGCCGAACTTGGTCACCGCCAAGATCGTCGCTGGCGTTGATTCCGACCACCCCAGCCCCTGGGGCTTGTCCCATCGTGCGCGCCGTCAAGTGGCCGTTCTTCCCGTGGTCTCTGCCGTGAGTTTGGCCGTCGGAGACGAGTTTCCGAGCCCCCCCGACGTTCTGGTGCTCGCCGGAAGCTCCCCGCCGGCGAGGACGACCTCGCCGCCGGTGGATCTCAGCTGGCCTAAGCCACTGACGGGTGGGGCCAGCCTGTGGTTAGTTTAGAGATAATAAAAATAAATCAGATAAATTAATAAGACACTAACATGTGGGTCCAGTGAGTTTAATTAACTAAATAAGATTAATCCTAATCTAAAATTGACCAGAGACACTAACCAGTGGGTCCCACTGGTCAGATTTGACTTTCAACGGCCAAATGGACCTGCTGATGTCATGCTGATGCGGTAAAAGTATTTTCCAGTATAAGAATAATTCTAGAAATGTTTAAAACTTCAAAAATTCATAGAAATTAATCTGTAACTCCAATGAAAATAATTTATATATGAAAAAGTATCAGAAAAATTCAAGGAATCTGAATATGTTATTTTCAAACATGTTTGAAAAAGTTACTGTAACGACCAAACCTCGAAGGATTTGAGTCTCTGTGCTTTACTGTGCTAGTCCCTGGATCGACTCGCTAGCACACACAGTATAGATGAAAACCAGAATAGCAAGTGCATCATTTATAATAACGTATGATCCAGAATTTATAAAATATAACAATCTGCATAGCACTTAGCTAGCTTTATTCTAATAAACAGCGGAAAAGTAGCAGAATAATAACGATGAGTCCCATCATAGCCCACTGGCGATGTTGAGTGAAGACTCGCGACCCTAACGGTACCTTACTCCTCGTCTGAATATCCTGCAACATGATACGTTGCAGCCATATAGGTCAATACTTTGAATGTATTGGCAAGTTACACAGGAAAAATAATATAACATACCTACATGTATATGCATAGTATAACAAAAGAAAGGCTCATGGTTATTTTGCAGAAAGCTGATTTTATCCTCATAGCTACCTAATAGTCAAGTTTTAATTTGTTTGCTACAATAATTTATATATGGTTGAATTGGCATCTACAACTCCAACCTATTACCATCATTAAGTTTCCCATAAAGTTTTATTAAGTGTGTCATCTGTCAAGATCATCCAACAACTGTAATGGCCTAGCTGCTCAAAATTGTCCATAACCGGGGACACGGCTAATCATGATTAGTTTATACACTCTGCAGAGGTTTGCACACTGTACCCACTAGACCCAACCCGAAGATTGAGACAAAGTCTTTCAGAAGCAGTCACCTCCACCCAACGGCAAGCCGGTACACCTATTCATATCTACATCTGCTAGCTTTGCCCAGGCAAGGTTCCCACAACCTACTCAACTAAGCTAGAACCCATATAGCTAGTGGTTGCGCACGGAAGCTACTAGTCACTAAGTCTGTCTGATCTTTTTGAACCTGGGCGACATTCCACTTACATTCAGAGGGTAGAAACCATGATGTTCTTGAAACCACCCAACAATACCATATCCGCCCAGAGGTGTATTATTTCCTTAATTACTACTCAAATTTATTTTGTAGTAATCCTCACATAAACTCAATGAATACAGGAACCAATCCCCCGTCTACACAGCATAGCAAAACTACAAATACCACGATCTTCAATGACGAGGGATATAGATCAATAGCATAGCAATAATAATAATAATCCTATACATGCATAAATTTTCATAGGGTGATATAATACTACATGCATAGAAAAATAATAGGTAAAGGATGATCAACATGTAACTTGCCTTGATTCTTGTTCAGAAAGTCACACTCCTGACAATAGTTTGCATCGCACTCCGCACAATCTACACGTTGCAATCAATCACACCAATCAATCACCACAATCACATAACACCAAATAAAATGATCGGCGATAAAACAACTTGTTTAAAACCAAAGCATAAATAGCATGGCAGCAGGTGTAAAATTATCTACATGCTGATACGATGACAACGCAAAAAGAATCAACTAAATCAGATTTATGGTTTGCAAAATATGGCCTCCGGTAGGTTTAAAATAATCTGTTTTAACAAAAAAATTAATTTTCATAAAACTGAAAACTACTGGTTCTAACATGTTCTACTCATCAATACGAGATCACAGGAAAAAGAATTTCCTGAATCGGAGTTACGAGTAAAAAGATAAACGCGTTTCAAAATTATACCGAGAATCTGACTCGAAAATAAATAGGCCGAAAATAGATTTAATTCGTCCTGTAGCAGTTCATCAGACTCGTTGAATCGGATCGTGCGTGCGTTCTCACCACGAACAGCGTGGGAAAACGGGTTAGTCTCGGCGTGGCTCCTCCGATGGTGCTCCGGTGGCGGTCGAACGGACTCCCGTGACGACGGCTCCGCGAACTCCGACGAACACGGACGAACTCGGACGTGCGCGGCGTTGGTCCGCGGTGCTCGAGGCTGCTGCGCGGTGCGTGCGAGGCGACGGCGCTGTGCGAATCGGGAGCAGCGAAATCGGGCTGCAGCTCTCGGGCGTGGAGCTTCGGTTCCTGGGGCTTCGGTCCGAGGGACTTTATGCCCTCGCGAGTAAAGATCCCTGGTCAATGGGAGTCCTGCTTGGGACAGGAGAAACGAGCGCTAGAGTCGACTCCGGCTCGGGAAAGAGTCCCTGGCGCGCTGGCGTGGCAAGGGTGGGGCTGGTGCGCTGGGTCTCCTGGGACTTGGTCCCTGGAGCAATCGTGCTGGTGGCCTGGGCACATGGTGCACGTGGTGCACATGGCCTCATGGTTGGGCTGGCTGCTAGCGCTAGCGCTAGCGCTGCCTGGCTAGCTGGCTCAGCCGAATTCTTTTTTTTTAATAAAACCACAAAAATAACTAAGTAATATTTTTTTTAAAGAAAAACAAACATAAAAATAATAACGATATACGTATACAAATATATATATACAAAATATATACATATAATATACGCATATAGTAGTATATATATATATATATTAAAATGCTAATATAGACATAAATAAATATAAAATAAATCCGCCTAATAAATAATAAAGGAACCCTAGTTCCTCCTAATGAAATTTTAAAATAAGTTTTATGCAATAGGCCACACAAAAAGCATTTAAAAACATAACTAAAAAAATAGTTTCGGGCATTATAAAAATTTGTAAAACCAAGTCGGTAACTTCAAATAATATTCTAAACATCATGCACTTTAATTCGACAGGGGAGAAGTCACATTATCTCCACTCCAATAAATTGCCCGCAGTTGCATAGCGAATAGAATTCTCAGAAAAACAAAATAGTGCATAAAAATATGAGATGCATCTGAATGATCTATTAACATCCGAATTTAGGAAAATTGGGATGTTACAGTTACAGAACCCAAACATGTAGATTAATGAATAAGTCAATTCTTATAAATACTTTATAAATGGAATATGGAAAGTATTTAAATTTATTTTTGTTTGACATGATCAAACATTCTTCTAATAACAAACCAGCAATTTAACATGACATCCCATGCATGTTAACATCAAGTTGATCTAAGCATCAGGTCGAATCAATTAAATCGGTATCCGAGAATACCTCATTTGAGGTGATATTTGAATTTAATTCAAACCAACTTTAAACCTAATACATGTTGATTATAATAGTATATCACCTTGCATTCTCATGCCATGCTCATGCATCATCTTGATTGCATATGCTTGATGTTGATTGTTGTCATTTCCTTCGGTAGGCTCCGCTCCCCCGGATTCCACCGAATATCCGTCTGACGGATATTGTCCCTCCTCAGAGCAACAAGGCAAGCAACCATTTTGATCATCCCGATAAATCCCATGTTCTTGCTCCTGCACTTGTTTATTGCATTAGGATCAAATGCTTCAATTGCTTTTGCCACGTTAGTTGAACCCACTTCCTTTGCATGACCTATCCTTGTCACAGTAAATAGCCGAACCTTACAACCTAGCATACCTGGTAGTTGCTTGAGCCATGATGTGCCTTATCCTGCTATGCATGCTATGCTTAGAGTTGTGTATGGTCTGTCATCTGGGAGATGAACAGAATTGTGAGAATGCGTTCGGTAAGCAAAGGTTGTGTGTTGAATCTGATTTGGTAAAGGTACCGGAGAAAGGCTGTGTAGGAGTACATGGCGGGTTGTTTCATTGGAACCGTCCTTAGGAACTGAGTTCCGTGGATGTAATCTAAGACTAGATACTACCACATGCTGGCCCTGAAATATGACCCCGCTCGGCCTATTAATCGCTTAGTACTCGGTCCAGGAGTTGCAAGTAGTTTCTGGTGTTTATAGTAATGCTGGAGGCCGTGCATGGTGCTGACCTGAGAGGTGGGCTGTGATGCGGTAGGCATTGGCACGGTGTACCAAGTGGCACCCGGATGGTGGGCTTGGGACCCCTGCGCACATCGTTTGAGGTCATGGCGGAAACCTCGGCCGGACTTCCGTACGGGTTACTCTTAGATAGGCGATAAACCTGGACTAGGTACTAGTGTGGTTAACGGTCGTGGCCGACTCCCTCGCTGGGCTTCCGGTTGAAGGTTGCCGAGGTGCATGACGTGCACATGGCGATAAGTGGCGAGAGCGTGTGTGACGAAGTACACCCCTGCAGGGTTAAGATCTATTCGAATAGCCGCGTCCGCGGTTATGGACTACTTGGAGACATATGTTGTTCATAGATAACTTAAATGGCTAATCATAAAATTGTCAAGATAAGCGTGAGTGTCGTGGACGGCATTTCCGTATGGAGACGGAATGATTCCACGCTGGTGTATTGTTGTGGTGTTAGTGGACTCGTGTGCGAGAAATCAAGTTGTCAAAATTATTTAAAAATGCAAGTTGTCTAGCCACGAGTCAAATGCTGACTTTCCGCAGGAAACCCCACAATACCTTATTGATACCTGGCATGAGTACATAGTTATCCTAAAGTCTTGCTGAGTACCTTCATACTCATGTTTTCTTAATAATTGTTGCAGAGGTTGCTAATGACCCTAATGGAGGGTTCTTCGTAGACATCGACGACGACGAGTAGCTGGTGTCCCAGCTACGATCTGGCCCTAGGTTGGGTCTGTAGTATAGTCAGGCCATGTGCCCTTTTAGTCAGCACCTGTCTGTACTCGAACAACTTTAAACTCTTCCGCTGGCTTGTAACTGAATGACTGCTATTATGGGTCGTGAGACCCTTAATGTGTAATATTATGTGTGAGGCTCTTCCGAGCCTCTTAAATAAAGCTTGTATGTTTATGGTTATGTTGTGATGCCATCGATGTATCTATACATATCGGTATGCCATGCGTACATGTGTCGTACTTGATATGTATGGGGTTCGATTACCTAGTCATGAACTTTAGTAGCACTCCTTACAAGGAAATGCCCCTTTGTGATCCAACGGGCCTTGGTAGTCCGCTACTGCTCCGGACACATTGGTTGACCGGCATGTGTCCTTCTTAGCAGCTGTGTCTGTCCCCTCTGGGGAAATGTCACGCGATGTAATGGAGTCCCTGTAGCTTGCTACGACTTGTCTACACTCGCTGGTGACCGACACCTGCTTTGTTGGGTCATGTATGCCTGTCCTTGTGCGGTACTGCCATTGTGGTTTGTGACTAGACTTGTCGATCCGGGTTCTTTGACATTGGAATGCTAGCGACACTATTGCATACGTGAGTCAAAAGACGCAAACGGTCCCGACTAAGGTAAGGCTGCAGCCGTGGAGTTAACCGTGCATGAGACCGCAAAGATATGCGATGTGTTATAGGCTGGATTCCTATGATTTAGGATCGGGGTCCCGACAGCGTTGGTATCAGAGCCTGACTGACTGTAGGATTCCTAAGCCAAACTGGTCGAAGTTGAGTCTAGAATTGCTTTAGTTATATATAAGGGAATTGATTGTGGAAGGGAACGTAAGACTCTTGTTCTCTCCTCAAGTTATTCTATTCTGGTCATATTCGTCTTTTCTGCGGGAATTAAGGACTAGGTTACTCATCTTCTTCTAGGCTCGTGTTTCTGATCGGTAGATTATAGGACTACGGGTCAAGAGATATTGGGTTTCTTTCATTCCTAGGAAAAAGGAAGTAAGCTTGATGTCCAGAGAGTTGAACTTGATAGTTGAGTGGTTATGCTATTCCATTTGTGGGTTGTCTCAAAATTTGTTTTTGAGCATTTACAGCTGTTATGCTGCCCAATTTTGCATTCAGAGCTCTAATGCTTTTTGCATTACTCTCTATTTACAGACGCCTGGCCGTCCTTCTTGTCAGGTGGTACGTCTGACCAGGTGCATTGATGTGCCGGGTCATACGGCCATGCTGGTCAGGGTGATGTCGGTGTGCGGTTACCTCTGGTACCCCGAGTACACAGTGGAGGAACAGTACCGAGACTTCAACCAAAGCCAGTACATCTGCACTGTTAGGGTATTTCCAGACTACCCTGGAGCTGAGGAGCCAATCCATTGGTCCTATGGGTTGGGAGTCACTGTTGACATGGCAGTACAAGATGCTGCCTATTCAATGCTGACCATTATGAGAGCGAGACATGCACTGCTGAAGAATTCAGAGTTCTGCTATGTTCCGGCCTCTCAGCCTGGTGAAGAGGGATACCTCAGTGGAGTCTATTTTGATTCTTCTATGGAGGATCCATTACTGCAGTCCACCGTTGAGATGCTAGAGAACAGAGACAGGGATGCTCGTGCTCTCCGCATGGAGCTTTATGCTACCCGTGCCCGTCTGTGGACGGCTTTGACGAATCTGGCACCGGTAGTCCAGACAGGGTACAGAGAGATGGAGATGCTGAATCCTGTTAGGACCCATCTTTCGGCCCACGTTGACTGGCCAGCTATAGGAGGAGTCACACCTCTTTGGGGGCCCCTCTTACCACCAGTCAGGGGACCAAGGCCACATCCGTGTCCTTATGGATCCCAGGGATCTCAGGCTAGAGTGTTTCCTGATCCGCAGGTTGAGCTTCCAGGTCATGGAGGTAATCTCTATGAGATGTTCTATGCGGATGCCTGAGCTGTGAGCGGAAGGATAGTATGGTAGTAGCCGTACGTTCACAGTCCTGCGTGACTTGTGAAGTATGCCTGTGAGGTGAAATGAATTCCGGAGGCCTAGATAAATAATTTATAGGAAGCTTGTAAGCTTCTGATGAGTAGTTTCATAATTTCAGTAGTTTGCTCTTCGGTTAAGGTTGTACTGAACTACGTAAGGGTGTGTATGAACCATGGTGTATATATAGCAGTTGCTTGTTACCATGATGTTCGGATATTCATTTCCGCATTCCGTGTGTTCAGTACATTCTTAATCCATAGCTAGTATTGATGTGTTATTGGTCTAAGCTGTGAGTTTGTTTGTCAGGATGGTGTTCACCAGGTTGAACCGTGCCCCTGGTCATGAGCAAGGCGAGGGTAGTCAAGCGTCGCAGGAAGACCTGCCTCACCCGCCTTCTTTGGCGGAAGTGATGCTTGAGGCAGAGAGAAATAAAAGAGAGACCAACCGACTGTTAGAGCGTATTGAGCAGAATACGGCTCGACAGGCTAGGAATGCCGCAGTGTCCCTCAATGACTTTGTGAAGCTGAATCGTCCAAAGTTTCATCATTCCGTCGATCCCCTCGACACTGATGACTGGCTGTGCAGCATCTCATGCAAGATTCGCTCTGTGAATGTGTCTGAGCCTGATAAGGTGACCTTTGCGGCGTATTTCCTGGAGGGACCCGCCAATCTATGGTGGGAGAACTTTGAAGCTATGCATCCCGCTGAAACCAGTAGCCACATGGGCAGACTTCAGTGCAGCTTTTCGTCTGCACCATATTCCAGAGGGCCTGATGGACAGAAAGAGAGAGGAGTTCTGTGCCTTCACTCAGGGCAAGTTGTCTGTGGATGCCTATAGCCGCGAGTTCGGTAACCTCGCCCGCTATGCAACAGAGGAAGTGTCTACTGATGCCAAGAAGCAAGCAAGGTTCCGTATGGGTCTGAGCCCTGAGGTTCGTCGTGATCTGCGCCTCCACGAGTGTGCAAGCTTTCAAGCTCTTGTCAACAAGGCGATCAGTGCTGAGACTGGTCATACTGACTTCGAAGCCACAAGGAAGCACTCCCGTGACTTTGGCTGTTCTTCTGGTTCCGTGTTTCCCAAACGCAGGTTGTGGGTTCCGAACAGTTCTCTGCCGCCAAGATACACTCCGAGGCCATCCTACGTGGCGCCTCACACGAATCAGGCCAACCCTCTAGCAAAAGCTTATGGTGGTCTAGCTAGCAATGCTGCACCACGTGCCAACCAAGTGATATGCTACAAGTGTGGAGAACCAGGGCACTATTCCCGTGAGTGTCCTCAGAATGTGGGTGCCAAGCAACCCGGAAAGTCCGTCGGGCAAGCCAAGTCGGGCAAAGCTTACTATGTGAAGCCAACTCCTGCACGTGGCCGTGTGAACTATGTGTCAGCAGAAGAAGCTGCAGAGGATCCCGACGTCAGGCTAGGTACGCTTCTTGTTAATCATCACCCAACGTCTGTTCTCTTTGACATTGGGTCTTCTCATTCCTTCATTTCCGAACGTTATGCATAGTTGCATAACATGTCTTTTTGTGATATGCCAATTACATTGGTTGTCCAAACTCCTGGTAGTAAATGGCAAACCTCTAGGATAACCTATGACAATGAAATTCTAGTAGACAGGCTAGTTTTTCTAGCCTCATTGATAGCATTGAAATCTTCGGATATTAATATCATCTTGGGCATGGACTGGATGTCAGCTCACTATGCCAAGATTGATACTCATTCTAGAAATGTCCAGCTTACCCATCCCTCGGGTGAGATAGTAAATGTCTCTACTCGAGTTGCCAAATGCCAACTCTATTCCTTAAATGCCAACCCTCTTCCGGAACTTGAAGACATTCCGGTAGTCCGTGACTTCCCGGATGTCTTTCCAGAGGAACTGTCAGGAATTCCACGTGACAGAGATGTGGAGTTTGTGATAGATCTTGTTCCGGGAACTGTCCCAATAGCCAAAAGACCACATAAGATGGTACCCCTGGAGCTAGCCGAACTTAAGAAGCAATTAGATGAGGCCTTGAACAAAGGTTTCATTCGTCCTAGCTCTTCTTCTTGGGCTTGCCCTGTCCTCTTCGTCAAGAAGAAAGACGGAACGGATCGGATGGTTGTAGATTACCGACCAGTTAATCTGGTCACCATAAAGAACAAGTATCCGCTCCCGAGGATCAACGATTTGTACAATTAGCTCGCTGGATCCTCAGTCTTCTCCAAAATGGATTTGAGGTTGGGTTACCATCAAATCAAGATCAAGAACGGGGACATTCCAAAAACGGCTTTTGTTACTCGTTATGGCCAATACGAGTACACCGTCATGTCCTTCGGTTTAACCAATGCCCCAGCCACCTTCTCTCGTCTGATGAATTCAATCCTCATGGAGTATTTGGATAAATTCGTCGTGGTATACCTCGACGACATTCTCATTTACTCGAAGAACGAACAAGAACATGCCGAGCATCTAAGGCTGGTATTGATGAAACTTCGAGAGCATCGCCTTTATGTCAAGTTTTCAAAATGTGAATTCTGGTTACCAGAAGTGACCTATCTGGGTCACGTAATCTCTGGTAAGGGTATTGCTGTCAATCTCGAGAGAGTTCAAGCTGTCCTTGATTGGACTCAACCTGAATCGGTTAAGCAAGTTAGGAGTTTTCTTGGTCTAGCAAGCTATTGTCGCCGCTTTGTCGAGAATTTCTCCAAGGTTGCAAAGCCTCTAACTGAACTCCTCAAGAAAGATAAAAAGTTCGAGTGGACACCACAGTGTGAGCATAGTTTTCAAGAACTGAAAAGACGCCTGACTTCCGCACCTGTGATGCTACCACCAGATTTTTCTAAGGACTTTGTTATCTATTGCGACGCCTCGCGACAAGGATTAGGTTGCATTCTCATGCAAGATCGTCATGTGATCGCATACGCATCTCGACAGTTGCGTCCACATGAGGATAATTATCCCACACATGACCTTGAGCTTGCAGATGTGGTCCATGCACTAAAAACCTGGCGACATTACCTTTTGGGTAATCATTGCGAAATATTCACTGATCACCAAAGTCTGAAATATATCTTCATCCAACCGGATTTGAATCTCACGCAAAGACGGTGGGTTGAGTTGATCACGGATTACGACTTAGGGATAACTTACACCCCGGGGAAGGCCAATGTTATGGCCGATGCACTAAGTCGTAAATCTTATTGTAACAATTTGATGCTACAACAAGGTCAACCACATCTCCATGAGGACTTTCAGAAGTTGAATCTTCATATTGTTCCTCAAGGATTCCTTTCTACCCTGGTGGCAAAGCCTACGCTTAAGGATCAAATTATAGCTGTCCAAAAGCGTGACAAGGGTATATCACGGATCAAGGAGAATATTTTTAGCGGAAACGCTAAAGAATTTTCCATGAACGATCAAGGTGTTGTGTTCTTCCAGAATCGTCTAGTGGTTCCTAAGAACCCACATCTAAGGCAGTTAATCCTTAAGGAGGCTCATGATTCTCCTCTCACCATTCATCCCGGTAGTACTAAGATATATCAGGACCTACGCCAGAGGTTCTGGTGGACTAGGATGAAGAGAGAAATTGCTGAGTTCGTTGCTAACTGCGACGTTTGTCGTCGAGTTAAAGCAGAACATCAAAGGCCTGCTGGCACCCTTCAACCTCTAGCTATTCCTGAATGGAAATGGGTTAAAGTTAGTATGGATTTCATTACCAGATTTCCCAAGACAAAGAAAGGAAATAATGCTATCTTTGTGGTCATTGACCGTCTTTCCAAAGTGGCTCATTTTCTTCCTGTTCGTGAGAGCATAACAGCTAGCCAGCTAGCAGAGTTATATATCTCCTGAATAGTGTCTCTTCATGGTGTTCCCCTGGAGATTAACTCGGACCGTGGGAGTATCTTTACTTCTCGCTTCTGGGAAAGTTTTCAGAATGCCATGGGGACTCACTTGTCTTTTAGCACTGCTTTCCATCCCCAATCAAGTGGTCAAGTAGAAAGAGTGAATCAAATCCTAGAAGATATGCTCCGAGCTTGTGTTATATCGTTCGGTATGAATTGGGAGAAGTGCCTTCCATTCGCCGAATTCGCTTATAACAATAGTTATCAATCAAGCTTGGGCAAAGCCCCTTTTGAAGTTCTCTATCGACGAAGATGTCGAACACCTCTTAATTGGTCAGAAACCGGAGAGAGGCAACTATTTGGCCCGGACATGATCCAGGATGCAGAAGAGCAGGTTCGCATTATTCGTGAAAAGTTGAAAACAGCCCAGTCTCGTCAAAAGAGCCAATATGATCGTCATCATAAGGCTGTGACTTTTGAAGTTGACGAGAAGGCTTACCTTCAGGTTACACCTTTGAAGGGTACCCATCGATTCGGTATCAAGGGCAAGTTGGCTCCTCGTTACATTGGTCCTTTTCGCATTCTTGCCAAACGAGGAGAAGTTGCCTACCAGTTGGAACTTCCTCCGCATCTTTCCAAGGTTCATGATGTTTTCCACGTCTTGCAACTCAGGCGTTGCTTTTCGGATCCTATCCGCGAAGTGGACCACGAAACACTTGATCTCCAAGATAACCTTTCATACCGAGAATACCCCTTGCGTATTCTTGATCAAGCTGAGCGTACCACTCGACGTCGAAACCTCAAGTTTCTTAAAGTTCAATGGTCAAATCATTCTGAAAAGGAGGCAACTTGGGAAAGAGAGGATCGTCTCTGACTTGAGTATCCTGCGTTATTCCCGACGACTTCTAAATCTCGGGACGAGATTCTTTTGAGTGGGGGTGACTTGTCACATCCCTGAACCCTTAAGCAAGTTAGTTTGTGCTCATGTTTTTCTTTGCATTGCATCTAGGAATTTCTCAACAAGAACAAAGCAAATGATGAAGGAAAATGCTAAAACCCTAGCCACTTCTCAAAATGAGGGAAAATTCAAACTAGTTAAAATCAATGAACCCAAAATGGCCTCAAGAAAAGTTCAAACTTTCTGATAATTCATGAAAGCAAATGAGCAATGAAGAAAACCATTTTCTTGACATTTTAAGCATTTTAAATAAATGCAAAAAGCTACTGGTTTCAAGTTTTAAATTTCAAATCAGAAACTTTAAACTTTCAAAAATGTTGAAAACTTTAGGAATGGTTGGAAATATTCCAACAAATATTCTAGGGTGCTTAACATAGTTTTTACAATTTATTTGGGAGCTGAAATAAATAGTAGATCAATGTCAGCAATTAAAACAGAAATAAAACAGAAAGAAATGGGAAAAACCTTACCTGTCGCCTAGCCGGCCCAGCCCAGCTCCTCCTGTCCTCTTCCTCCTCGCCAGTAGGAGCAGGTGGTGGCCGTCGCGTCGCCGCGCGCCTCCACCCAGCTCCTTGGCTGCCTGGCCGCCGCTTCGCGCTGGCAAGCACGGGGATAAGCTCCCCGAGGCCGTCCCTATCCATTCCCAGCGCCAGTTCCCCCCCTCCTCTCGGATCTCTCCTCCCTCCTTCTGCCGCCATTGGAGCCCGAGCAGAGCTCGAGCTCGCCGTCGATGTAGCCGACCCTTCTCCCTCCTGAGCCATGCAGTAGGTCCGCCGCATCCCCCTGAAGCTCCCTAGCCACGAGCCCGACGCCCAGATGCAGTGAAACGACGAGAAGCAGTCGTCTTCTTCCTCGGGTCACCGAAGATCGTCGCCGGCGTTCTCCCTCTCCAGGCCGTCCCCGAGCAAACTAGCGCCACCACTGCACTCCCCGTGAGCATGCGGTCATTTCCCCTAAGCTCTCCCCGTCGATCCCCTCCTCTAGGCTTAGTTCCATCAGAGCCCGACGAGGACCGCCGCTGCAGCTCGTCGCCGGTAGCCCTCCGGTGACGGGTTGGTCCGTCTGAGGCCACCAACAGCCTCAGGACATCCTGTAGATGCGTTAGGTGCCCAGCCCCGCGCGTTTTGACCCCGTATTCCATGGCTTCGACGATGGCCGAACTTGGTCGCCGCCAAGCTCGTCGCCGGCGTTGATTCCGGCCACCCCAGCCCCTGGGGCTTGTCCCATCGTGCACGCCGTCGAGTGGCCGTTCTTCTCGTGGTCTCTGGCGTGAGTTTGGCCATCGGAGACGAGTTTCCGAGCCCCTCCGACGTTCTGGTGCTCCCCGGAAGCTCCCCGCCGGCGAGGACGACCTGGCCGCCGGTGGATCTCAGCTGGCCTGAGCCACTGACGGGTGGGGCCAGCCTCTGGTTAGTTTAGAGATAATAAAAATAAATCAGATAAATTAATAAGACACTGACATGTGGGTCCAGTGAGTTTAATTAACTAAATAAGATTAATCCTAATCTAAAATTGACCACAAACACTAACCAGTGGGTCCCACTGGTCAGGTTTGACTTTCAACGGCCAGATGGACCTGCTGATGTCATGTTGATGGAGTAAAAGTATTTTCTGGTATAAGAATAATTCCAGAAATGTTTAAAACTTAAAAAATTCATAGATATTAATCTATAACTCCAATGAAAATAATTTATATATGAAAAAGTATCAGAAAAATTCAAGGAATCTGAATATGCTATTTTCAAACATGTTTGAAAATGTTACAGAACCCAAACATGTAGATTAATGAATAAGTCAATTCTTATAAATACTTTATAAATGGAATATGGAAATTATTTAAATTTATTTTTGTTTGAGATGATCAAACATTGTTCTAATAACAAACCAGCAACTTAACATGACATCCCATGCATGTTAACATCAAGTTGATCTGAGCATCAGGTCGAATCAATTAAATCGGTATCCGAGAATACCTCATTTGAGGTGATATTTGAATTTAATTCAAATCAACTTTAAACCTAATACTAGTTGATTATAATAGTATATCACCTTGCATTCTCATGCCATGCTCATGCATCATCTTGATTGCATATGCTTGATGTTGATTGTTGTCATTTCCTTCGGTAGGCTCCGCTCCCCGGATTCCACCGAATATCCGTCTGACGGATATTGTCCCTCCTCTGAGCAACAAGGCAAGCAACCATTTTGATCATCCTGATAAATCCCATGTTCTTGCTCCTGCACTTGTTTATTGCATTAGGATCAAATGCTTCAACTACTTTTGCCACATTAGTTGAACCCACTTCCTTTGCATGACCTATCCTTGTCACAGTAAATAGCCGAACCTTGCAACCTAGCATACCTGGTAGTTGCTTGAGCCATGATGTGCCTTATCCTGCTATGCATGCTATGCTTAGAGTTGTGTATGGTCTGTCATCTGGGAGATGAACAGAATTGTGAGAATGCGTTCGGTAAGCAAAGGTTGTGTGTTGAATCTGATTTGGTAAAGGTACCGGTGAAAGGCTGTGTAGGAGTACATGGCGGGTTGTTTCATTGGAACCGTCCTTAGGAACTGAGTTCCGTGTATGTAATCTAAGACTAGATACTACCACATGCTGGGCCCTGAAATATGACCCCGCTCGGCCTATTAATCGCTTAGTACTCGGTCCAGGAGTTGCAAGTAGTTTCTGGTGTTTATAGTAATGCTGGAGGCCGTGCATGGTGCTGACCTGAGAGGTGGGCCGTGATGCGGTAGGCAGTGGCACGGTGTACCAAGTGGCACCCGGATGGTGGGCTTGGGAACCCTGCGCACATCGTTCGAGGCCGTGGCGGAAACCTCGGCCGGACTTCCGTACGGGTTACTCTCAGATAGGCGATAAACCTGGACTAGGTACTAGTGTGGTTAACGGTCGTGGCCGACTCCCTCGCTGGGCTTCCGCTTGAAGGTTGCCGAGGTGCATGACGTGCACATGGCGATAAGTGGCGAGAGCGTGTGTGACGAAGAACACCCCTGCAGGGTTATGATCTATTCGAATAGCCGCGTCCGCGGTTATGGACTAGTTGGAGACATATGTTGTTCATAGATAACTTAAATGGCTACTCATAAAATTGTCAAGATAAGCGTGAGTGTCGTGGACGGCATTTCCGTATGGAGACGGAATGATTCCACGATGGTGTATTGTTGTGGTGTTAGTGGACTCGTGTGCGAGAAATCAAGTTGTCAAAATTATTTAAAAATGCAAGTTGTCTAGCCACGAGTGAAATGCTGGCTTTCCGCAGGAAAACCCACAATACCTTATTGATACCTGGCATGAGTAGATAGTTATCCTAAAGTCTTGCTGAGTACCTTCGTACTCATGTTTTCTTAATAATTGTTGCAGAGGTTGCTAATGACCCTAATGGAGGGTTCTTCGTAGACATCGACGACGATAAGTAGCTGGTGTCCCAGCTACGATCTGGACCTAGGTTGGGTCTGTAGTATAGTTAGGCCATGTGCCCTTTTAGTTGCACCTGTCTGTACTCGGACAGCTTTAAACTCTTCCGCTGGCTTATAACTGAATGACTGCTATTATGGGTCGTGAGACCCTTAATGTGTAATATTATGTGTGAGGCTCTTCCGAGCCTCTTAAATAAAGCTTGTATGTTTATGGTTATGTTGTGATGCCATCAATGTATCTATACATATCGGTATGCCATGCGTACGTGTGTCGTACTTGATATGTATGGGGTTCGATTACCTAGTCGAGAACTTTAGTAGCACTCCTTACAAGGAAATGCCCCTTTGTGATCCAACGGGCCTTGGTAGTTCGCTACTGCTCCGGACACATTGGTTGACCGGCATGTGTCCTTCTTAGCTGCTGTGTCTGTCCCCTCTGGGGAAATGTCACGCGATGTAATGGAGTCCCTGTAGCTTGCTACGACTCGTCTACACTCGCTGGTGACCGACACCTGCTTTGTTGGGTCATGTATGCCTGTCCTTGTGCGGTACTACCACTATGGTTTGTGACTAGACTTGTCGATCCGGGTTCTTTGACATTGGAATGCTAGCGACACTATTGCATACGTGAGTCAAAAGACGCAAACGGTCCAGGCTAAGGTAAGGCTGCAGCCGTGGAGTTAACCGTGCGTGAGACCGCCAAGAGATGTGATGTGTTACAGGCTGGATTCCTATGATTTAGGATCGGGGTCCCGACACCCCAGATGGGATCTTGCGGAGACAGAAGCTTGCGGCGGCGGAAAAGTATTTTCGTGGCTCCCTCCCATGGTTTCAGATTTTTCGGGGATTTATAGGCGGAAGAAGTAGCACAAAGGAGCCACAAGGGGCCCACAAGCCTGCTAGGCGCCCCCAGGCTGCGGCTAGGGGGCTTGTTGCCTCGCCTGGTGCGCTCTACCTTGGTTCTCAAGCTTCTTGCGTATCTTCTGCTCCGTAAAAAAAATCTTTTCAGAGGTTTTATTCCGTTTGGACTCCGTTTAATATTCTCCTCTGAAAAAGGTCAAAAACACGGAAAAACAGGAACTGGCACTTGGCACTGAGTTAATAAGTTAGTCCCAAAAAAGATATAAAATGCATACAAAACATCCATAGTTTGACAAGATAATAACATGGAACCATCGAAAATTATAGATACGTTGGAGACGTATCAAGCATCCCCAAGCTTAACTCTTGCTCGTCCTCGAGTAGGGAAGTGATAAAGACTGAATTTTTGATGTGGAATGCTACCTAGCATATTTGTCCTTTGTAACTTCTTTCATGTGACCTCAATGTTCAGATCCGTAAGATTCAAAACAATAGTTGGCTATTGACATGAAATCAATAATATTTCAAGCAAACTAGCAAGGTAATCATGAACTTTCGAAACAACAAGGCCAAACAAAGTTATCCCTACAAAATCATATAGTCTGGCTATGCTCCATCATCCCCACACAATGAATTTAAATCTTGCACAACCCCGGTATTGGCCAAGTAATTGTTTTCGCACTCTTACTTTCTCAAACCTTTTTCAACTCTCACGCAATACATGAGCGTGGTGGAGGTTGTGAGGAAAAAAGGAGGAGATGGTCACATTTACTCGGTGTGTCTAAGGGCTATGGAGATGCCCATCAATAGATATCAATGTGAAAGAGTAGGGATTACAATGCAATGGATGCACTTAGAGCTATAAGTGTGTGAAAGCTCAAAAGGAGAACTAGTGGGTGTGCATCCAACTGGCTTGCTCATGAAGACCTAGGGCAATTTTGAGGAAGCCCATCATTGGAATATACAAGCCAAGTTACATAATTAAGATTCCCACTTAGTATATGGTGGTGACAAAACAAGAGACTCTCAATCATGAAGAACATGGTGCTATTATGAAGCACAAGTGTGGAAAAAGATAGTAGCATTGTCCCTTCTCTCTTTTTCTCTTTTTTTTGTTTGGGCTCTTTGGCCTCTTTCCATATCTCTTTTTTGTGTGGGCAACTTTGGCCTCTTTTTTTTATTTTCTCACATGGGACAATGCTCTAATAATGATGATCATCACACTTTCATTTACTCACAACTCAATGCTTAGAACGATGATGACTCTATAGGAAATGCCTCCGGCAGTGTACGTGGATGTGCAACGATCTAGCTTGGCGTATGACGTTGAAACATCTCTCTAGCTATCTTACGATCATGCAATGGCAATATGTAAGTGACGGCACAAGTCATGAGACGGAACGGTGGGAGTTCCATGGCAATATATCTCGGAATGGCTATGAAAAGGCCATGATAGGTAGGTATGGTGGCTATTTTGAGGAAGGTCTATGGTGGTTTTGTGTAGTGGGGAAAGTTGCGCGGCACTAAAGAGGCTAGCAATGGTGGAAGGTGAAAGTGCATCTATACCATGGACTCACATTAGTCATGAAGAACTCACATACTTATTGCGAAACTTTTATTAGTAATCGAAACAAGGTGCTAAACGCATAATCCTAGGGGAAGGTTTGGTAGGTGTGAACCATCGCATGATCCCGACCGCAACACAAAGGATGAAAATCAATAAATCAATTATGCTCCGACTTCCTAACATAGCGGTTCACCATACGTGCATGTTACGAGAATCACTAACTCCAACACAAGTATTTCTAGATTCACAACACCTTACTAACATGACTCTTAATATTACCAAATCCATGTCTCAAAACTAATTGAGAGGAATCAAACTTCTCTTTACTAATCAATGCACATGAATATGGAAGTTGTATTATATCTTCTTTGGATGCCTATCATCTTTAGGACTACTTTCATAGAACAAGCCTACTACCAAGTTACTCAGAGAGGGCAGTCTCGAAACGATATAAGTGAAGATCGAGAGTTCTTATTTCTTCAAAATATGACACCGCCGTGCTCTAAAATATCTAAGTGAAGCACTTAGAAAAATTTATCTAGCTCAAAAGATGTAAGTGAAGGACATGTGAGCTAAATTGCCTAACTCAAAAGATATAAGCGAAGCTCAATGAGTATTCTAGCAAATTCACGATGAGTGCATGTCTCTCTCAAAAGGTGTGCAACAAGGATGATTGTGACATAACAAAAAGAAAAGACTCCTATAATATATGACGCTCCAAGCAAAACACATATCATGTGGTGAATAAAAATATAGCTCCAAGTAATGTTACCGATGGATTGAAGACGAAAGAGGGGATGCCTTCCCGGGGCATCCCCAAGCTTAGGCTTTTTGGTGTCCTTGATTTTGACTTGGGATGCCTTGGGCATCCCCAAGATTGAGCTCTTTCCACTCTTTATCTCATTGTCCATGAGAACATCACCCAAAACTTGAAAACTTCACAACACAAAACTTAAACGGAAACTCGTGATATCATTAGCACAAGAAAACAAACTACCACCTCTTTAGGTACTGTAGCAACTTGATTTCTATTTATATTGGTGTTATATTACTGTATTCTCACTTTCCCATGGCTAGTACCCCCGATACTAACCATAGTCTCATCAAAATAATCAATCAACACAACAAAAACAGAATCTGTCCAAAACAGAATAGTCTATAGCAATCTGTATACTTCGTATACTTCTGGTATCTCCAAATTCTGAAAACTTACGACAATTTGGGCAATTGGCATATCAACCAGAAGCAAAAAGAATCAACTCAAAAGCTCTTTCTGGATTAAAATGAAAAATAATTTCGTGAGCGCAAAGTTTCTGTCTTTTTCCAGCATGATCAAACAACCATCACCAAAACTAGCCATAAAGGTTTTACTTGGCCCAAACACAAAAAGAAACACAAAATAACACAATCATAATAGAATTATGATGGTGTGGACGCAACAAAACATAAAGCAAAAAGCAAATATAAATTCATTCATTGGGTTGCCTCCCAATAAGCGCTATTGTTTAACGCCCTTAGCTAGGCATTGATAATTCAATGATGCTCACACAAAAGACAAGAATTGAAGCACAACGAGAGCATCATAAAGCATGTGAAAATCACATCTAAGTCTAACATACTTCCTATGCATAGGCATTTTGTAGGAAAACAGATTGTCAAGACAACCAATGGTTACCATATGCAAGGAAGAAGAAAGAGACAATATCAATCTCAACATAACGAGAGGTAATTTAGTAACATGAAAGTTTCTACCACCATATTTTCCTCTCTCATAACAATTACATGTGGGATTATCATCAACTAATTTCTATCACCACCATATTATCATTCAATTCCAACAATATAGCTATCACATAGGATATTCTTTTCATGATCCACATGCATGCAAAGTTGTCGCTCTTCAAAAATAGTGGGATTATCATCAACTAAAGTCATGACTTCTCCAAACCCACTTTCAATATTATTGCGAATATCATATTCATCATGAGGCTTAAACAAATTTTCAAGATCGTAAGAAAAATCATCACCCCAATCATGATCATTGCAACAAGTAGTGGACATAGCAAAACTAGCATCCCCAAGCTTAGGGTTTTGCATATTTTTAGCATGATTGACACTAATAGGATTTATAGTGAAACCGTTGCAATCATGCTTTTCATTCAAGGATCTCTCGTGAATCACTTCATGAATTTCTTCATCACGATTTTCAGATTTACGCATCTCAAGCAAAACTCCAAAGAGAAAATCAAGTGCACTCAACTCACTAGCAATTGGTTCAACATAATTGGATCTCTTAAAGATATTAACAAGTGGATGAGGATCCATATCAATAGATTTTCAGCAAGCGAAGATGCAAGCATTTTGAAGGCACATAGCACAGAAGCAAAGGAAAGGCAAGCGAAAGAAAGGGCGAACGAAAAAGGCAAATATTTTTGTAATTTTTTGTTTTTAAGAAGTGGGGAAGAGGAGAACGAGAGGCAAAAGAAAAAAAAAGTAAATTCAAGAGATGAGTTTGCGAAGGTTACTTGGATAAGCTTAACTTAGAATAGTCCTCGGTGCGAGAAATTGACACGTTGAAGGGAGACTATTCTTGACTTGATACTCCCCGACAACGGTGCCATAAATTATTGTTGCTACCTCTTGAGCTTGCGTTGGTTTTTGCCTTGAAGAGGAAAGGGTGATGCAGCACAGTAGCAGTAAGTATTTCCCTCAGTTTGAGAACCAAGTTATCAATCTAGTAGGAGTATCAAGACAAGTCTCCAAAGTACCTGCGCAAAAATAGAAAACTTGCACCCAACGCTACAAAGGGGTTGTCAATCCCTTTACGATTGATTGCAAGGTGAGATCTGAAGGCGGAAAGTGCAACAAAGTAAAAGTGTAAGGCTGAAAATATGATGTGAAGTAGACCCGGGGCCATAGTGTTCACTAGAGGCTTCTCTCATGATAGCAAATATTACGGTGGGTGAATGAATTACTGTCGAGCAATTGATAGAACCGCGGAAAGTCATGACGATATCTAAGGCAATGATCATACATATAGGGATCACATCCGAGACAAGTAGACCGATACTTTCTGCATTTACTACTATTACTCCACACATCGACCACTATCCGGCATGCATATAGTGTATTGAGCTCATGACAAACAGAGTAACACCTTAAGCAAGATGACACGATGTAGAGGGATAAATTCATCCAATAGATATAAACCCCATCTTTTTACCCTTGATGGCAACAACACGATGCGTGCCTCGCTACCCCTTCTGTCACTGGGTGAGGTCACCGCATGGTATGAACCCAAAACCAAGCACTTCTCCTATTGCAAGAACTGTAGATCAAGTTGGCCAAACAAAACCCACAACTCGAAGAGAATTACAAGGATATGAAATCATGCATATAAGAGATCAGAAGAAACTCAAATAAGATTCATAGATAATCTGATCATAAATCCACTATTCATGGGATCTCGACAAACACACCGCAAAAGAAGATTACACCGGATAGATCTCCATGAAGATCATGGATAAGTTTGTATTGAATATCCAAGAGAGAGAAGAAGCCATCTAGCTACTAGCTATGGACCCGAAGGTCTATGGTGAACTACTCACGCATCATCGGAGTGGCAATGGTGTTGATGAAGAAGCCCTCCATGTCCGAATCCCCCCTCCAACAGGGCACTAGAACGTGCCCCAGATGGGATCATGCGGAGACAAAAGCTTGCGGCGGAGGAAAAGTATTTTCGTGGCTCCCTCCCGTGGTTTCAGATTTTTTAGGGATTTATAGGCGGAAGAAGTAGGGAAAAGGAGCCATAGGGGGCCCACAAGCCTGCTAGGCGCGCCCCCGAGGCCGTGGCGAGGGGGCTTGTGGCCTCCCCTGGTGCCCTCTGCCTTGGTTCTCAAGCTTCCTGCGTATCTTCTGCTCCGGAAAAAATATTTTCGGAGGTTTTATTCCGTTTGGACTCCGTTTAATACTCTCCTTTGAAAAAGGTCAAAAACATGGAAAAAACAGGAACTCACACTTGGCACTGAGTTAATATGTTAGTCCCCAAAAAGATATAAAATGCATACAAAACATCCAAAGTTTGACAAGATAATAGCATGGAACCATCAAAAATTATTGATACGTTGGAGATGTATTAGTATCTAATACCCTCGTGCTACTAGGAGTACTAGTAAAGTACACATCAATGTCATGTATATCCAATATACTTCTATCTACTTTGCCAGCCTTCTCATCTTCCAAGTATCTAGGGTAGTTCCTCTTTAGTGACTGTTCCCCTCATGACAGAAGCACTTAGTCTCGGGTTTGGGTTCAATCTTCGGTCTCTTCACTAGAGCAACAACTGGTTTGCCGTTTCATGAAGTATCCCTCCTTGCCCATGCCCTTCTTGAAACTAGTGATTTTACTAACCATCAACAATTGATGCTCCTTTTTGATTTCTACTTTCGCGGTGTCAAACATTGCAAATAGCTCAAGGATCATCATATCTATCCCTGATCTGTTAGAGTTCATCACAAAGCTCTAGTAGCTTGGTGGCAGTGACTTTGGAGAACCATCACTATCTCATCTGGAAGATTAACTCCCACTCGATTCAAGCGATTGTAGCACTCAGACAATCTGAGCACATGCTCAACGATTGAGCTTTTCTCCCTTACTTTGTAGACAAAGAATCTTGTCAGAGGTCTCATACCTTTCAACAAGGGCACGAGCACGAAATCCCAATTTCATCTCTTGGAACATCTCACATGTTCCGTGACGTTCAAAACGTCTTTGGCGCCTCAATTCTAAGTCGTTAAGCATTACGCACTGAACTATCACGTAGTCATAAAAAACGTGTATGTCAGATGTTCGCAACATCCAAAAACGACGCTTGAGGTTCAGCACACCGAGCGGTGCATTAAGGACATAAGCCTTTTACGCAGCAATGAGGACAATCCTCAGTTTACGGACCCAGTCCGCATAATTGCTACGATCATCTTTCAACTAAATTTTCTCTAGGAACATATCAAACACAGTAGAGCTACAGCACAAGCTACAACATAATTTGCAAAGACCTTTTGACTATGTTCATGATAATTGAGTTTAGCTAATCATATTACTAATAACTCCCACTCAAATAGACAACCCTCTAGTCAATCAAGTGGCGCATGATCCAAATCCACTAACTCAAGTCCGATCATCACGTGAGTTGTGTATAGTTTCAGTGGTGAACATATCCATGTTGATCATATCAACTATACGATTCATGCTCGACCTTTCAGTCTCTTGTGTTCTGAGGCCATGTATGTACATGCTAGGCTCATCAAGTTTAACCCGAGTGCTCCACATGTGCAACTATTTTGCACCCGTTGTATGTGAACATTGAGTCTATCACACCCGATCATCACGTGGTGTCTCGAAACGACGAATTGTTGCAACGGTGCATAGTTGGGGAGAACACAATTTTATCTTGCAATTTTAGTGAGGGATCACCTTATAATGCTATCCTCGTTCTAAGCAAAATAAGGTGCATAAAAGTATTAACATCACATGCAAATCATAAGTGACATGATATGGCCATGAACTTGTGCTTCTTGATCTCCATCACCAAAGCACCGACATGATCTCTATCGTCACCCGCGCCACACCATGATCTCCATCATTGTGCTGCCATCGAGGTTGTCGCGTGTCGGGACCCCGATCCTAAGCCATAGGAATCCAGCCTGTAACACATCGCATCCCTTTGCGGTCTCACGCACGGTTAACTCCACGGCTGCAACCTTACCTTAGCCGGGACCGTTTGCGTCTTTTGACTCACGTATGCAATAGTGTCGCTAGCATTCCAATGTCAAAGAACCCGGATCGACATGTCTAGTCATAAACCGAAGTGGCAGTACCGCACAAGGACAGGCATACATGACCCAACAAAGCAGGTGTCTGTCATCAGCGAATGTAGACGAGTCGTAGCAAGCTACAAGGACTCCATTACATCGCGTGACATTTCCCCGAAGGGGACAGACACAGCAGTTAAGAAGGACACATGCCGGTCAACCAATGTGCCCGGAGCAGTAGCGAACTACTAAGGCTCGTTGGATCACAAAGGGGCATTTCCTTGTAAGGAGTGCTACTAAAGTTCACGACTAGGTAATCGAACCCCATACATATCAAGTACGACACACGTACGCATGGCATACCGATATGTATAGATACATCGATGGCATCACAACATAACCATAAACATACAAGCTTTATTCAAGAGGCTTGGAAGAGCCACACATATAATATTACACATTAAGGGTCTCACGACCCATAATAGCAGTCATTCAGTTACAAGCCAGTAGAAGAGTTTAAACTGTCTGAGTACAGACAGGGCAACTAGGAGGCACATGGCCTAACTATACTACAGATCCAACGTAGGGCCAGATCGTAGCTGGGACACCAGCTACTCGTCGTCGTCGATGTCTACGAAGAACCCTCCATTAGGGTGATTAGCAACCTCTGCAACATTTATTAAGCAAACATGAGTACGAAGGTACTCAGCAAGACTTTAGGATAACTAACTACTCATGCAAGGTATCAAAAAGGTATTGTGGGGTTTCATGCGGAAAGCTAGCATCTGACTCGTGGCTAGACAACTTGCATTTTTAAATAATTTTGACAACTTGATTTCTCGCATACGAGTCCACTAACACCACAACAATACACTATCGTGGAATCATTCCGTCTCCATTCGGAAATGCCGTCCACGTCACTCACGCTTATCTTGGCAATTTTATGAGTAGCCATTTAAGTTATCTATGAACAACATATGTCTCCAAGTAGTCCATATCCGCGGACGCGGCTATTCGAATAGATCATAACCCTGCAGGGGTGTACTTCGTCACACACGCTCTCGCCACTTATCTCCATGTGCACGTCATGCACCTCGGCAACCTTCGAGCGGAAGCCCAGCGAGGGAGTCAGCCACGACCGTTAACCGCGCTAGTACCTAGTCCAGGTTTATCGCCTATCTGAGAGTAACCCGTACGGAAGTCCGGCCGAGGTTTCCGCCACGGCCTCAAACGATGTGCGCAAGGTTCCCAAGCCCACCATCCGGGTGCCACTTGGTACACCGTGCCACTGCCTACCGCATCACGGCCCACCTCTGAGGTCAGCACCATGCACGGCCTCTAGCATTACTATAAACACCAGAAACTACTTGCAACTCCTGGACCGAGTACTACGCGATTAATAGGCCAAGCGGGGTCATATTTCAGGGCCCAGCATGTGGTAGTATCTAGTCTTGGATTACATACACGGAACTCAGTTCCTAAGGACGGTTCCAATGAAACAACCCGCCATGTACTCCTACACAGCCTTTCACCGGTACCTTTACCAATCAGGTTTAACACACAACCTTTACTTACCGAACACATTCTCACAATTCTGTTCATCTCCCAGATGACAGACCATACACAACTCTATGCATAGCATGCATAGCAGGATAAGGCACATCACAGCTCAGGCAACTACCAGGTATGCTAGGTTGCAAGGTTCGGCTATTTACTGTGACAAGGTTAGGTCATGCAAGGGAAGTGGGTTCAACTAACGTGGCAAAAGCAGTTGTAGCATTTGATCCTAATGCAATAAATAAGTGCAGGAGCAAGAACATGGGAATTATCGGGATGATCAAAAGGGTTGCTTGCCTTGTTGCTCAGAGGAGGAACGATATCCGTCAGACGGATATTCGGTGGAATCCGGGGGTGCGAAGCCTACCGAAATGAATGGCAACATTCAATAACAATGATATGCAATCAAAATGATGCATGAGCATGGCATGAGAATGCAAGGTGATAAGTTATTATAATCAACATGTATTAGATTTAGAGTTGATTTGAATCACATTCTAATATCAATTCAAACGAGGTAGTCTCGGATACCGGTTTAATTGATTCGACCTGATGCTCAGATCAACTTGACGTTAGCATGCATGAGATGTCATGTTAAGGTACTGATTTGTAATTAGGACAGTGTGTGATCTTGGCATTCATAATGAAATTTGAATATTTTCCAAATTCCATTTAATAGTAATTATAAGAATTGAATTATTCCTTATTCTACATGTTAGGGTTCTGTAACTTTTTCAAACATGGTTGAAAAGAGCATATTCAGAATTCTTGAATTTTTCTGATGCTTTTTCATATCTAAATTATTTTCATTGGAGTTACAGATTAATTTCTATGATTTTTACAAGTTTTAGTATTTTCTGGAATTATTTCTATACTGGAAATTCTCTTTATTGCATTAGCCTGACGTCAGCAGGTCAGCCGACCTATTTAGGTCAAACCTGACAGGGGGGACCCACTGGTCAGCCTCTCCGGGATTAATCCCGCGCTGACCAGTCCCTTAACTACGTTGACTTGGCCTTGGGCCCACTGTCAGCGAGTGTTTAAGCCCTAAGCTGCTGGGTTAACTTGGCCACGTCGGCCCCCACCAGAGTATGGCCGGCGGCGACCATGGGCGCGGCGGAGGGCTCGCCGGAGAGAGCTAGACAGCGCATCGGCCGTCGGTTTTGGGCGCAGAAAGGAGCTACGGGTAGCTGGTGCAACGCCGCATCTAGCGGGGGCATCAGGGGGGGCTAGGGTCGCCGGGAGAGGCGCCGGCGACGAGCCGAAGCGGCGGCCGAAGCTCGGCCTCCCGCTGTTGATGGATCTAGGGTACGGGGAGGACAGCTGATGGGCTCATCACACTCCTGGAGGCTCCAGGAGCTCGATCTCTAGCTCGAGCGCGTGGAATAGACACCACAGCGATGGCGACGACATGACCGGCGGCGAGGAGCTCTCGGCCTTGGTGGGGAACGGGGCTACGGTGCACGGAAGAGCGTGGGGCGAGAGGGGAAATGATGATGAGCTCACGGCGGTTCCGATGGTGTTGTTGTAGGGCTCGGGGGTGCGCCGAAGGGAGCGAATCAACGGAAGAGGTCCGGCGGCCGGAGGTTGAAGACGACGGTGCCGTGGGCGTTGCAGGGCTTGGGGTGGCTTTGGCTTCTATAGGGAGGACCAGACCGACGAGGGGAGCTAACGGCGTGCTCAGCAAGAGGATCCTATGGCTAGGGGCACGGGCAGCTCGAGCTTTGCTCGGCTCCAATGGCGGCAGAAGGGGAAGGAGAGATCCGGGAGGAGGGAGAGAGCTGACGCTAGGAATGGATAGAGGAGGCCTCGGGGATGCTTATCCCCGCCGTCTGCGTGGCTCAGGCAAGCAGGAGGTGGCCAGGGGACGTGGCCACGCTCGCCGGCGCGTCGGCACGCAGCTGCTTCTCCTCCTGGCAGGAGGAAGAAGACAACCGTGCCCCTGGTGGGCTGGGCCTCCTCGGGCGCCAGGTAAGGTTTTTCTTCCTCTTATTTCTTTTCTGTTTTGTTCTGTTTTGCTAACTAATGTTTTTCTATTTATTTCAGCTCAAAAATGGGTTGTAAAACTATTTTAAACACACCTGAATATTTGTTATAATATTCCCAACCATTTCCAAAGTTTTCAACAATTTTGAAAAGTTAAAGTTTCTGATTTCAAATTTAAAACTTGAAACCAGTAGCTTTTTGCATTTATTTAAAATGCTTAAAGTGTCAAGAAAATAGTTTTCTCCAATGCTCATTTACTTTCATGATTTATCAGAAAGTTTGAACTTTTCTTGAGGCCATTTTCGGTTCATTTATTTTAACTAGTTTGAGATTTCCTTTGTTTAAAGAAGTGGCTATGGTTTGAGTTTTTCCCTCACCTCTTTCTTTGTTCTTGTTGGAAAATCTTAGATGCAAATGCAAAGAAGACATGAGCACAAGACTAACTTGCTTAAGGGTTAGGGATGTGACATCGCGCTAACTATGCTATTACTACTAAAGCTACTACTAGCGATAAAACAAAGCATCTCCAAGCGCAAAAATAATTAAAGACAACCCTATGGATCCTACCGATTGCCGTAGCATCGACGTGCAAGTCGATATTTAGATTTTACGACATGATCATCTCATACATCCAATATATCATATCATGTCTTTGGGTATATCACATCACATGTATACCCTGCAAAAACAAGTTAGACATCCTCTAATTTGTTGTTGCAAATTTACGTGGCTGCTATGGGTATCTAGTATGATAGCATCTTACTTACGCAAAGCCACAACGGTGATGTGCAAATTGCTATTTAACCTTCTCCAAGGACCGCCTCAATCAAATCTGATTCAGCTAAAGTTGAAGAAACAGACACCCGACTGTCATCTTTATGCAACAAGTTGCATGTTAGTCGATGAAATCGGTCTCTCGTAAGCGTACGAGTAATGTTGGTCCGGGCCGCTTCAATCCAACAATACCGCCGAATCAAGAAAAGACTAAGGAGGGCAGAAAATTGAACATCAACGCCCACAAACTCTTTTGTGTTCTACTCGAGATATCATCTACGCATGAACCTAGCTCATTATGCCAACGTTGGGGAACGTCGCATGGGAAACAATTTTTTTCCTACGCACACGCAATACCTATCCATGTTGATGATCATTTACAAGAGGGGAGAGTGAATCTACATACCCTTGTACATCGCTAAGAGGAAGCATATATAACGCGGTTGATGTAGTGGAACATCTTCGCGATCCAAGTCGCAGCCCGTCCCGCGATCTCATCACGATCCATCCCGCGATCCCATCAGGATCCATCCTGATCTAGTGCCGAACGAACGACACCTCCACGTTCAGCACACGTACAACTCGATGACGATCCCCGCCTTCTTGATCCACCAAGAGGGGAAGAGAGGTACATGAGTTCTCCAGCACGGCGGCGTGGTGGTGGTGGTGAACTAAGCCAGCAGGGCTTCATCTAAGCACCGTCGAACTAGACTAGAGGAGAAACAGATCTAGAGAGAAGTAGAGGGAGCACGTGGCAATTAGGGTTAGCCCTCACCACTAAAATCTCTAGTATATATAGGAGGGAGGGAGGGAGGGGAGGAGGCAGACTCAAACCCTCAAGGTTTGGCCGAAATTGGAGGTGGAGGAGTCCTACTCCAATCCTACTAGCGGTAGGGTTTCTCCTCTCCACTTGGAAACCCTTTCCAACTTTCCACCTTTGGGTTTCTTTCCTTCCCACCTCCAATCCGCCTTTGGCTTTAGTGGAAGTTTCAGAAATCCCACTAAGGGCTGGTACATGTGCTCCCACAGCCCATGAGACCCTTTGGCATCGGTGGGCCCACCTTGTGGACCCCCGGAACCCATTCGTCACTCCCGGAAATGCCCGAAACTTTTCCGGAGTTCAAAACCCACTTTCCTATATATCAATCATTACCTCCGGACCATTCCGGAGGTCATCGTGATGTCCGGGATCTCATCCGGGACTCCGAACAACTTTCAGTTACCAAACAGACATAACTCAATAATACCGAAAAATCACCGAACCTTAAGTGTGCACACCGTGCGGGTTCAAGAACAATGCAGACATGACCCGAGACACTCCCCGGTCAATAACAAATAGTTGTACGTGTATGACCATATTGGCTTCTACATATTCCACGAAGATCTCTATCGGTTGAACCTCTATGTCAAGGATTCAGTTAATCTCGTACGTTGTTCCCTTTGTCCTTCAGTATGTTACTTGCCCGAGATTTGATCGTCGGTATCTCCATACCTAGTTCTATCTCGTTACCAACAAGTCTATTTACTCGTTCCGTAATACAAGATCTCATACCTAACTCCTTAGTCACATTCCTTGCAAGGCTTGTTGTGATGTTGTATTACCGAGTGGGCCCCGAGATACCTCTCCGTCACACGGAGTGACAAATCCGAGTCTTGATCCATGCCAACCCAACAGACACCTTTGGAGAAACCTGTAGAGCACCTTTATAATTACCCAGTAACATTGCGACGTTTGATACACACAAGGTATTCCTCAGATGTCCGGGATTTGCATGATCTCATGGTCGTAGGAACACATACATTGACATGCAGAAAACAATAGCAATAAACTGACACGATCATATGCTACATTTATAGTTTGGGTCTTGTCCATCACATCATTCTCCTAATGATGTGATCCCGTTATCAAGTGACAACACTTGCCTATGGCCAGGAAACCATGACCATCTTTGATCAACTAGCTAGTCAACTAGAGTCTCACTAGGGACAGTCTGTTGTCTATGTATCCACACATGTGTTTGAGTTTCCAATCAATACAATTCTAGCATGGATAATAAACAATTATCATGAACAACGAAATATAATAATAACCAATTTATTGTTGCCTCTAGGGCATATTTCCAAGAGTCTCCCACTTGCACTAGAGTCAATAATCTAGTTCACATCCTCCTCCGAGCTCTTGATAAGATCAAAGTACAACCGCATATTGTAGGTGAGTTAGGCTTCCTGGCACCAGCCTTACCGCCACCCTAGTGATGCACCCCGTCTCCTTGGACTTATCCAACATGGCCACCAATGCATCCACTATAATATTACAGAGTAACAAAGATAGTGGGTCGCCCTTTCTCACCCCTAGACATTCCAAAAAGTGTACCTAGTTCTTTGTTCGTATCATCCACCCTTTGTCCTTCCCTCGCCAATTGCAACATCCAACTTACTCATTTGGGTGGAAACCCTTTTTGTTCATGGTGTCCTCCAAAAAATTCCCACCATACTTTCGAATTCAATTTCGGGATAAACATATTCTTCTTAGAGTTGTGAATCTCATGCAACACTTCATGTATGGCCAGAATTCCATCCAAGATACTTCTTCCATGAATAAAGTCCATTTGAGTTGAATCGATAATGTTGTGGGCGCTTGGATCCCATTGGGTAGAGAAGCTGTAAGGGCATATTTCTACCCTAGTGTTTTTGAAGATTGATGACAATGCGATTGCAGACTAATCGTGTGCACTAAGCCTTTAATGTATTCATCATTTCACGCAAGCCGATTCATGCCCCTTGTTGTATTAATATGAATACGGTTTTCTCTCTTACGTTTCTTTGTCGGTGGACTTGAGTCGTAGGAAAAGCTGTACTGTTAAGAGGGATTCCGTATCGGAAAGGTTTGGGTGGAATCATCATGTACACATTCCTTCGCACCCATTTTCCAACCTCAATGGAGCATCTCACCTTGCCCCTGCCCTGCCTAGAAAGATACAATCAGTTGTACCACGCCCTCGAGAGGTACTACCTCTTATGATCAGTAGTACTATCCTCGATGTGGTAGTACCGCTCTGGGGGCATATGTCCTCTTGCCAGTTCCGCTGGCTAGTGCCGCTGCCCATGGGTCTCGACACTTTTTGTGTCGGACGAAGCGGTTTCTTGAGCGGTAGTACACGGCAGTAGTACCGGCGAGCAAGTGGTAGTACCGCTTGTTACTACCGTGCAAGAACCCAATGGTATTTCTGGACAGGTCCACAACTTGTCCTGAGCAAATATAGGAGGCAGTACTACCTCTTATGATTGGTATTACCACTCCTGGCAGTGGTAGTACCGCTCCAGCAGTACCATCGGCCTCTGCCTACCTATTGACTGCTAGCCTCTGCCCCAGCAATAGTACTACTCCCCTCTGGAGCGATACTACCTCTTATCGGCGGTAGTGCCGCTCCCTGAAGCGGTAGTACCGCTCATGAGCGGGCTAAGTAAATGGGTAAGATTGGATTTGTCCTCCCACTATATAAAGGGGTTCTTTATCCCTAACAAGATTACATTTCCCAACCCTAAGCTCCATTTTTCCCGATCTCTCTGTCTAGCCAACAAAACTTGTTGATACGCTAGGGTTTGCTTGAGAGGGACTCGATCTACACTTTCACCAAGAGAAATTTGATTCCCGCCACTAATCCTTCGCGGATCTTGTTACTCTTGGGTGTTTGAGCACCCTGGACGGTTGTGGTCACCTCGAAGCCATATTCCATTGTGGTGAAGCTTCGTAGTTTCATTGGGATCCTCCAATTCAGTTGTGGAGATTGCCCCAACCTTGTTTGTAAAGGTTCGTTCGCCGCCTTCAAGGGCACCACTAGTGGAATCACGACATCTCGCATTGTATGAGGGCAAGAGGAGAATACGATGGCCTTAGTGGCATCGTGGGGAGAATTATGCCTCCACACCGCTCTAAAGGAGACGTACATCCCCTTAAAGGGAAGGAACTTCGGAAGCACATCCTTGTGTTCATCGGTTCCATTTGTGGTTACTTCTTACCTTTACTTGTATTACCTACTTGCTTATTATTCTTTTTGTTAGCATCATATAGATAGCTCACTTAGTTGCACATCTAGACAACCTATTTGTTGCTAAACTTAATTTGTTAAAGAAAAGCTTAAAATTGTTAGTTGCCTATTCACCCCCTCTAGTCAACCATATTGATCCTTTCAATTGCTATTAGAGCCTCGTCTCTTTACTAAGGGTTTCATCACCAAAAGAGTATGGTTAACGACGGGGAACGGATTGTGGAGTTGCCCGGTCGGGGTGATGAACTCGTCACCCGAGAGGATATAAATGGGGATATGTACACTTTTAGATCCTTAGTGGCTATCAAAGTCAAAAACATGCTCAAAGATTTCCTTGATGGCTTCAAACTTTCTACTAATCCATTCCATGTGGTTAATCCCACGGTTTCGGATTCGGGGACCAACTCCGAAAAGGAGAATACTAGTAGTGATAGAAATAAATTGCCTAAAGGAACGAGTGGGGCAAATACCTTTGCCTCGGTTCCTCCTCCCGTGGTCTATGGAGGACCGATTCACCCACCAGATATTATTAACCTCGGTCCTCCTCCTAAACTTGTTAAGAATGATTTTGCTAATTGGATTTTTTGTATCAAGGCTCATTTGAATTATATCTCAACACAATTTGGAGAATCATTGAGCAAGGGTACTTCCCACATGATCCAAGCAACCTCACGCCAAGAGAAAAGGTCGACAATCAACTCAATCACTCCGCCTTGTTCATCCTTCAAGGAGCAATTCCCATTGAAAATCTTGCTCACTTGAGTCCCGTCACTCCTGCCAAAGATTGTTGGGAGACCATCATTTCCATGTACAAGTGAAGCTCAAGTATTCAATGGTCTAACTATGAAGTGGTCCTTGATGAGGCCAATGAATTTTATATGATTGAGGATGAGGACCCTCGTGAGCTCTACCGAAGAGTAACAACGCTTGCCATTGCTCTTCAAGATCATGGAAGCAAGGTGGATGACAATTGGATCAAGCATAAGTTTCTCAAGGCTATCATGCCCTTCAATAAGTCCGTGTCCTCCTCCATCCGTCAAAGGCTGGACTTTCAATCCTTGTCCTCTAATGATGTGTTGGATGAGTTCAATGCCATGAATATATTCAACAATACCACTCAGAACGCTCTAGCTCGTGTCCAACGGTCAAGAAAAGACTCCACCAATCTTGCTTTGAAGGCCAAGGATGTTTTGGAGGAAGATGAAGAATAAGAAGAGGAAATTTTCTCCGAAGACACCAAATATGCTTATCACGAGCACATGTCCCTTGCGTCAAGGCAATTTTGGGGCAAGAAGAGAAACTCAAGGGCCAACTTATCCAAGAACAACTCAAGTGGGTCCAAGGGAAGCAATGCGTGAGGAATTGCTACAGTTATGGCAATGTGTGTCACTTTGTGGCGGATTTTCCGTATGAGAAGAGGGAAAATAATGGTGGCAAGCTTATTCGCAAAGACAAGGCCAAGCCCTTCCCCAACAAGAACAACTTCTCCATGAAGATGCCACAAAAGGTGTTGGTGGCTCAAGAAGAGCACCTCTTCGATGAGGATGATGACGATGATGCAAGTGGTGAAGTTATCGGAATGGCCACAGTGGCCATTGCATCCTTGTCTCCAAGAAAGGTGTCCCTCTCCAACGCCTCAACGAGAACCGCATTGCCAAGCGACTTATGGACAAGGCATCCAACAAGGTAACCTCCAAAAATCAAAACTAGCAACATCAAAACTACTATTTCCACTAGCCTGTCTCCTATGGATAGCGGAGATGAAAAATAGGAGGTAAATGATGAGGAACATTACTTTGATGGATTCATGAGAAAGGTCAAGGGTAAAACCAATAAGCATTTTTTTGCTCCCTTGGAACAACTAGGAGAGGCTAGTGACCTCATTGAAACTCATGAAGAAACTATCTCTATGTTACAAAGATATAGTCGTGACTATGCTGATGAGATATCAAATCTTTCCATTGCTCTTGAGGAAGAGCAAAGGCTTCGTTTTGCTCTTGAGGAGTCACACAACGTCAACCTTGCTAAATTACAAAAAGATCATGATCATGTTCTTGTTCTTACTCGTGTGCTCCCATTTGAAAAGGTTGCACTTGGGTTGACGATGATATACTCAAGGAAGAGCTTTCCATACTTGACAAGGCTCACAAGGCTTTCATGCTTCTTTAAAAGAGTCTCATGTTCAACTCCAAGTAAAACTCACTAAGGAAATAGCCACATGTTCTCCTTTTGTTTTAATTGACAATTCTCATGCCACTAACCCATGTTGTGAACATCTAAATCTTGTGGAAGAGAATGCCAAATTAAAAGAGAAGCTTGAGAAAGGCCTTGTGACATGCATCCAAGGCGAAAATAACCTTAATGACCTTTTGAGCAATCAAAAGGAAGTGGTTGCAAAGGAAGGACTTGTGTTTGCACCCAAGTCCAACAAGAATTAGAAGATCAAGACCAAGCAACCATCCCCACTTAAAGAAACCTTTGTTAAAGTTGGGGAGGATACTCATGAGAAGAAGAAGGACCAAGTTAAGGGTGGTAATGCCAAGAATGGCAAAACCATCCTCCCCAACATTGCCGGCGACTTTAACCACTCTTATGTTCTATGTCATGCTAGTGATGGGAATGTATTTGCTAAATTTGTTGGTTCTCGTTATGAGTACATTGAATTATTTGGGTTCCTAAGATCCTTGTCCCTCATACGTCTCCAACGTATCTACTTTTCCAAACTCTTTTGCCCTTTCTTTGGACTATAATTTGCATGATTTGAATGGAACTAACCTGGACTGACGCTGTTTTGAGCAGAATTGCCTTGGTGTTATTTTTGTGCAGAAATCAAAGTTCTCCAAACGTCCTGAAAATTTACGGGGAGCAATTTTGGAAAATATCAAAAATATCTGTGCCAAGTTCCACCTCAGGGGGTGGGCCAGTGGGCCACAAGCCCCTGCTCCACCACCACCCCACTGGTGGCGGTGGGCAGGCTTGTGGGGCCCACAGGCACCTGCCGCCCCCAACTCCAGCTCTATAAGTTGTCTTTTGTCCCAGAAAAAATAAAAAGAGAAGTTTTCGTCGCGTTTTCGATACGGAGGCGCCGCAACCAACTGTTCTTCATCTGGAGGGCACATCTGGAGTCCGTCTTGGGCTCTGGAGAGGGGAAATCATCGCCATCATCATCATCAACCTTCTTCCCTCTCCAATTCCATGAAGCTCTTCGTCGTTCGTGAGTAATCTATTTGTAGGATGAGATCTATCATGTAATCGAGTTAGTTTTGATGGGGATTGATCCCTAGTATCCACTTTGTTCTGAGATTTGATGTTGCTACTACTTTGCCATGCTTAATGCTTGTCACTAGGGCCCGAGTGGCATGATTTCAGATCTGAAATTATTATGTTGTCACCAATATATGTGTGTTTTAGATCCGATCTTGCAAGTTGTAGTTACCTACTATGTGTTATGATCCGGCAACCCCGGAGTGACAATAACCAGAACCACTCCCATTGATGATCATAGTTTGAGGAGTTCATGTGTTCACCAAGTGCTAATGCGTTGGTCCGGTTCTTTATTAAAAGGAAAACCTTAATATCCCGTAGTTTCCTTTTGGACCCCGCTTCCACGGGAGGGATGGACAATAGATGTCACGCAAGTTCTTTTCCCTAAGCACGTATGATGACACACGGAATGCATGCCTACATCACATTGACGAACGGGAGCTAGCCACTTGTCTCTCCGTGTTATAGCTGTTGCATGATGAATATCATCCAAACAAATCACCAACCATTGCCTACGAGTTTGTCCTACTGTTGCTACTGATGTTACTTGTCTTGCTCTGCTTCTCCTACTACTACTGTTGCTACTGCTGTTACTTGTTTTTCTCTGCTGCTACTATTGCTACTACTGTCACTTGCTACTGCTGTCACTACAGCTGTTCCTTGCCACTACTATTGCTCGTTACACTGCTGCTACCTGCTACACTGTTGGTTCACCGGCCATTGACGGGAATTGACAACTTCCGTCAACGCGGCAATGAAGGCGCCATCGATACAATCGTTAGGAATAGTCTGCTGTCAACAGATCGTTTCTGACACCGTTGTTATCATATTACTTTGCTGTTACTACTGTGCTTGCAGGTACTAATCTTTCAGGTGTAGTTGAATCCGACAAATTCAGCTGCTAATACTTGAGAGTATACTCTCACCTACTGACGGGCTTATCAACAAATTGGGTCAAATACTCTACCCTAGAAAACTGCTAGGAACTCACGCGCTGGTGGGCCATCAGCAACATTCTTCTAGTTTCATTGCCGTGGAGTGCTTTCAGCATTCTTCTGGTGCCGCTACAGGAGAAGGTTCGTTGTCATAAGCATTCGTCTAGCTAACGCCAGAGATTGCAGGATCAACCCTTTTCTGGAGCCATTGCCATGGAAGTACAACTGACAACAACATTTTTCAGGCGCCGTTGTCGAGGAGGTATTACTATATTCTCTGAGTTACTTGGGATTTATATCTGCTAGTCACTATGAAGAATCTGAAGGATCCGAAGACCAAAGTCTTGCCCTCAACTACGAGGGGAGGTAAGGAATTGCCATCTAGCTCTTCACTTGATTCACCTTCAGTTATGAGTAAGTTTGCGACATCACCTCCTGCTAGAAATGTTGATATGTCACATGTGCTTGATGATGCTTGTGATACTACTACTAGAGATGCTATGCTTGATAATATGCCTGATGATGGTATGCTTGATACTGCTAGAGATGCTATGCTTGATACTATGCCTGATGATGCTGTGCTTGATACTGCTAGAGATGCTATGCTTGATACTGCTTTGCCTGATACTGCTAGAGATGCCATTTTGCCTAATGTTCCACTAGGAGTGTTCCTTGATGCTCATATTGCTAGAGTTACTGCCAATGCTCGTGATGCTTCTGAAATTGCCGATGCTATTGAGATAGAACCTGCTTTTGCTCCTCTTCACTAATGAGGAGAAGATCCGCCACTACTATATCCTTAAGCTGTTTCCTTTCTCTCTAAAGGATGATGCTAAAGCCTGGTTCACCTCTCTTGCTCCTGGATGTGTGCATAGTCCCTAGGAGATGGTCTATTACTTCTGTGAGAAATATTTCCCTGCCCATAAGAACCAAGATGCCTTGCAAGAAATATACAACTTTGCTCAACTCCAAGAAGAGAGTCTTCCACAAGCTTGGGGGAGGCTCATCCAGCTACAAAATGCTTTGCCTGATCACCCTCTTAAGAAGAACGAGATACTTGATATCCTCTATAATGGACTTACCGATGCCTCTAGAGACTACCTAGATAGTTGTGCCGGTTGTGTTTTTAGGGAACGAACTGTAGAACAAGCTGAGACCCTACTGAATAACCTCTTGATCAACGATAATGCTTGGACTATTCCCGAACCACCTCCTAAGCCAACTCCTAATAAAATAGGTATTTTATTCCTCAGTCCCGAAGATATGCAAGAAGCCAAGAAATCTATGCAAGAGAAAGGCATTAGAGCTAAAGATGTCAAAAATCTACCACCTATCGAAGAGATTCATGGTCTCGATAACCCGATACAGGTAGTAGAAGTGAATTCTCCGCGTAGGTTTGATGAGAGTGATATTCCTTTTGATAAACCTGCTAGCCTATGCTTTGATGAATTTGACAACTTTGTTCCCAAACAACAGAGTTTCAATGATTATGTTACCAGACATTTGGAACAAAGTACTCGTATGCTTAGCCATTTAAGTGCTTGTGTAGACAGAAATGTCAATGCTCTGAAGCTTCTGAGTAAACATGCCTCTATGATTACTACTCAGGTAGAACAAGTACTTAAAGCTTAGAATGACCCGCTCAATGAATTAAATGATAACTCTGTCAGAGTCATAACTAGAGGAGGCAAAATGACTCAGGAACCTTTGTATCCTGAAGGTCATCCTAAGAGAATTGATCAAGATTCTCAAGGAATCAATGCTGATACACCTAGTCATCCTAAGGAGAAGAAGAAGGATGATAGAAACCTGCACGCCAGTTCACCAAATACTGTCACACCTGAAGAACCTAATGATATTTGTGCGTCTGATGCAGAAACACAATCAGGTGATGAACATGAACCTGGTGACAATATGGACAGTGATGTTCATAATAATGCTCAACCTAGCCATGATGAGGATGTGGAGATTGAACCTACGGTTAATCCTGATAATCCACAACCTAAGAGATACGACAAAAATGACTTCACTACTAGGAAGCATGGTAAAGAAAGAGAGCCATGGGTTCCGAGACCTATGCCCTTTCCTCCTAAGCCATCCAAGAAAAAGGATGATGAGGATTTTGAGCGCTTCGTTGAGATGATAAGACCCGTCTTTCTGCAGATGCGGTTAACTGACATGCTCAAGATCTCTCCGTATGCCAAGTACATGAAAGATATCGTGACTAATAAACGGAAGATACCAGATCTTGAGATCTCCACCGTGCTTGCCAATTACACTTTTAAAGGTGGAACTCCTGAAACTTGGTGATCCCGGAGTGCCCACTATACCTTGCTCAATTAGAGGAAACTACATAAGAACTTCCTTATGTGACCTTGGAGCCGGTGTTAGTGTTATACCACTCTCTCTTTATCGTAGACTTGAGTTGGATAAGTTGACACCCACTGAAATTTCTGTGCTAATGGCCAACAAATCAACTGCTTTCCCTATCGGCATTTGCGAGGATGTGCCTGTTGTGGTTGCTAATACCACTATCTTAACAGACTTCGTTATCTTGGGTATTCCCGAGGACGATGCCATGGCTATCATCCTCGGAAAACCCTTTTTAAACACTGCATGGGCTGTTATAGATTGCAACAAAGGCAATGTCACTTTCCATGTCAACGGTAATGAGCACACAGTGCACTTTCTGAAGAAACGATATCCAGTACATTGCATCAATGCTATCGAAAAGACTTCATCGATTCTCATTGGGAGCTTTGACTGCCCTATTCCTCGTGTCAAGATGAAGTATGATTTGCTTGTTGGGGAGATTCATATCCCCATTGAGGTGACTTAGTGGCTATTCAAAAATTCTCCGTTCTTTCTTGCGATTCGAGAAGGTTTTGTCATAAGGACTTGATCAACCCCATTGACGTATTTCTTCCGATGACCATGAAACGGATGAATGAGAGAGTCACATACCTCTGTTTTGAGTCTTCATTTTCTGTTGCTTAGAAGAAAAATGATGGAATTAGTTTAGCTTTTCCTGTTTTCTGTTCTAGCGTCCCGGAGAAAAATACCTCGAAAATAAAAGTTCTCCGATGGTCCTGAAAATTTAGTATGATTTTTTCTGGAATTTTTGAAAATTTCTGGGCCCGAGGGCTGGTCAGGGGGCCTGACCAGTGGGCCACAAGCCCCCCCCCCCACCGCCACCTACCCCCTGGTGGCGGGGTGCAAGCCTGTGGGGCCCACAGGCACCCCCTCCACTCATTCCAGCTCCCAGCCTCTTCTTCCACCTCCAGAAAAAAATTGTTTCCCAGCTCAAACCCGTGTTCTTGCTCATTTGGCTATGATTTTCGATCTCCTTGCTCAAAGCACCATTCTCCGAATTGTTTTGGGGAAATTACTCCTTGGTAAGTGACTCCTCCATTGGTCCAATTAGTTTTTGCTCTAGTGCTTTATCCTTCGCGTATTCTTGCTACCTTGGTGACCTGTTCTTGAGCTAGAAATGTTGATTTTAGCTGGTCCCAAGTAGTTTTACCGCGTGATACGGTCTCTAGGCACTATTAGGAGTAGTTGCTACAAGGTGTGGTGGGTCTTTATTCACTTTCCCCTTGAACTTCCAAAATTTCAGCATAAGGAAATTATGTTCAGGAGGAAGTTTCATGGTGGTTCCTCAAGTAAGAAGGGTCCTCGTCTCTCCTTTCAGGAGCCCGAACCTTTTCAACTAAGGGACGCACCGGTGAAACCATGTGAATGGCCTTCCGATGAGTTCATGATCGAAGCAGGCTTCAAGGATAAGTTTGATGCACTTGTTCGCAATGCCGGGTTAGAAGAATTCCTCTCAGATAAATGTGAACAATATGCTATGCTCACTGCCTCTTTCGTGCGTAGATTTAAATTTTTAGTTGGACGTGAATCATCCATACTGTTTGATCTGTACGATAAATCCTATACCGTGGGTCTGGAGGATTTCAATAGGATTTGCAAGATACCTGATGGAGGTAGTGTTAATGATCCTCCTAAGTCTTCGGTCTGAGACTTTGTCTGTAGTATAACTGTTGGAGAAACCAGAGATATCACGCAAGCCACCATAGGAAGCATCCATTTCCCTACCTTGCACTACCTTGCCCTCTTCATAGGTAGGTGCGTTATCGGCAAGGGTGCACATTGTCACCTATGCGCTTCTGACCTTAGTATCCTTAAGAGCGCAGTAACACGTGACATGAGCTTCAATATGGGAGCTATTATAGCAAGGAGGCTGAATAAAAATTCCAGTGAGGGGGATTTCTTTGGTGGAGTTTACGCTACACGTTTAGCATATTTTCTTGGAGTATCCATCCGTCCAGAAGACCCTCCTCTCCGTACAACTTACCTTGACCGTGTCGCTCTAACACGCTACCAGTTACTTGAGAGAGATCATGGATCCCTCCTATACTGCTTTATATTTAACCAGCAACGTGTTTTCCATATTACCCTTCCTCCTCCTACTTTCTTTGACTTTTAGGTTAAACGAAGATACTACATAACCATAGGAGAGGCAGAGGAGTATGAGAGGGAGGCGACTGCTGCTCGACTTCGTGAGGCAGCTATTCACGAAGTGGCTGCAGCACTCCCGTATAACACCCATTATGACTTTGGGTTTCGCTAGGATCATCCATGGGAGTAGACCAAGCTAGGCGAAAAGCCTAAGCTTGGGGGAGTACGTGTTCTCACCGACTTTACATTCATGCTTTTGCTTTCACTTTGTTAGCCGGTGTTTACACTTTGCCACTGTATTATCCATGCTAGTTTCTTTTCGTTTTCTTGTTTTCTTGTTTTGTGTCCTTTTGAGAAAACCCAAAAAGATTTTTCTTTGTTCTCTGCATTTATGTTTTGCGGTCTCAGAAAGAGCTAGCGAGATACCACCTATTCATATTGCTTCATGCTTGCTTGGATTGAAGTGTTGGTATTTGAAACTCAATATTATTTGCTCGTTAGCTGATTATGCCATTGATATTAGTTTACCGTGAGACCTTTGCGTCATTTTCTTATGTGGTTAACTTGTGATCTTGCTGAAATTCTGGTTATGAGTTAGACATAGTTGCAACAACAAGATCATACAGAGTTTGTCAAAGTTTTTCTTTCTCTCTCAGTTTTTCAACTGAGTTGCTTGAGGACAAGCAGGGTTTTAAGCTTGGGGGAGTTGATACGTCTCCAACGTATCTACTTTTCCAAACTCTTTTGCCCTTGTTTTGGACTATAATTTGCATGATTTGAATGGAACTAACCTGGACTGACTGTGTTTTCAGCAAAATTGCCTTGGTGTTATTTTTGTGCAAAAATCAAAGTTCTCCAAATGTCCTGAAAATTTACGGGGAGCAGTTTTGGAAAATATCAAAAATATCTGGGCCAAGTTCCACCTCAGGGGGTGGGCCAGTGGGCCACATGCCCCTGCTCTGCCACCACCCCCCTGGTGGCGATGGGCAGGCTTGTGGGGCCCACACGCACCTGCCGCCCCCAACTCCAGCTCTATAAGTTGTCTTTCGTCCCAGAAAAAATAAAAAGAGAAGTTTTCGTCGCGTTTTCGATACGGAGGTGCCGCCACCACCTGTTCTTCATCTGGAGGGCAGATCTGGAGTCCGTCTTGGGCTCCGGAGAGGGGAAATCGTCGCCATCGTCATCATCAACCTTCTTCCCTCTCCAATTCCATGAAGCTCTTCGTCGTTCGTGAGTAATCTATTCGTAGGCTCGCTGGGTGGTGATGAGTAGGATGAGATCTATCATGTAATCGAGTTAGTTTTGATGGGGAATGATCCCTAGTATCCACTATGTTCTGAGATTTGATTTTGCTACTACTTTGCCATGCTTAATGCTTGTCACTAGGGCACGAGTGCCATGATTTCAGATCTGAAATTATTATGTTGTCACCAATATATGTGTGTTTTAGATCCGATCTTGCAAGTTGTAGTTACCTACTATGTGTTATGATCCGGCAACCCCGGAGTGACAATAACCGGAACCACTCCCGGTGATGATCATAGTTTGAGGAGTTCATGTGTTCACCAAGTGCTAATGCGTTGGTCCGGTTCTTTATTAAAAGGAGAACCTTAATATCCCGTAGTTTCCTTTTGGACCCCGCTGCCTCGGGAGGGATGGACAATAGATGTCATGCAAGTTCTTTTCCCTAAGCACGTATGACGACACACGGAATGCATCCCTACATCACATTGACGAACGGGAGCTAGCCACTTATCTCTCCGTGATATAGTTGTTGCATGATGAATATCATCCAAACAAATCACCGACCCATTGCCTACGAGTTTGTCCTACTGTTGCTACTACTGTTACTTGTCTTCTTCTGCTGCTGCTGCTACTATTGTTGCTACTGCTGTTACTTGTTTTGCTCTGCTGCTACTATTGCTACTACTGTCGCTTGCTACTGTTGCTACTTGCTACTACTGTCACTACCGATGTTCCTTGCCACTACTATTGCTCGTTACACTGCTGCTACCTGCTACACTGTTGGTTCACCGGCAGTTGACGGGAATTGACAACTTCCATCAACGCGACAACGAAGGCGCCATCGATACAATCGTTAGGAATAGTCTGTTGTCAACACGCCATTTTTGACACCGTTGTTATCATATTACTTTGCTGTTACTACTGTGCTTGCAGATACTAATATTTTAGGTGTGGTTGAATCCGACAAATTCAGCTGCTAATACGTGAGAGTATACTCTCACCTCTTGACGGGCTTATCAACAAATTGGGTCAAATACTCTACCCTCGAAAACTGCTGCGAACCCACGCGCTAGTGGGCCATCAACAACATTCTTCCAGTTTCATTGCCGGGGAGTGCTTTCAGCATTCTTCTGGTGCTGCTGCAGGAGAAGGTTCGTTGTCATAAGCATTCGTCTAGCTAACGCCAGAGATTGCAGGATCAACCCTTTTTTGGAGCTATTGCCAGGGAAGTACAGCTGACGTCAGTCACTAACTTGAAAGGAACCATTAAATTGGGTACCTAAATCTGAGAATTAATCTTATGTAGGAGTTTGCTTCCATTGAGTGTCACGATTGCTTGACAATGGAGCAACAAATCCTATGACCACAAGAAAGGACTTGGTGGTGGACGTTCATCCCAACCCATCTCTGGCCACCCAAGTCTCCTTTGGTGATGCTACAACTTCAAAGGTAATGGGCCTTCGCAAGGTGGTAATTTCTCCGGAACTTACCATTGAAAAGGTCATGGTTGTTGAGACCCTTGCATAAAATTTACTTTTCGTTCATAAACTTGCACTCATGTGATTTAGTACGTTCTTTGGTGTTGACTCCGTGGCCCTTTTGTGGAGCAATACTCTTAAAGTGTCCTTTGGTGGGCATGGAGAGAATGGTCTCTATGTGGTTAACTTTTGGGAGTGACCAACTAAGACCGTGCCTTGCCTAATGGCTAAAGTTGACGTTGGATGGCTTTGGCATCGCCGGCTAGCCCATGTCAATATGAGATCTTTGCAAAGTCTCCTCAAAGGGGATCATGTTCTTGGACTAACAAATGTGAGTTTTGCTAGAGATCATGCTTGCACTGCTTGTATTGAAGGAAAGCTACATGAGACAGCTCACCGCCCCACGACTACCATATACTCAAAGAGGACTTTGGAGCTCCTCCACATGGAACTCTTTGGTCCTCCATATTTTGATAGTCTTAGGGGAAGAAAGTATTGCTTGGTAATAGTGGATGATTACTCAATATATAAATGGGTATAGTTCTTCAAGAGGAAGAGTGAGGTCCAACAAACTATCACCGATTTTGCCAATGAAGTTCAACGTCAACATGAGGCACAGATATTGATGATCCGAAGTGGCAATGGAACCGAATTCAAGAGCTACACCTTGAATGAGTTTCTGGGTGATGAGGGAATTAAGCACCAATACTCCGCACCATATACCCCTCAAGAAAATGGTGTAGTAGAAAGGAAGAACCGGACATTGATGGATGCAGCAAGAACCATGATGGCGGAATTGAAATCTCCGTATAACTTTTGGGACGAAGCCATCAACATCGCATGTCATGCATCTAATTGGCTCTACCTCTGCAAAGGCTTGAACAACACTCATTATGAAATTCTTACTCGCAACAAGCCCAACCTCAAGTACTTCTGGATGTTGGGTTGTAAGTGTTTCATTCTCAAGAAAAATGCTCGTATGGCTAAATTTGAACCTAGAGCTCAAGAGTGCATATTGTTGGTCATGCTACAAACTCTCATGCTTACCGTGTCCTCAACAAGTCCAACAGACTCATTGAGGAGACGTGTAACATGGAGTTTGATGAAAATAATGGCTCCCAAGTGGAGAAAAGTGGTCTTTGTGATGTAGGCGATGAAATTACTCCCCAAGCCATAAGAAGAATGGGTGTGGGACACTTCCTACCCGTTGAGGAACCCCTTGTGGCTGAAGGAGAAGGATAATGTTCCACTCTTGTGGAACCATGCATCACCAACGCAAGACCCACACGCTTCCGAAGAACAAAGTGAAGTCCCTCAACCTTGTGTTCAAGATCAAGGACAAGATCAACCTCATTATGGTGGTTCACCAAGTGACGTCCTTGATCAAGCCCGTGACTCCGAGCAAGCTCGGGATCAAGAGCAAGCTCAAGATCAATAGCAAGCTCACAATGCCGGTCAAGGTCACAAAAAGGTTCCTCCTCAACTTTCCATTGAGGAGATTTGAGGAAGACGTGCCACCAAGTATTCTTCCAAGCTTATAAAGAATCAACACGTGTTAAAGAATGTCCACGGCAGCCTAACGAGAGGGGTAACCACTCGCAGACAATTATCAAACTTTAGTGCACATCATGCGTTTTGTCGGTGTTTACTCACAACATAAGCCCATGGGTAGGCTAAAGATGGTGGGAACCGAAGTGGCACCGGAGGGCGCTGGGAACGAGGATGGTACAAGCATGAAACACACGATGTACCCAGGTTCAGGGCTCTCCGTAGAGATAACACCCCTAATCCTGCCGGAGTGTATGATGTATGAATGGGACTACAAAGCGCTCCTGGAGCTGTATTATGGACGAGGAAGAAGGAGCTGCCGGCTCGCGTCTGCCTCTCCTATGTGGTGTGTGTGTGCTGAGTTGACCGACCCTCTGCATGGAGGGTGACCCGAAGGGTTTTATAGACGAACCCACCGACCTACAATATGGATAAAAGGTACAAGAGTGGGGCCCGGCTGGTAGCCTCGCCGGTTGGCCAGGGGGCCCACGGGGTCTTGTCTTGTCGCTTGAGGGGCCCGCCGGCTGCGAGGTCCCATATGGCTGTCGGACCTACCGGCCAGCCAATAAGTCTCTCGCGTAAGGTTGACGCAGGACACGTGTGGTCCGTCCGGCGTCGTCCGGCATCGTCCAGCGAGGATCGTCATGGGCAGGCAGTACGGCCGTCTCCACTGTTCCCACGCCGAGTGCAGTAATGGAGTGGGAGTTTGACGGGCCGACATTGTGTAGGGTGATGGATCGGAGCCGGAGGAGGTCAGTGGCGTGGCCGCCGATGCTTGTGCCTGCAGTGCACCCCGATCATGTACCTTTGCTGACGCGTAGCCACCTTTAACCGTAGGGTCTCGTCATGACCTACGGTCTGATTTGACTTGTGCTTCCTAACCGGCAAGTCGCTTGACTAGTCGGACTAGGCATGGCCGCCTCGCCCCTAGCCAGCGAGCTTAGCCTAGGCAGCCACGGGGAGGTAGCCGTCTCGCCTCTAGCCGACAGCTGCTTCCTGGCCGGCCAGAGAATTGGTTGTCTCGCCCCCAGCCGGCACGTACTTCCTAGCCGGCCAGGGGGACTTGGTCTTTGCAGAATAGTTCTTGATGTTCCTTCTTGGTTGAAGGCAAAGGAGTAGGCTCGATGCCTACCCCAGGGTTATCCCCCCGACAATAGTCCCCGAAGCTGGGGAGGTCCGCCGCCTTGGAGCGGGCGACCTCACCGGCTTAAGTTGTTTGCTGTTGAATTCCTGCCGCCACCTGCGGCAGGGGACGCCGTATCAGAAGCCGACTGGCTTCCAAGCGACGCCTCGCCTTCGTTGTAGGTTGTGAAAATAGCGCCATGTGCCAAGCCCGATGATACGTCCAATTTGCATCATGTTTTCATGTTGATATTTACCGCTTCTTTGGCTGTTATTTCACTTCACGGTACAATTCTTATGCCTTTTCTCTCTTATTTTGCAAGGTTTACATGAAGAGGGAGAATGTCAGCAACTGGAATTCCGGCCTGAAAGTGGAGCAAAGTTGAGATACCTATTCTACGCAAGTCCAAACGCCGTAAAAATCAACGAGGATTTTCTTCTGTATTTATAAAAAATACTGGTCCGAAGAAGTGCCAGAGGGGCGCCAGGGGTTGGCCACAATCCTACACGGCGCGACCACCCCCTCGGCCGCGCCATGAGGGCTTGTGGGCAGCCTGCTGGCCCACTTTCCCCCCTCTTTTGCTATATGAATGGTTTCGTGTGGAAAAAAAATCAGGGAGGAGCTTTTTCGTGGTATCGCCGCCGCCACGAGGCGGAACTAGAGCAGAACCAATCTAGAGCTCCGGCAGGACGATCCTGCTGGGGAAACTTCCCTCCTGGAGGGGGAAATCGTCACCTTCGTCATCACCAACACTGCTCTCATCGGAGGGGACTTGTCACCATCAACATCTTCATCAGCACCATCTCATCTCCAAACCCTATTTCGTCACTTGTAACCAATCTCCATCTCGCGACTCCGATTGGTACTTGTAAGGTTGCAAGTAGTGTTGATTACTCTTTGTAGTTGATGCTAGTTGGATTACTTGATGGAAGAGTTTATGTTCAGATCCTTGATTCTACTCATTACCTCTCTGGTCATTAATATGCTTGTGCTTTGTGAGTAGATACTTTTGTTCCTCAGGACATGGAATAAGTCATGCTAATAGTAGTCATGTGAATTTGGTATTCGTTCGGTAATTTGATATGTTGTATGTTGTTTTAACTCTAGTGGTGTTATGTGAACATCGACTACATAACACTTCACCATTATTTGGGCCTAGGGGAAGGCATTGGGAAGTAGTAAGTAGATGATGGGTTGCTAGAGTGACAGAAACTTAAACCCTAGTTTATGCGTTGATTCGTAAGGGGCTGATTTGGATCCACTAGTTTAATTCTATAGTTAGACTTTGTCTTAATTCTTCTTTCGTAGTTGCGGATGCTTGCGAGAGGGGTTAATCATAAGTGGGATGCTTGTCCAAGTAGGGGCAGTACCCAAGCCCCGGTCTACCCACATATGAAACTATCAAAGTAATGAACGCGAATCATATGAACATGATGAAACTAGCATGACAAAAACTCTCATGTGTCCTCGGGAGCGTTTTCCTCCTATAAGACTTTGTCCAGGCTTGTCCCTTGCTACAAAAGGGATTAGGCCACCTTGCTGCACCGTTGCTAGTTTTGTTACTTGTTGCTCGCTACGAATCATCTCACCACACAATCACCTGTTACCGACAATTTCAGTGCTTGCAGATATTTCCTTGCTGAAAACCACTTGTCAGATCCTTCTGCTACTCGTTGGGTTCGACACTCTTACTTATCGAAAGGACTATGATTGATCCCCTATACTTGTGGGTCATCAAGACTCTTTTCTGGCGCCGTTGCCGGGGAGTGAAGCGCCTTCGGTAAGTGGTACTTGGTAAGGAAACATTCATATAGTGTGCTGAAATTTATTGTCACTTGTCACTATGGATACTAATCCTTTGAGGGGTTTGTTCGGGGTATCTTCACCTCGAACGGAAGCACAAATAGTTGCTCCTCAACCTGCTGCACCTACTGAAAATATTTGCTTTGAATTTCCTTCGGGTATGCTTGAGAAACTGCTGGCTAATCCTTTTACAAGAGATGGAACATCACATCCAGACTTGCATCTAATCTATGTAGATGAAGTTTGTGGTTTATTTAAGCTTGCAGGTTTGCCCGGGGATGAGGTCAAGAAGAGGGTCTTTCCTTTATCTTTGAAGGATAAGGCGTTGACATGGTATAGGCTATGTGATGACTGGATCATGGGACTACAATCGGTTGAAATTGGAATTTCATCAAAAGTTTTATCCTATGCATTTAGTACATCGTGATCAGAATTATATTTACAATTTTTGGCCTCGTGACAGAGAAAGCATCGGTCAAGCTTGGGGGAGGCTTAAATCAATGCTATATTCATGCCCCAACCATGAGCTCTCGAGAGAAATTATCATTCAGAACTTCTATGCTCGGCTTTCTCATGATGATTGCACCATGCTTGACACTTCTTGTACCGGTTCTTTTATGAAGAGAGATATTGGCTTCAAATGGAATTTATTGGAGAGAATTAAACGCAACTCGGAATATTTGGAGATTGAAGAAGGTAAGGAGTCAGGTATGGATTTCACGTTTGATTGCGTTAAATCCTTTGTTGAGACAAATACCTTTAGTGATTTTAGCGCTAAGTATGGACTTGACTCTGAGATAGTAGCTTCATTGTGTGAATCCTTTGCTGCTCATATTGATCTCCCCAAAGAGAAGTGGTTTAAATATCATCCTCCTTTAGAAGTCAATGTAGTTAAACCCACTCCAGTTGAAGAGAAATTCATTGCCTATAATGATCCTATTGTTCCCAGTGCTTACGTTGGGAAACCACCTTTCCCTATTAGGATAAAGCATGATTCTAAAGCTTCAACTGTTATACGTAGAGGCTATATTAGAACACCTACACCCCCTGAGAAAATTGGAGTTGAACCTAGCATTGCTATTATCAAAGATATTCTGTCCGACGATGTTGAGGGACATAATATTCACTTCTGTGAAGATGCTGCTAGAATTGCTAAACCTCACGTTAAAGACAAACATAGGCCTGTTGTTGGCATGCCTATGGTTTCTGTTAAGATAGGAGATCATTGTTATCATGGATTATGTGACGTGGTGCTAGTGTTAGTGCAATACCTCAATCCTTATCTGATGAAATCAAAGATGAGATTGCACCTGTTGAGATAGAGCCCATTGATGTCACTATTCAGCTTGCCAATAGAGATACTATCTGCCCTGTGGGAATTGTTAGAGATATTGAAGTCTTGTGTGGTAAAACGAAGTATCGTGCTGATTTCCTTATTCTTGCTACCGCACAAGATAGCTTTTGTCCCATCATATTTGGTAGACCTTTTCTCAATACTGTCAATGCTCATATTGATTGTGAGAAGCAAACTGTCACTGTTGGCTTTGAAGGTGTGTCACGTGAGTTCAATTTCTCTAAATTTGGTAGACAACCTCATGAAAAGGAGTTTCCTAGTAGGGATGAAACTATTGCCTTAGCCTCTATTGTCGTGCCTCCTACTGATCCCTTAGAGCAATACTTGCTTGAGCATGAAAATGATATGCATATGGATGAAAGGGATGAGATAAATAGAGTTGTCTTAGAACAATATCCTATCCTTAAGAATAACTTGCGTGTTGAACTGCTTAGGGATCCACCCCCACCAAAGGGTGATCCTGTGTTCGAGCTTAAACAATTGCCTAATACTCTTAAGTATGCTTATCTTGATGAAAAAGAGATATATCCTGTTATAATTAGTGCTAGCCTCTCAGAGCATGAAGAAAAGAAGTTACTAAAAACTCTGAGGAAGCACCATGCTGCTATTGGATATACTCTTGATGATCTTAAGGGCATTAGTCCTACTCTATGCCAGCACAAGATTAAAACTGATCCTGATTTCAAACCAGTTGCTGATCATCAAAGGAGATTAGATCCTAAGATGAAAGAAGTAGTGAGAAAAGAAATACCAAAGCTCCTGGAAGCAGGTATCATTTATCCTGTTGCTCATAGTGATTGGGTGAGTCCGGTGCATTGTGTTCCTAAGAAGGGAGGCATTACCGTTGTCCCTAATGATAAGGATGAATTGATCCCACAGAGGATTATTACTGGCTATAGGATGGTGATCGACTTTAGGAAATTGAATAAAGCCACTAGGAAAGATCATTACCCTTTGCCTTTTATCAATCAAATGCTAGAAAGGCTGTCCAAACACACACACTTCTGCTTTCTAGACGGTTATTCTGGTTTCTCCCAAATACCACTTGCACAATCTGATTAGGAGAAAACCACTCTCATCTGCCCTTTCAGTGCCTTTGCTTATAGACGTTTGCCTTTTAGCCTATGTAATGCACCTGCCACCTTTCAAAGATGTATGATGGCTATATTCTATGACTTTTGTGAAAAGATTGTTGAGGTTTTGATGGATGACTTCTCCGTTTACGGGTCTTCCTTTGATGATTGCCTCAGCAACCTTGATCGAGTCTTACAGAGATGTAAAGACACCAATCTTGTCTTAAATTGGGAGAAGTGCCACTTTATGGTTAATGAAGGCATCGTCTTAGGTCATAAAATTTCTGAAAGAGGTATTGAAGTCGATAAGGCTAAGGTTGATGCAATCGAGAAAATGCCATACCCCACAGATATCAAAGGTATAAGAAGTTTCCTTGGTCATGCTGGTTTCTATAGAAGGTTCATTAAATACTTCTTTAAGATTTCGAGGCCTCTTACCAATCTCTTACAAAAGGATATTCCTTTTGTTTTTGACGATGATTGTGAGGAAGGCTTCGAAATACTTAAGAGGGCTTTGATAATTGCACCTATTGTTCAACCACCTGATTGGAACTTACCTTTTGAGATCATGTGTGATTTTAGTGATTATGGTGTTGGTGTTGTTCTAGGGCAAAGAGTCGATAAGAAGTTGAATGTTATTCACTATGCTAGTAAAATTCTAGACAGTGCCGAGAGAAACTATGCTACTACGGAGAAGGAGTTTTTAGCAGTCGTGTTTGCATGTGAGAAGTTCATGTCTTACATAGTTGATTCCAAAGTAACTATTCACACTGATCATGCTGCTATTAAGTACCTCATGGAGAAGAAAGACACTAAACCTAGACTTATCACATGGCTTCTCTTGCTACAAGAATTTGATTTGCACGTTGTCGACAAAAAGGGTGCTGATAACCTAGTAGTAGATAACTTGTCTAGGTTGGAGAACGTTCTTGATGACCCACAACGTATTGATGATAGCTTTCCCGATGAGCAATTGAATTTCATCAATGCTTCAGGTAGTGCACCGTGGTATGCTGATTATGCAAACTATATCGTTGCCAAATATATACCACCTAGTTTCACGTACCAGCAAAAGAAGAAATTCTTCTTTGACTTGAGAGACTACTTTTGGGATGATCCTCACCTTTATAAGGAATGAGTAGATGGTGTTATTAGACGTTGTGTACCTGAACATGAACATGGACATATCCTACAGAAGTGTCATTCCGAGGCCTACGGAGGACACCATGCGGGAGATAGAACTGCACACAAGGTATTGCAATCAGGTTTCTATTGGCCCACTCTCTTCAAGGATGCCCGTAAATTTGTCTTGTCTTGTGACGTAAGTCAAAGAATAGGTAATATTAGCAAATGTCAGGAAATGCCTATGAACTATTCACTTGTTATTGAACCATTTGATGTTTGTGGCTTTGATTATAGACCTTTTCCAAAATCCAATGGGTATACTCACATCTTAGTTGCTGTTGATTACGTCACTAACTGGGTAGAAGCTATCCCCACTAGTAGTGCTGATCACAACACCTGTATCAGGATGCTTAAAGAAGTTATCTTCCCTAGATTTGGAGTCCCTAGATATCTAATTACCGACGGTGGTTCACACTTCATTCATGGTGCTTTCCGGAAAACGCTCGCTAAGTACAATGTCAACCATAGAATTCCGTCTCCCTACCACCCTCACTCCAGTGGTCAAGTAGAGCTAAGTAATAGAGAGATTATACTGATTCTGCAAAAGACTGTCAATAGGTCTAGAAAGAATTGGTCTAAGAAGCTCGATGATGCACTGTGGGCTTATAGAACTTCCTATAAGAATCCCATGGGCATGTCTCCGTACAAAATGGTGTATGGGAAAGCATGTCACTTGACTCTTGAGCTAGAGCATAAAGCTTATTGGGCAATCAAAGAGCTCAACTTTGATTTCAAACTTGCCGGTGAGAAGAGGTTATTTGATATTAGCTCGCTTGATGAATGGAGAACTCAGGCATATGAGAATGCCAAGTTGTTCAAAGAGAAGGTTAAGAGGTGGCATGATAAGAGGATACAAAAGTGTGAGTTCAATGGAGGTGATTATGTCTTGCTATATAACTCTCGTTTAAGATTCTTTGCATGCAAGCTTCTCTCTAAATGGGAAGGTCCCTATGTTGTTGAGGAAGTATATCGTTCCGGTGCTATCAAGATCAACAACACGGAAGGTAATTGTCCGAGAGTGGTAAATGGGGAGAGAATCAAGCATTATATCTCAGGTACTCCCACAAATGTTGAAAGCAATAATATCAATACCATAACTCCGGAAGAATACCTAAGGGATATTTATCAGCCTGTTTCAGACTCCGAAAATGAAGAGGTATGTTATTCGGTAGGAAAACAAAGTCCGAAACTTCTCCAGTAGGAAATTTTCTCCGTTTTGGAATATTTGAAAAAATACAAAAATTGGAAGTAGTCCGGAAAGTGCGCGAGGAGGCGACAAGCCTGCACGGCGCGGGCCCACCCCCTGGCCACGCAGTGAGGGCTTGTGGCCACCTGTGCGCCTCCCGGACTCCGTTTTCGTGCAGGGTACTCCTTCTGGTCTGAAAAAAATCATTATATATACTCCCGTTTGGTCTGACCGCTACATCACGCAGATCTCTTCCGTTTTTCGTTTCGAGCCTGTTTTCTGCCGCAGATTTAGAGCAATATGTCGTCCCAGGAATCTGTGGGGGAGAACAATCTCCGTCTAATCTATGGAGAAGTTCATGCTGATATGAAAAGGATGGAGGTCATGGAGGCTAAGGAAAGGCTACCTAAAGACACCAAGGGCAAAGCTAAGGAGAAGGATGAGGCATGGGACGAAGTGCAATCTGTGCTCAACAAGGAAGAACTTGAAGAAGTGGATTTCCTCCAACCCTACCTCCACATACTGTCTCCATCTTTGACTGAACTCTTGAGGTTTTGTGATACAACTCGTGCTCGCAATACTTGTCTCACTCGTGAAGTTGTTTTGCTGGAAAAACATATCGCAGATCTCCAAGGTGTAAATCAAAGATTAATGGCCCTCTTGGAGTCAAAGATTGCAACAACTCCTCCACCATCACCACCAAAGGAAGACAACTGAGCATTGGTATGGGCAATCCCCTTGGCTTGTGCCAAGCTTGGGGGAGTTGCCCCGATATCGTATCACCATCACATCTTTTGCCTTAACCGTTGTTTTAGTTTTCCTTTTCGGTTTTCTCTTTCTCTAGTAGATTAAAAGTCTTAGTGTTTTAGTCTTGAGTTTTGCTTTGTTTCACCTCCGATGTATTCTTGCTCGTGAGCCATATAATAAAGAGTGTATTAGTTGAAGGGCTTTGCCTCTTGCCATGATCAAAAGAGTGAGAATAGAACAAAAGCATGAAAGATCATGTAATGATCTTATGGGAACTGATGGCTTCACATATAAAAAGAATGAGGATTGAAACTTGTTGAGGGTAGGCAAACATAGACCTTGGTCATTGTTGCAACTAATAGGAAGTGATAAGGAAGGAGAGGTTCACATATAAATATATCATCTCTCACACCATCTATGATTGTGAACACTCACCAAACTATTGCATGCCTAGAAGTAGATGTTGGACAAGGAAGACAACGTAATGAATTGTGTTTGCTTGGCTCCGAACAATGTTATATGATTAGAGATCCCTTAGCATGTGACAATTGCTTCCACCTCACATTAGCCAAACTTCCCGCATTAAGTAGAGATACTACTTGTGCATCCATAAACCTTCAAAACAGTTTTGCCATGTGAGTCCACCATACCTACCTATGGATTGAATAAGATCCCTCAGGTAAGTTGTCATCGGTGCAAGCAATAAAAATTGCGCTCTAATATGTATGATCTATTAGTGTGTGGAAAATAAGCTTTATACGAACCTGTGATGAGGAAGACATAAAAGCGACAGACTGCATAATAAAGTTCTTTATCACAGGAGGCAATATAAAGTGAGGTTCCTCGGCACTAAGAGGACACGCATCCAAACCTCAAAAGCGCATGACAACCTCCGCTTCCCTCTGCGAAGGGACTATCTTGTACCTTTACTTTTTGTCTCTGAAAGAGTCATGGTGATCTTCACCAATTCCCTATTTCGACTTTATCATGGCTAAGGCCATATGCTTGGGAAAGATCTATATTCATATGTAAACTTGGAGGTAGGCATTCATGAATTAACATTGTTGACATTACCCTTGAGGTGAGTAGTTGGGAGGCAAAACTGTAAGCCCCTATCTTTCTCTGTGTCCAGCTGAAACTTTGCTCTCATGAGTACCACGTGAGTTGTAGCAATTGTAGAGAACGAAAGAATGATTGAGTATGTGGATTTGCTTTACAAGCTCTTATTTGAATCTTTCTGAAGTTGTGATAAATTGCAATTGCTTCAATGACTAAAGGCTATCGGTTGTTACTTCTTGGTAAGGTTCTTGATCCATGCTTTACCATGTGAAGGAATTATCACTTTAGCATGAGAGTTTATATGTTGGTTTTGTTCTTCTGATCTTGATCATGATTCATGCATGTTCGTATCTTGTTTTGTCGACACCTCTCTCCCTAAACATGTGGACATCTTTATTGAGATAGGCTTTCGCTTGAGGACAAGCGAGGTCGAAGCTTGGGGGAGTTGATATGTCCATTTTGCATCATGTTTTCATGTCGATATTTATCGCTTCTTTGGCTGTTATTTCACTTCACGGTACAATTCTTATGCCTTTTCTCTCTTATTTTGCAAGGTTTACATGAAGAGGGAGAATGCCGGCAACTGGAATTCTGGCCTGAAAGTGGAGCAAAGTTGAGATACCTATTTTGCGCAACTCCTAACGCCGTCAAAATCAACAAGGATTTTTTCCGGATTTATAAAAAACACTGGGCCGAAGAAGTGCCATAGGGGCGCCACGGGTTGGCCACAAGCCTGCACGGCGCGGCCACCCACAGGTCGCACCATGAGGGCTTGTGGGCAGCCTGCTGGCCCACTTGCCCCCTCTTTTGCTATATGAAGGGTTTCCTCTGAAAAAAATCAGGGAGGAGCTTTTTCATGGTTTCGCCTCTGCCACGAGACGGAACTTGAGCAGAACCAATCTAGAGCTCCGGCAGGACAATCCTGCCGGGGAAACTTCCCTCCCGAAGGGGGACATCGTCGCCATCGTCATCACCAACACTCCTCTCATCGGAGGGGACTCGTCACCATCAACATCTTCATCAACACCATCTCATCTCCAAACCCTAGTTCATCACTTGTAACCAATCTCCGTTTTGCGACTCCGATTGGTACTTGTAAGGTTGCTAGTAGTGTTGATTACTCTTTGTAGTTGATGCTAGTTGGATTACTTGCTGTTAGAGTTTATGTTCAGATCCTTGATGCTACACATTACCTCTCTTGTCATGAATATGGTTATGCTTTGTGAGTAGTTACTTTTGTTCCTGAGGACATGGGATAAGTCATGCTAATAGTAGTCATGTGAATTTGGTATTCGTTCGGTAATTTGATATGTTGTATGTTGTTTTTCCTCTAGTGGTGTTATGTGAACGTCGACTACATAAAACTTCACCATTATTTGGGCCTAGAGGAAGGCATTGGGAAGTAGTAAGTAGATGATGGGTTGCTAGAGTGACAGAAGCTTAAACACTAGTTTATGCGTTGCTTCGTAAGGGGCTGATTTGGATCCACTAGTTTAATGCTATGGTTAGACTTTGTCTTAATTCTTCTTTCGTAGTTGCGGATGCTTGGGAGAGCGGTTAATCATAAGTGGGATGCTTTTCCAAGTAAGGGCAGTACCCAAGCGCCGGTCCACCCCCATATTAAACTGTCAAAGTAATGAACGCGAATCATATGAACATGATGAAACTAGCATGACAGAAATTCCCGTGTGTCCTCGGGAGCGTTTTTCCTCCTATAAGACTTTGTCGAGGCTTGTCCCTTGCTACAAAAGGGATTGGGCCACCTTGCTGCATCGTTGCTACTTTTGTTACTTGTTGCTCGCTACGCATCATCTCACCACACAATCACCTGTTACCGACAATTTCAGTGCCTGTAGATATTTCCTTGCTGAAAACCACTTGTCAGATCCTTCTGCTCCTCGTTGGGTTCGACACTCTTACTTATCGAAAGGACTACGATTGATCCCCTATACTTGTAGGTCATCACCCGGCCTGACGTGATGATGGTTTATTTAGTTGACGGGACTGGGCCTAAGCCCTAGGTCCCGCCACGACGCCCCATCGGCCCTCGTGCAGAGGATCCTTTGCGGATTTACTCCGCGACGGTTGGGTTTCGGGAGTCGCAAAAGCCTCCGCAATATTCGGAGATAATGGGAATGGTACTCACCGGATCCCCTCCCAACGATCCTTCGTGGGGTTTAAATGGGGTGCGGGGGTATCGAGGAGGCTATTCGCCCCCTTCTCGCCCCACACTTGCGCTTCCTCCCTCCCTGAGCCCACAGAGAGTCTCGTCTTATTTTTCGTCTTTGCCGCCGCGCAGACCGTTGCCGTCCCTTCGAGCTCTCGCTGCTCGCCACCATGTCGAGCATCTCTTCCAAGAAGGACCAGCACAACGGTGCCTCGCTCGGCAGCGACATCTGCGCCGAGCACATCGACGCGCTCCGCCATCGCCGAATGCTGCTTCCGGCCTCCCTTGTGACCGTGCGGATCCCCGGAGCTGAGAATGCTTCAAAGCCGCAGGAGGGAGAGGTAGTCATGTTCAATAAACACTTCTATCGAGGCTTCGGGATCCCGGCGAGCACCTTCTTCTGCAACTTCCTCATCTTCTTTATCTTATAGCCGCACCATCTGGTGCCGAACGCCATCCTTCAACTCGCCTCGTTCGTTGTCCTGTGCGAGGGGTTTCTGGGGATCGAGCCCCGCCTCGACCTCTCGCAGAGCTTGTTCTTTTTCAAGCAACAGTCCAAGAAAATGGACAAGGCCGAGGTGGAGAAGCTCGATGGCCCACGTCCGATGATCCCGTGCAGCGCGACACTGGTGCATCACCGGATGAAGCTCGTCTGCCCCCAGATTCTGCTCCAAGACTCCATCGAGCAGTTGCAGACGGGCTTCTTCTACATGGAGAATGCCAGCCCCACCCGCGACGCCATCAACATGCCCCCCATCACCATCGAGCCTCCGACGGTGAAGAAGAACCGGCAAGCCAAGTACCCCCGGCTAGCTCCCGAGGTAGCAGAGATTGGCGTCTATCTCGACAGCCTGAAGGCTCGCAGCCTCGTAGGCCGCGACCTGCTTACCACCATGATGATCCGCAGGATCCTGCCTTTGCAGAGGCGGCCACATCTGATATGTCAGATGAGCGGCCAACATGATCCTTGCCGGCTCTCCACCAAAAATTTCCACCCTGGAGCGGTGGCGAAGAACGTGAACCAGATCTCCTTCGCCAACATGGATGAAGGAGGAGACTGGGAGTGGGGGCTGGTCCCTTACGACAGGAACCATCCTCCTCCAATGGTGAGTGTCCTCATGGATTTGGTATTTTCTTTGGGTTTTGAAACTAATATTTCTTCTCGTTAAGCCGGCTGCCAACTGTTGTTGCCTCAGCTGTTTGGGAAGCTGCAAGAGCTCACCCCGCCGGCTCCAGACGTGGAGACGTCAGACCCCTCAGAGATTGAAGACGAGGGGATGATCGAGCCTCAGGATGCCGTCTCGGAGGAGGCGTTGGAGTCACAAGGCACCGAGCCGTCTGGTGAGCACCTGAGGCCTCCCCTTGTTGACTGGATGGACGATGATGAGACGCCACCTTATTCATATGATGCAGCCTTCGGGGAGGATGACGAAGAGGTGGAGGAATTCACCAGCCCTCCAATGACCCGTGGCCGCCGCCACGCTGGCGAGATGGCCGCGCCTGGGGAGCCGGCCAAGAACAAGGGCAAGGGTGCCACAACCTCCAAGCCGGCCTCCAAACGTGCCACACCTGGACCTCCAGGCGGAGGGCGAGCAGGCGGCGCAAAGAAACGCCAAGCTGGTGCCAGCAGGAAGCAGGTGCCCATCGTGGCGGGGCAAGAATCCTTCGCTATTCTCTTTTAGCTTTGTCGAGTGAGCGTAGGTTCCTCAAATCATGCCTGGCAGGGAGGCAGAAGACGTGGAGGAAGAAACTACCTCCGCCGCCGAACGGGCTGGCTGGGCAGCAACTGAAGCTGCCCAGAAGGCTCTTGATGGTCAATCCGCCCTTTGCTGGGAAGTGGCAGCGAAGAAGATGGCCGCGGGCCAATCTCAGCCCAGCCGGGCTGAGAAGCCCAGGGACAAGCATACGAAGGCTAGACATGACCCCTCCAAGCGAATTCGCGTGGAGGAGCGAGCTAGCGAGGCGGCCCAGAGGCGCACCCAGAGGGCCGAGGCGGCCAAGCCGTCCGAGACGGACGCCTCCACGCCTATGGACCTCGAGGTGATCCTCGACACGCTGGAGGCCGAGGCGGCCGACGCACCGGAGCTTAACCTGGAGGCGCTGGAGGTGACCATGGATGCGCTGGATGCGGCCGATCCTCCCCCTGCTCAGAGACGACGCCGGCTCGGGCTTCGATGGAGCCGGCCACTGATGACCCACAAGTGTAGGGGATCTATCGTAGTCCTTTTGATAAGTAAGAGTGTCGAACCCAACGAGGAGCAGAAGGATCTGACAAGTGGTTTTCAGCAAGGTATTCTCTGCAAGCACTGAAATTATCGATAACAGAAAGTTGTGTGATAAGATGATTCGTAGCAAGTAGCAAGTAACAATAGTAACAATGGTGCAATAAAGTGTCCCAATCCATTTTGTAGCAAGGGACAAGCCTGGACAAACTCTTATATGAGGTAAAGCGCTCCTGAGGACACATGTGAATTTCTGTCAAGCTAGTTTTCATCATGTTCATATGATTCGCGTTCGCTACTTTGATAGTTTGATATGTGGGTGGACCGGTGCTTGGGTGCTGCCCTTACTTGGACAAACCTCCCACTTATGATTAACCCCTCTCGCAAGCATCCACAACTACGAAAGAAGAATTAAGACAAAGTCTAACCATACAATTAAACTAATGGATCCAAATCAGCCCCTTACAAAGCAACGCATAAACTTGGGTTCAAGCTTATGTCACTCTAGCAACCCATCATCTACTTACTACTTCCCAATGCCTTCCTCTAGGCCCAAATAATGGTGAAGTGTTATGTAGTCGATGTTTACATAACACCACTAGAGGAGAGACAACATACAACACATCAAAATATCGAACAAATACCAAATTCACATGACTACTTATAGCAAGACTTATCCCATGTCCTCAGGAACAAAAGTGACTACTCACAAAGCATAATAATATTCATGACCAGAGAGGTTTTGAATAGAATCAAGGATCTGAACATATAATCTTCCACCGAGTAATCCAACTAGCATCAACTACAAAGAGTAATTAACACTACTAGCAACCTAACAAGTACCGATCGGAGTCGCGAGACGGAGCTTGGTTACAAGAGATGAACTAGGGTTTGGAGATGAGCTGGTGCTGATGAAGATGTTAATGGTGATTAGTCCCCTTCGATGAGAGGAGTGTTGGTGATGACGATGGCGACGATTTCCCCCTCCGGGAGGGAAGTTTCCCCGGCAAGACGACCCTGCTGGAGCTCTAGATTGGTTTTGCTCAAGTTCCGCCTCGTGGCGGCGGCGATTCCTCCCGAAAGCCTCCTCTTGATTTTTTCTGGAACGAAACCCTCCTTATAGCAAAAGAGGGGAGCCAGAGGGCCAACAGGGAGCCCACAAGCCCCCTAGGCGCGGCCAAGGGGGTAGGCCGCGCCTAGCAGGCTTGTGGCCTCCTGGTGGCTCCCCTCTAGTACTTCTTCCGCCCGGTATTTTTTATAAATTCCAAAATAATTCCTCGTTGATTTTTACGGCTTTTGGAGTTGCGCAAAATAGGTATCTCAAACTTGCTCCCTTTTCAGGCCAGAATTCCAGCTGCCGGCATTCTCCCTCTTCAGGTAAACCTTGCAAAATAAGAAAGAAAAGGCATAAGTATTGTTCCATGAAGTGTTATAACAGCCCATAAAGCGATAAATATCAACATAAAAGCATGATGCAAAATGGACGTATCAACTCCCCCAAGCTTAGACTTCGCTTGTCCTCAAGCGGAAACTGAGATCAATAAATATGCCCACATGTTTAGAGAGAGAGGTGTCAACAAAACAAGATATGGACATGCAGGCATCATGATCATGATTAGAACAGCAATATCATCATATCGTCTCTTATAAAGTGATAATTCCTTCACAAAGTAAAGTATGGATCAAGAACCTTATTGAGAATTAACAACCAATAGCCTTTAGTCATTGAAGCAATTGCAATTTATCATAACATCGGAAAGAGTCAAATAAGAGCTTGTAAAGAAAATCCACATACTCATTCGTCCTTTTGTCTTCTACAATTGCTACAACTAACATGGTACTTATGAGATCAAAGTTTCAGTCGGACACAGAGAAAGATAGGGGCTTATAGTTTTGCCTCCCAACTATTTACCTCAAGGGTAATGTCAACAATAATAATTCATGAATACTTACTTCCAAGTTGACATATGAATATAGATCTTTCCATAGCATATGACGTTAGCCAAGATAAAGGCGAAATAAGGAATTGGTGTAGATCACCATGACTCTTTCAAGGGAAAAAAAGTAAAGGTACAAGATAGGCCCTTCGCAGAGGGAAGCGGAGGTTGTCATGCGCTTTTGAGTTTTGGATGTGTGTCCTCTTAGTGTGAAGGAACGTCACTTTATATTGCCTCCTGTGATAAAGAACTTTATTATGCAGTCTGTCGCTTTTATGTCTTCCTCATCACAGGTTCGTACAAAGCTTATTATCCACACACTAATAGATCATACATATTTAGGGAGCAATTTTTATTGATTGCACCGATGACAACTTACTTGGGGGATCTTATTCAATCCATAGGTAGGTATGGTGGACTCTCATGGCAAAACTGGGTTGAAGGTTTATGGATGCACAAGTAGTATCTCTACTTGGTGCGGAAGTTTTTGCTGATATGGGGTGGAAGTAAGCGTCACATGCTAAGGGATCTCTAGTCATATAACATTGTTCAGAACCAAGCAAACGTAATTCATTATGTTGTCTTCCTTGTCCAACATCTAGTTCTAAGCATGCAATAGTTTAATGAGTGTTCACAATCATAGACGGTGTCAAAGATGATATATTTATATGTGAACCTCTCTTTCTTTATTACTTCCTATTAATTTTAGCAATGACCAAGGTCTATGTTTGTCCACCCGCAACAAGTTTCAATCAACATTCTTTTTATATGTGAAGCCATCACTTCCCATAAGATCATTACATGATATTTCATGCTTTTGTTCTTTTATCATTCTTTTCTTTAGATCATGGCATGAAGCAAGGCCCTTAACTAAAACACTCTTTATTATGTGACTCACGAACTTGAATACATCGGGGGTGACACAAAGCAAAACTCAAGCCTAAAACACTAAGAACTTTGTTATACTAGAGAAAGACAAAACCAAAAAGGAACGAACTAAGAAAAGGTAAAGGCAAAAGATGTCATGGTGATACGATACCGGGGCAACTCCCCCAAGCTTGGCACAAGCCAAGGTGATTGCCCATACCCGTGCTCAGTTGTCTTCCTTTGGAGGTGATGGTGGTGGAGTTGCTGCAACCTGGGTTTGATCCTCCGTCTTCCAAGGCATAGGTGCTCCATCATGGAAAGATGATCGAGTCTCCGGAATCCTCAAATCTGTAGCCAACCGTATTGATTTAAATCTATACTCATACTCACAGTTTTGGTTCTGCAGGTCATAGATCTGGGCTTGGATGTGATCAATTATGTCATACAGCCTCGAGAGGTGTTTCCCGATATCATTGTTATCGATCTTGTGCTTGTTGGTGAACTCCGTGATCATTATATGGTTGGCGTTGAGTCCGCGTTCCACAATCCCTTGGCACTTGAAAACTTGATGCTCCATTGCTTCGAGCCTCGCCTCCACGCTTCCGGTCTTCTTGGGCCCCTCAACATCACGGATGTTCAGCACCCCCTCACGCATCTCGATAGATTGAGGGTGTTGCAGCACTCCCGCAAGGTAGGGATTGATGACCTTCTCGAAGAACTTGTCCTTCGGAGCTTTCGGGGATGCCATAGCGATCTAGATATGTCTGCACAACACCTCGAAACGAAAACAGAGGAAATTTGCGTGATACGAGGGTCAGACCTTTCGGGAGAATATATAATAATTTTTTCCCGACCAGAAGGAGTACTCCGCAAGAAAACGGAGTTCGGGAGGCACACGAGGTGGTCACAAGCCCCCCAGGCGCGGCCAGGGGGGTGGCCCTTGCCTAGCAGGCTTGTCGCCTCCTCGTGCGCTTTCCGGACTACTTTAATTTTTTCGAATTTTCTAAAAAAATCAAAAAGGTGAAAAAATCCTACTGGAAAAGTTTTGGAGTCGGTTTATTTACCGAATCACATACGTGTGCGTTTTCGGAGTCTGAAACGGGCTGATAAATATCGCTTATGTACTCCTTCGGGGTTATGGTATTGATAATATTGCTTTCAACATTTATGGGAGTACCTGAGATATAATGCTTGATTCTCTGCCCATTTACCACTCTCGGAAAATTACCTTCCGTGTTGTTGATCTTGATGGCACCGGAACGATGTACTTCCTAAACAATGTAAGGAACTTCCCATTTAGAGAGAAGCTTGCGTGCAAAAAATCTTAAACGAGAATTATATAGCAAGACATAATCACCTACATTGAACTCACGTTTTTGTATCCTTTTATCATGCCACCTTTTAACCATTTCTTTGAACAACTTGGCATTTTCATATGCCTGAGCTCTCCATTCATCAAGCGAGCTAATATCAAATAACCTCTTCTCACCAACAAGTTTGAAATCAAAGTTGAGCTCTTTTATTGCCCAATAAGCCTTATGCTCTAGCTCAAGAGGTAAATGACATGCTTTATCGTAAACCATTTTGTACGGAGACATGCCCATGGGATTCTTATAAGCAGTTCTATAAGCCCACAGTGCATGATCGACCTTCTTAGACCAATTCTTTCTAGACCTATTAGCCGTCTTTTGCAGAATTAGTTTAATCTCTCTATTACTTAGCTCTACTTGACCACTGGACCGAGGGTGATAGGGAGATGAAATTCTATGGTTGACATCATACTTATCAAGTGTTTTACGGAAATCACCATGAATAAAATGTGAACCACCATCAGTCATTTGATATCTAGGGAGTCCAAATCTAGGGAAAATAACTTTTTAAGCATCCGGATAGAAGCACTACTAGTTGGGATAGCTTCTACCCACTTAGTAACGTAATCAACAACAACTAGGATATAAATATACCCGTTGGATTTTGGAAAAGGTCCCTGCTACGGCAACAGACAACAATGCGAGAAATTGACACGTTGACGGAGACTGGGCTTGCGTTGGTTTTTCCCTTGAAGAGGAAAGGGTGATGCAGCACAGGAGCAGTAAGTATTTCCCTCAGTTTGAGAACCAAGGTATCGATCCAGAAGGAGGGTATTGTCAAGTCCAGAGTACCTGCGCAAACACAAACAAGCTTGCACCCAACACTTCAAAGGGGTTGTCAATCCCTTCAAGATTGTTTGCAAAGTGAGATCTGAAGGCAGAAAGTGCAACGAAGTAAAAAGTGTAAGGCTGAAAATATCGTGTGGAGTAGACCCTGGAGGCCATAGTTTTCACTAGAGGCTTCTCTCAAAATAGCAAATATCACGGTGGGTGAACAAATTACTGTCGAGCAATTGATAGAACCGCGCAAAGTCATGACGATATCTAAGGCAATGATCATACATATAGGCATCACGTTCGAGACAAGTAGACCGATACTTTATGCATCTACTACTATTACTCCACACATCGACCTCTATCCAGCATGCATCTAGTGTATTGTGTTCATGACGAACAGAGTAACGCCTGAAGCAAGATGACATGATGTAGAGGGATAATCTCAAACCAATGATGAAAACCCCATCTTTTTACCCTTGATGGCAACAACATGATGCGTGCCTCGCTACCCCTTCTGTCACTGGGTGAGGTCACTGCTGGAATTTTGTGTATTTATGGGCCAGCCCAATATGTAATTTCAGAAATTCCTAATAAATCCTAGAGGCCCACGCAGCCCATTTGTGCAAGGCAAGAGGTGGAAATGTTTACTCCCACATTGCTAGTTTAGTGGGAGTTGGACCTCCTTATAAGGGAGGATGTTTCCACACATGTATGAGCTTGAGAACAAGAGAGACATACACTCGCGCTCCTCCTCCGCCGCCCACGTCGCCTCGTCACGACGCGCCGCGGGTTGCGGGAATGAGCCGAGACGAACTAAATTTTTGCCATGCATGACTGGTATATAAAAGGCCACTCGGAGAAGGTGAATGTTTTGCTAGTGGATATTGAAACCGAACGCTGCAGTTTCGCTGTTGTCTGTTCGTTTCGTATCCCGTCGCTCTCTTTGGCTCCCGTCGCTGGCTTCTTGCCTCCTTCTCCTGCGCCTATAAAAGGGAGGTCGCTCCTCGCCAGAAAGCGCATCAGAAGTTCCCACTCACCACTGGTTCTTCTCTCTGTGCTGCTGCTACGTTCTTCCTCATCCCGTCCTGCGGCGTGCACCATTCGTCAGGACAGTAGGCCTCCGAAACTCCGTCTCTTCGAGTCCTGTACGGGAGAAGGGAGATAAGGTTTTTGGGGAGCGCTCAGCGTGACTACTGGCTTCCATCACGGACACCGACGATCTCTTCCCGGACGATGACTACTTCCCCGACGTCGACCACCTCTTCGGTACCATGGCCAATGACAACGCCATCACCAATCCTCCTGCTGCTGCAACTCAGTACGTACTCATGTGCTTCTTCTCTGAATTCCTATCACACCTTTTTGCTATAGTTTCTCTGCTAGATATGTTCCGTTTCTACTCATTACTCCATATGATACCTTGTCTTTGTAGAACGGTTATACATATGCTCTTTTCTCGATCCTACGTGCACATGTCTTTTGTCTTCTCATCTCTATATAGCTTGCCTTCTTTCGTTGTTGTTAAGTTGGTTATGTTTTTCCTAGTTTTTCCTGTAATAAAATCCTATGGTAAATTGTTCATATTTCCAACAGTCACCGCGCGGTATGAACCCAAAACAAAGCACTACTCCCATTGCAAGAATCATAGATCTAGTTGGCCAAACAAAACCAGCAACTCGAAGAGAATTACAAGGATATGAAATCATGCATAAGAGAGATCATAAGAAACTCAAATAATATTCATAGATAATCTGATCATAAATCCACAATTCAGCGGATCTCGACAAACACACCGCAATGTAAGATTACATCGGATAGATCTCCATGAAGTTCATGGAGAACTTTGTATTGAAGATCCAAGAGAGAGAAGAAGCCATCTAGTTACTAGCTATGGACCCGTAGGTCTATGGTGAACTACTCACGCATCATCCGAGAGGTCATGGTGTTGATGAAGAAGCCCTCTGTGTCCAAATCCCCCCTCCATCAGGACACCACAATGTGCCCCAGATGGGATCATGCGGAGACGGAAGCTTGCGGCGAAGGAAAAGTACTTTTGATGATCTCCTGATTTTTTGGGATTTTTAGGGAATATATAGGCGCAACCCCTAGGGCAAAGGGCGTCGAGGGGGCCCATAAGCCTGTGGTCCGCGGCCTCCCCCTAGCCGCGGGGTGAGGGCTTGTGGGGCCCCTGGGGCCCCCCTGCCTTTCCTCTCAAGTCTCATGATCTTCTTCCATTATGGAAAAATTCTTTTCGGGGATTTTATTCCGTTTGGACTCCGTTTCAAAATCTCCTCTGAAAGGGTTCAAAAACATGGAAAAAACAGGAACTGGCACTTGGCACTGAGTTAATAAGTTAGTCCCAAAATATATATAAAAGGCATGCAAAACATCCAAAGTCTGACAAGTTAATAACATGAAACCATCAAAAATTATGGATACGTTGGAGACGTATCAAGCATCCCCAAGCTTAACTCCTGCTCGTCCTCGAGTAGGGAAGTGATGAAGAATGAATTTTTGATGTGGAATGCTACCTACCATAGCTGTCCTTTGCAACTTCTTTCACATGACATGAATGTTCAGATCCGTAAGATTCAAGACAATAGTTTGCTATTGACATGAAAAAAATAATATTTCAAGCAAACTAGCAAAGTAATCATAAACTTTCCAAGTAACAAGGCCAAGGAAAGTTATCCCTACAAAATCATATAGTCTGGATATGCTCCATCATCCTCACACAACTAATGTAAATCATGCACAACCCCGGTATTGTCCACGTAATTGTTTTCTCACTCTTACTTTCTCAAAAATTTTATAACTATCACGCAATACATGAGCGTGAGCCATGGATATAGCACTATAAGTGGAATAGAGTGTGGTGGTGGTTGTGAGACAAAAAGGAGGAGATGGTCACATTGACTCGGCGTATCAAAAGGCTATGGAGATGCCCATTAATAGATATCAATGTGAATGAGTAGGGATTGCCATACAAGAGATGTACTAGAGCTATAAGTATGTGAAAGCTCAAAAGGAAAACTAGTGGGTGTGCATCCAACTTGCTTGCTCACGAAGACCTAGGGCAATTTTGAGGAAGCCCATCATTGGAATATACAAGCCAAGTTATATAATGAAGATTCCCACTAGCATATGGGAGTGACAAAGCAAGAAGCTCTCAATCATGAAGAACATGGTGCTATTATGGAGCACATGTGTGGAAAAAGATAGTAGCATTGTCCCTTCTCTCTTTTTCTCTTTTTTTTCAATTGGGCTCTTAGGCCTCCTTTTTTTGGCTCTTTGTCCTCTCTTTTTTTCCTCACATGGGACAATGCTCCAATAATGATGATCATCACAATTTTATTTACTTACAACTCAAAATGATGATGAATCTATAGGAAATGCCTCCGGCAGTGTACCGGGATGTGCAACGATCTAGCATGGTGTATGGCGTTGAAACATCTCGCTAGCTATCTTACGATCATGCAATGGCAATATGAGAGTGACGCCACAAGTCATGAGACAGAACGGTGGGAGTTGCATGGCAATATATCTCGGAATGGCTATGAAAATGCCATAGTAGGTAGGTATGGTGGCTGTTTTGAGGAAGGCATATGGTTGGTTTGTGCACCGGCGAGAATTGCGCGGCACTAGAGAGGCTAGCAATGGTGGAAGGTGAAAGTGCATCTATACCATGGACTCACATTAGTCATGAAGAACTCACATACTTGTTGCGAAAGTTTTTATTAGTAATCGAAACAAAGTGCTAAACGCATACTCCTAGGGGAAGGGTTGGTAGGTGTTAACCATTGCGCGATCCTGACCTCAACACAAAGGATGACAATCAATAGATCAATTATGCTCCGACTTCCTAACATAGGGGTTCACCATACGTGCATGCTACGGGAATCACTAACTTCAACACAAGTATTTCTAGATTCACAACACCTTACTAACATAACTCTTAATATTACCAAATCCACGTCTCAAAACTAATTGAGAGGAATCAAAACTTCTCTTTCTACTCAATGCACATGAAGGTGGAGCTTTTTGCATCCTCTTTGGGTACCTATCACATTTGGGACTACTTTCATAGCATAGCCAACTACCAAATCACGCACCGCCGCTCTCTAAAAGATATAAGTGAAGCACAAAGAGCAAAAGTATCTAGCTCAAAAGATATAACTGAAGCACTATGAGCATTCTAGCAAAAATCACGATGAGTGCATGTCTCTCTCTCCCAAAAAAAGGTGTGCAGCAAGGATGATTGTGACACAACAAAAAGAAAAGACTCCTAAGATACAAGACGCTCCAAGAAAAACACATATCATGTGGTGAATAAAAATATAGCTCCAAGTAATGTTACCGATGGATTGAAGACGAAAGAGGGGATGCCTTCCCGGGGCATCCCCAAGCTTTGGCTTTTTGGTGTCCTTGTATTTGGCTTGGGATGGCTTGGGCATCTCGAAGCTTGAGCTCTTTCCACTCCTTATCTCTTTGTCCATGAGAACATCACCCAAAACTTGAAAACTTCACAACACAAAACTTAAACAGAAACTCGTGATAACATTAACACAAGAAAACAAACTACCACTTCTTTTGGTACTATAGCAACCTTGAATTCTATCTATATTGGTGTTGGGCTACTGTATTCTCACTTTTCCATGGCTAGTACCCCCCGATACTAACCATAGTTTCATCAAAACAAGCAACCAACTCAACAAAAACAGAATCTGTCAAAAACAGACCTGTCTGTAGCAATCTATATACTTCGTATACTTCTGGTACCTCAAAAAATCTGAAACATTATGATGGCCTGGGAAAAAGGCATATGAACCACAAGCAAAAAGAATAAACTCAAAATCTCTTTCTGAATAAAAATGAAAAATCATCTCGTGAGCGAAAAGTTTCTGTCTTTTTCCAGCAGGATCAAACAACCATTACCAAGGCTAGTCATAAAGGTTTTGCTTCGCTCAAACACAAAAATAAACACAAAAAACACAATAAAAATAGAATTGTGATGGTGTATAGGCAACAAAACAGAAAGAAAAAGATAAATTCATTGGGTTGCATCCCAACAAGCGCTATTGTTTAACGCCCTTAGCTAGGCATAAAAGCGATAGAATCACGGATCGTCGTCTTTGGTGCTCAAACCTTAAGTGGCCCTCATCATGGATTCATAAGGAAATCTTATTTTCTTTCTAGGAAAGTGTTCCATGCCCTTCCTTAAAGGAAATTGAAATCTAATATTCCCTTCCTTCATATCAATGATAGCACCGATAGTCCTTAGGAAAGGTCTACCAAGAATAATAGGGCATGTAGGATTGCAATCAATGTCAAGCACAATGAAATCCACGGGTACATAGTTCCTATTTGCAATAATAAGAACATCATTGATCCTTCCCATGGGTTTCTTAACAGTAGAATCAGCAAGATGCAAATTAAGAGAACACTCTTCAATCTCATTAAAACCCAGAACATCACATAAAGACTTTGGAATCGCAGAAACACTAGCACCCAAATCACACAAAGCATTGCACTCATAGTTTTTGATTTTGATTTTGATGGTAGGTTCCCACTCATCGTGAAACTTTCTAGGGATAGAGACTTCCAATTCAAGTTTCTCTTCAAGAGATTTTATCATAGCTTCGACGATATGATCGGTAAAGGCCTTGTTTTAGCTATAAGCGTGTGGAGAGTTTAACATAGATTGCATAAAAGAAATGCATTCAATGAAGGAGCAACTATAATAATTGAATTCCTTGAAATCCACGGTAGTAATTTCATTACTATTCAAAGTTTTAACATCTTCTACTCCACTTTCAATGCTTTTAGCATCAAGATAGATGGACTCCGAATCATTGGGGCACTTTTCAACCAAAGTGGATTCATATCCAGCCCCATAATCATTAGGTTTGACACAAGAAAACAAAGATTCAATGGGAGTCACACCAAGCACTTTAAGATCTTCGTGCTTCTCATCACGAGAACACGCCTTTTAAGCCATTCATGTCGAGCACAAATTTGGGCAGTTCTTTCTTGGCTCTCAATCATGGAAACACGCATAGCTTTCAAAGTTTCATCGATGTCGATTTTAGGAAGAGCACATCCAATTTTCAAAGCATCAACATCACTAGACATTCTATCAAGGCTCTTAGCCAAATCGCGAATTTTGAGTAGCTTTTCCTCTATGGACGCATTGAAAATCTTGTGAGAGTTGATGAACTCTTTGATATTACTCTCTAGATCAGAGCGTAATCTATTGTAATTTCCATGAGTATTGTTGTAGGAGTTGCCAAAATTATTAGGGGAGTTACTAGGAAAAGGCCTGGGAACATAGTTTTCTCTAAAAGAATTGTTGTTGCCAAAGTTATTCCTACCAACAAAATTAACGTCCAAGCTAGCGTTGGTACTCTCAATCAAATAAGAGAAGGGCATATCATTAGGATCCAAAGGAACACTTCTACTAGCAACCAAATTCATTAACTCGTCCATCTTAGCACTCAACGAGTTAATTTCTTATATAGCGTGTACCTTCTTATTAGTAGGTGACCTTTCAGTGTGCCACTAAGAGTAGTTCATCATGATATTGTCTAGGAGCTTTCTGGCCTAACCTAACGTGATTTCCATGAACGTTCCACCTAAGGCGGAGTCCAAGATATTTCTAGAAGCGAAATTCAAGCTAGCGTAAAATATTTGAATAATCATCCAAAGACTCAAGCCATGAGCGGGACAATTTCTAATCATTAATTTCATTCTCTCCCAAGATTGTGCAACATGTTCATGATCAAGTTCCTTCAAATTTATGATATCATTACGGAGAGAGATAATCTTAGCCGACGGAAAATACTTGGATATATAAGCATCTTTGCACTTATCCCAAGAATCGATACTATTTTTGGGCAAAGAAGAAAACCAAGTTTTTGCGCGATCTCGCAATGAGAAAGGAAAAAAGCTTCAATTGAATCACGTCATTATCTATGTCTCTCTTCTTTTGCATATCGCAAAGCTCAATGACGGTATTGAGATGGTATGCGGCATATTCACTAGGAAGCACGGCGAATAGCTCTTTCATAACAAGATTCAGCAAAGCGGCATTGATTTCGTATGACTCCACACTAGTGGCGGTAGCAATCACAGTACTAATAAAATCATTATTATTAGTATCCGAGAAGTCACAAAGTTTTGTGTTTTCATTCATGGTGACTTCGGCAAGCAAGCAAGCACACAAGCAACCAAAGAGCAAGCGAGAAAAAGGGCGAACGAAAAGGCGAACGAAAAAGGCAAACGAAAAAGGCAAATTCTGAAGTGGGGGAGAGGAAAACGAGAGGCAACTTGCAAACAAAGTAAATCCAAGAGATGAGTTTGCGACACCTACTTGGATGAGTTCTTGACTTGATCTTCCTCCCTGGCAACGGCGCTAGAAATTCTTCTGCTACGGCAACAAACAACATCGCCAGAAATTGACACGTTGACGGAGACTGGGCTTGCGTTGGTTTTTCCCCTGAAGAGGAAAGGGTGATACAGCACAGGAGCAGTAAGTATTTCCCTCAGTTTGAGAACCAAGGTATCGATCCAGAAGGAGGGTCTCGTCAAGTCCAGAGTACCTGCGCAAACACAAACAAGCTTGCACCCAACGCTTCAAAGGGGTTGTCAATCCCTTCAAGATTATTTGCAAAGTGAGATCTGAAGGCAGAAAGTGCAACGAAGTAAAAAGTGTAAGGCTGAAAATGTGGTGTGGAATAGACCCTGGGGGCCATAGTTTTCACTAGAGGCTTCTCTCAAAATAGCAAATATCACGGCGGGTGAACTAATTACTGTCGAGCAATTGATAGAACCGCGCAAAGTAATGACGATATCTAAGGCAATGATCATACATATAGGCATCACGTCCGAGACAAGTAGACCGATACTTTCTGCATCTACTACTATTACTCCACACATCGACCGCTATCCAGCATGCATCTAGTGTAATGAGTTCATGACGAACAGAGTAACGCCTTAAGCAAGATTGCATGATGTAGAGGGATAATCTCAAACCAATGATGAAAACTCCATCTTTTTACCCTTGATGGAAACAACATGATGCGTGCCTCGCTACCCCTTCTGTCACTAGGTGAGGTCACCGCACGGTATGAACCCAAAACCAAGCACTTCTCCCATTGCAAGAATCATAGATCTAGTTGGCCAAACAAAACCCACAACTCGAAGAGAATTACAAGGATATGAAATCATGCATAAGAGAGATCAGAATAAACTCAAATAAGATTCATAGATAATCTGATCATAAATGCACAATTCATAGGATCTTGGGAAACAAACCGCAAAAGAAGATTACATCGGATAGATCTCCATGAAGATCATGGAGAACTTTGTATTGAAGACCCAAGAGAGAGAAGAAGCCATCTAGTTACTAGCTATGGACCCGTAGGTCTATGGTGAACTACTCACGCATCTTCGGAGAGGTCATGGTGTTGATGAAGAAGCCCTCCGTGTCTGAATCCCCCTCCGGCAGGGCACCAGAACGTGCCCCAGATGGGATCTCGCGGAGACAGAAGCTTGGGGCGGCGGAAAAGTACTTTCGATGATCTCCTGATTTTTTTGGGATTTTTAGGGAATATATAGGCGCAACCCCTAGGGCAAAGGGCGTCCAGGGGGCCCACAAGCCTATGGGCCGTCGCCTCCCCCCTGGCCGTGGAGTGAGGGCTTGTGGGGCCCCTGGGGCCCCCCTGCCTTGGCTCTCAAGTCTCCTGATCTTCGTTACGAAAAAATTCTTTTTGGGGATTTTATTCCGTTTGGACTCTGTTTCAAAATCTCCTCTGAAAGGGGTCAAAAACATGGAAAAAACAGGAACTGGCACTTGGCACTGAGTTAATATGTTAGTCCCCAAAAATATATAAAAGGCATGCAAAACATCCAAAGTCTGACAAGATAATAGCATGAAACCATCAAAATTATAGATACGTTGGAGACGTATCAGTCCCATATAATCAAAGCCCCAAACATCAAATGGTTCAATGACAAGTGAATAATTCATAGGCATTTCCTCACGTTTACCGATATTACCTATTCTTTGAGGGTCATCACAAGACAAGACAAACTTACGGGCATCCTTGAAGTGAGTGGGCCAATAGAAACCTGATTGCAATACCTTGTGTGCAGTTCTGTCTCCCGCATGGTGGCCTCCTTAAGCCTCGGAGTGACACTTCTATAGGATATGTCCCTGTTCATGTTCAGGTACACAACGTCTAATAACACCATCTACTCCTACCTTATAAAGGTGAGGATCATCCCAAAAGTAATGTCTCAAATCAAAGAAGAATTTCTTCTTTTGCTGGTAAGTGAAACTAGGTGGTATATATTTGGCAATGATATAATTTGCATAATCATCATACCACGGTGTACTGCGTGAAGTATTGACGACATTCAATTGCTCATCAGGAAATCTATCATCAATAGGTTGTGGGTCATCAAGAACATTCTCCAACCTAGACAAGCTATGAGCTACGTGGTTCTCAGCACCCTTCGTGTCGACACATGCAAATCAAATTCTTGTAGCAAGAGAACTTATCTGATAAGTCTAGGTTTAGCATCTTTCTTTTCCATGAGATACTTAATAGCAGCATGATCAGTGTGAATAGTAACCTTAGAATCAACAATGTAAGATCTAAACTTTTCACATGCAAACACGACTGCTAAAAATTCTTTTTCAGTAGTAGCATAGTTTCTTTGGGCACTGTCTAGAATTTTACTAGCATAATGAATAACATTCAATTTCTTATCAACTCTTTGTCGTAGAACAACACTAACATCATAATCACTAGCATCACACATAATTTCAAAAGGTAAGTTCCAATCATGTGGCTGAAGAGTAGGTGCAGTTATCAAAGCCTTCTTAAGTATTTTAAATGCTTCCTCACAATCATCGTCAAAAACAAAAGGAATATTCTTTTGCAAGAGATTGGTAAGAGGCCTAGAAATCTTAGAAAAGCCTTTAATGAACCATCTATAGAAACCAGCATGACCAAGGAAACTTCTTATACCTTTGATGTCTGTAGGGCATGGCATTTTCTCGATCGCATCAACCTTAGACTTATCGACTTCAATACCTCTTTCAGAAATTTTATGTCCTAAGATGATGCCTTCATTAACCATAAAGTGGCACTTCTCCCAATTCAAGACAAGATTGGTATCTTTACATCTCTGCAAAACTCGGTCAAGGTTGCTGAGGCAATCATCAAAAGAAGACCCGTAAACGAAGAAGTCATCCATGAAAACCTCAACAATCTTTTCACAAAGGTCAGAGAATATAGCCATCATACATCTTTGAAATGTAGTAGGTGCATTACATAAGCCAAAAGGTATACGTCTGTAAGCAAAGGTACCGAAAGGGCAGGTGAAAGTGGTTTTCTCCTGATCAGATTGTGCAACAGGTATTTGGGAGAAACCAGAATAACCATCTAGAAAGCAGAAATGTGTGTGTTTAGACAATCTTTCTAGCATTTGGTCAATAAAAGGCAAAGGGTAATGGTATTTCCTGGTGGTTTTATTCAGTTTCCTAAAATCAATTACCATCCTATAGCCAGTAATAATCCTTTGTGGGATCAATTCATCTTTGTCATTAGGGAAAACGGTAATACCTCCTTTCTTGGGGACGCAATGCACCGGACTTACCCAATCACTAGGAGCAACAGGATAGATAATACCTGTTTCCAGGAGCTTTAGTATTTCTTTTCTTACTAACTCTTACATCTTTAGATTTAATCTCCGTTGATGATCGACAACTGGTTTGGAATCAGGATCGGTTTTAATTTTATGCTGGCATAGAGTGGGACTAGTGCCCTTAAGATCATCAAGAGTATATCCAATAGCAGCATTGTGCTTCCTCAGAGTTTTCAATAATTTCTTTTCTTCATGCTCTGAAAGGCTAGCACTAATAATAACATGATATATCTCTTTTTCATCAAGATAAGCATACTTAAGAGTATCATATAACCATTTAAGCTCAAACACAGGATCACCCTTTGGTGGGGGTGGATCTCCAAGCATCTCAACAGGCAAATTATTCTTAAGGATAGGATGTTGTTCAAAGATAACTCTATTTATCTCATTCCTTTCATCCATATGCATATCATTTTCATGCTCAAGCAAGTATTGCTCTAAAGGATCAGTAGGAGGCACAACAATAGAAGCTAGGGAAATAATTGCATCCTTACTAGACAATTCTTTTTCCTGACGTTGTCTACCAAACTTGGAGAAATTGAATTCATGTGAGACACCTTCAAAGCCAACAGTGATAGTTTGCTTCTCACAGTCAATATGACCATTGACAGTATTGAGGAAAGGTCTGCCAAATATGACGGGACAAAAGCTATCTTTTGTGGTAGCAAGAACGAGAAAATCAGCAGGATACTTAGTTTTACCACACACGACTTCAACATCTCTAACAATTCCCAAAGGGCAGATAGTATCTCTATTGGCAAGATGAATAGTAACATCAATAGGTTCCATCTCGACAGGTGCAATCTCGTCTTTAATTTCATCATATAAAGATTGATGTATTGCATTAACAGTAGCACCCACGACATATAAACCATGATAACAATGATCTCCTATCTTAACAGAAACAATAGGCGTGCCAACAACAGGCCTATGTTTGTCTCTAGCATGAGGTTTAGCAATTCTAGCAGCATCTTCACAGAAGTGAACATCATGGCCATCAACATTATCGGACAGGAGATCTTTGATAATAGAAATGCCAGGTTCAACTCTAATTTGCTCAGGGGGTGTAGGTGTTCTAATGTATCCCCAACGTACCACAGTTGAAGCTTCAGAATGATCCTTTATTCTAACAGGGAAAGGTGGTTTCTCAATGTAAGAACTAGGAATAATAGGATCATTATAAGAAATGACTTTCTCTTCAACTGGATTGGGTTTAACTACATTGACTTCTATGGGAGGATGATATTTAAACCACTGCTCTTTAGGGAGATTAATATGAGCAGCAAATGATTCACATAATGAAGCTACTATCTCAGAGTCAAGTCCATGTTTAGTGCTAAAATCACAAAAAATATTTGTTTCAACGAAGGATTTAACGCAATCGAACTTATGATTCATACCTGACTCCTTACCTTCATCAAACTCCCAATCTTCAGAGTTGCGTTTAATTCTTCCATACCATTTGAAGTCAATATCTCTCTTCATAAAAGAACCGGTACAAGAAGTGTCGAGCATGGTGCGATTATCATGAGAAAGCCGACCATAGAAGTTCTGAATAATAATTTCTCTCGAGAGCTCATGGTTGGGGCATGAATATAACATTGACTTAAGCCTCCCCAAGCTTGAGCGATGGTTTCCCTATCACGAGGCCAAAATTTATAGATATAATTCCGATCACGATGTTGTTGGAATTATGCCCTAGAGGCAATAATAAAAGTATAGTTATTATTATAATTCCTGTATCAAGATAATAGTTTATTATCCATGCTATAATTGTATTGAATGAAGACTCATTTACATGTGTGGATACATAGACAAAACACCGTCCCTAGCATGCCTCTAGTTGGCTAGCCAGTTGATCGATGATAGTCAGTGTCTTCTGATTATGAACAAGGTGTTGTTGCTTGATAACTGGATCACGTCATTGGGAGAATCACGTGATGGACTAGACCCAAACTAATAGACGTAGCATGTTGATCGTGTCATTTTGTTGCTACTGTTTTCTGCGTGTCAAGTATTTATTCCTATGACCATGAGATCATATAACTCACTGACACCGGAGGAATGCTTTGTGTGTATCAAACGTCGCAACGTAACTGGGTGACTATAAAGATGCTCTACAGGTATCTCCGAAGGTGTTAGTTGAGTTAGTATGGATCAAGACTGGGATTTGTCACTCCGTGTGACGGAGAGGTATCTCGGGGCCCACTCGGTAATACAACATCACACACAAGCCTTGCAAGCAATGTAACTTAGTGTAAGTTGCGGGATCTTGTATTGCGGAACGATTAAAGAGACTTGCCAGTAAACGAGATTGAAATAGGTATGCGGATACTGACGATCGAATCTCGGGCAAGTAACATACCGAAGGACAAAGGGAATGACATACGGGATTATACGAATCCTTGGCACTGAGGTTCAAACGATAAGATCTTCGTAGAATATGTAGGATCCAATATGAGCATCCAGGTCCCGCTATTGGATATTGACCGAGGAGTCTCTCGGGTCATGTCTACATAGTTCTCGAACCCACAGGGTCTGCACACTTAAGGTTCGACGTTGTTTTATTCGTATTTGAGTTATATGGTTGGTTACCGAATGTTGTTCGGAGTCCCGGATGAGATCACGGACGTCACGAGGGTTTCCGGAATGGTCCGGAAACAAAGATTGATATATAGGATGACCTCATTTGATTACCGGAAGGTTTTCGGAGTTACCGGGAATGTACCGGGAATGACGAATGGGTTCCGGGAGTTCACCGGGGGGGGGGGGCAACCCACCCCGGGGAAGCCCATAGGCTTTGGGGAGGCACACCAGCCCTTAGTGGGCTGGTGGGACAGCCCCAAGGGGGCCTATGCGCCAAGAGAAGAAAATCAAAGGAAAAGAAAAAAAAGGAGGGAAGAAGTGGGAAGGGAAGGGGACTCCTCCCACCAAACCAAGTCCAACTCGGTTTGGGGGGGAGTCCTCCCCCCCTTGGCTCGGCCGACCCCTTGGGAGTCCCTTGGACCCCAAGGCAAGGTCCCCCTCCCTCCTCCTATATATATGGGGCTTTTAGGGCAGATTTGAGACGACTTTCTCACGGCTGCCCGACCACATACCTCCATAGTTTTTCCTCTAGATCGCGTTTCTGCGGAGCTCGGGCGGAGCCCTGCTGAGACGAGATCATCACCAACCTCCGGAGCGCCGTCACGCTGCCGGAGAACTCTTCTACCTCTCCGTCTCTCTTGCTGGATCAAGAAGGCCGAGATCATCGTCAAGCTGTACGTGTGCTGAACGCGGAGGTGCCGTCCGTTCGGTACTAGATCGTGGGACTGATCGCGGGATTGTTCGCGGGGCGGATCGAGGGACGTGAGGACGTTCCACTACATCAACCACGTTCTCTAACGCTTCTGCTGTACGATCTACAAGGGTACGTAGATCACTCATCCCCTCTCATAGATGGACATCACCATGATAGGTCTTCGTGCGCGTAGGAAAATTTGTGTTTCCCATGCGACGTTCCCCAAGAGATGTACCAAATGCATAGGATAAAACTTTTGATGAAATTCCAATTTCAATCGGTTGTAGTTCCATGATCGAGTATCATCACATAGCCTATACCATGTCAATGCTTTATACCTCAAAGATAAGGGAAGACCTTCTTCTTGAACTCATCCTCGGGCTAACCTGCAAGCTTAAATAAATCACAAACTTCATCTACATAGATTAGATGCAAGTCGGGATGTGATGTTCCATCTCTTGTAAAAGGATTAGCCAACAGTTTCTCTAGCATACCCGAAGGAATTTCATAAAAAATATTTTCAGTAGGTGCAGTAGGTTCAGGAGAAACTCCTTGTGCTTCCGTTCGAGGTGAAGATACCCCGAACAAGCTCCTCAAAGGATTAGTTTCCATAGTGACAAGTGACAATAAATTTCAGCACATTATATAAACGTTTCCTTATCAAATTCCACTTACCAAAGGCGCTTCACTCCCTGGCAATGGCGCCAGAAAAGAGTCTTGATGACCCACAAGTGTAGGGGATCTATCGTAGTCCTTTTGATAAGTAAGAGTGTCGAACCCAACGAGGAGCAGAAGGAACTGCCAACTGGTTTTCAGCAAGGTATTCTCTGCAAGCACTGAAATTATCGCTAACAGATAGTTGTGTGATAAGATAATTCATAGCGAGTAGCAAGTAACAAAAGTAACAAAGGTGTAGCAAGATGGCCCAATCCCTTTTGTAGCAAGGGACGAGCCTGGACGAACTCTTATATGAGGTAAAGCGCTCCCGAGGACACATGGGGATTTCTGTCAAGCTAGTTTTCATCATGTTCATATGATTCGCGTTTGCTACTTTGATAGTTTGATATGTGGGTGGACCGGTGCTTGGGTGCTGCCCTTACTTGGACAAACATCCCACTTATGATTAACCCCTCTCACAAGCATCCGCAACTACGAAAGAATAATTAAGACAGGTCTAACCATAGCATTAAACTAGTGGATCCAAATCAGCCTCTTACGAAGCAGCGCATAAACTAGGGTTTGAGCTTCTGTCACTCTAGCAACCCATCATCTACTTATTACTTCCCAATGCCTTCCTCTAGGCCCAAATAATGGTGAAGTGTTATGTAGTCGACGTTCACATAACACCACCAGAGGAAAGACAACATACAACGCATCAAAATATCGAACGAATACCAAATTCACATGACTACTTATAGCAAGACTTATCCCATGTCCTCAGGAACAAAAGTGACTACTCACGAAGCATAATTATGTTCATGACCAGAGAGGTATTGAATAGCATTAAGGATCTGCACATATAATCTTCCATCGAGTAATCCAACTAGCATCAACTACAAAGAGTAATTAACACTACTAGCAACTTTACAAGTACCAATCGGAGTCGCGAGACAGAGATTGGTTACAAGAGATGACCTAGGGTTTGGAGATGAGATGGTGCTGATGAAGATGTTCATGGAGATGAGTCCCCTCCGATGAGAGGAGTGTTGGTGATGACGATGGCAATGATTTCCCCCTCCGGGAGGGAAGTTTCCCCGGCAGGACGGTCCTGCCGGAGCCCTAGATTGGTTCTGCTCAAGTTCCGTCTCGTGGCGGCGGTGTCTCCTCCCGAAAGCCTCCTCTTGATTTTTTTTGGGACGAAACCCTCCTTATAGAAAAAAGATGAGCGCCGGAGGGGCAACAGGGGCCCACAAGCCACCCAGGCCCGGCCAGGGGGGTAGGCCGGGCCTGGCAGGCTTGTGGCCTCCTGGTGGTTCCCCTCCGGTACTTCTTCCGCCCAGTATTTTTTATAAAATCCAAAATAACTCCTCGTTGATTTTCATGGCTTTTGGAGTTGCGCAGAATAGGTATCTCAAACTTGCTCCCTTTTCAGACCAGAATTCCAGCTGCCGGCATTCTCCCTCTTCATGTAAACCTTATAAAATAAGAGAGAAAAGGCATAAGTATTGTACCGTAAAGTGTAATAACAGCCCATAAAGCGATAAATATCAACATAAAAGCATGATGCAAAATGGACGTATCAATAGCCTCGGACCCACATAAAAACATAAAAGCATGATGCAAACTTGCTCCCTTTTCAGACCAGAAAGAATGGGGTGAAGCCGGTTGACCGGTTGGGCATGGTGTGGAGGCTCCACAACACTGCCGGTAGCTCTTCGATCCAGCAGCCGGCTGACCTGACGAGTGGTGCCACCAGTCTTGGCTTGATGCCGGACAGGATAAGGCCGTTAGCCTTCTCTACTTGGCCTTTGGACTGGGGGTGTGCCACCAATGCCAAATCAAGCCGGATGCCTTCCTTGGACCAGTAGAGTGCCAAAGCATCCTTGGCGAAGTTGGTACCATTGTCGGTGATGATGCTGTGGGGGCTGCCGTATCGGACAGTGATGTCCTTGATGAACCTGACGACCGTGGGGCCATCAAGCTTCTTTATGGGCCTAGCCTCGATCCACTTGGTAAATTTATCAATGGCTACCAAGAGATGAGTTATGCCGCCTCGCGCGGTCTTGAATGGTCCCACCATGTACAACCCCCAAACGTCGAATGGCAGTGACAAGGGGATGGTTTTGAGGGCTGAAGGTGGCATGTGGCTTTGCACGCCAAAGCGTTGGCGGACCTCGCATTTGTTGACCATGTCCATGGCCTCCTCGAGGGCCGTGGGACAATAGAATCCATGGCGGAACGCCTTGGCCACCAGGGTTGTAGAGGCGGCATGATGCCCACACTCCCTGTGGTGAATGTCTCTGAGGATCTCCTGCCCCTTTTCTAATTTGACGCAGCGCTGGAACACGCCAGTCACGCTACGCCGAACCAGCTCGCGATTGATGATGGCGTAGGTTACTGATCAGTGCTGAATCTGCCTTACCTCCACCTCATCTTGAAGAAGCTCGCCATGAAGAAGGAAGGCCAAGATGGTTTGAGCCCACGACGGAGCCGACACAAGGGATGGCTCCGTCTCGACCTGAGTGTCAGGGGCTTCTGCATCCCCCGCACTTGATGAAGTAGTCGTAGGCTCGAGACTCTTTGTCTCCGATGTCGTTGTGGCAGCCGGCTCGCCGTCTACCTCCATGACGTCCACCCACTGGGTGTCGAGACGACATGATTTGAGGCTTGGCGGAGCCGGATTTGTTGTTGTACCCGGCGAAGTAATTGTGGCCGGCGAAGTAGTTGTAGCCGGTGCAACAATTGGAGTCAGCAGAGCCAGTGCAGCCAGCACAAGAGCTATAGCCGGCACAGCTGGCGTAGCCGAGGACGCTTGTACGGAGGGATCAGCCGGCACAGAAATTGACGGTGATTCTGGACACGGCTTGATGGACGGCTTGTGCAGCTGTTTGAGGGAGACGTCGGCTGGAATTGCTTGTCTTGTAGAGCCAATCTTGGCCAATGTATCGGCCGCCTCATTGTCCGCCCTGGGAACATGGTGAAACTCGCAACCCTCGAAAGGGCCGCTGATCTGCTGGATGAGGAAGCGATAGCTCGCCACGTTGGCGTTCCTGGCATCCCATTTGCCAGAGACTTGCTGCACCACGAGGTCCGAGTCGCCGAAGCAAAGGAGCTACCGGATGCAAATCTCCTTGGCAAGCCGGAGGCCGTGGGCGAGCGCTTCGTACTCGACGACGTTGTTGGAGGCGGCGAAGTGAATCTGGAGAGCATACTTGAGCTGGTCTCCTTTCGGAGACGTCAAGACAATGCCGGATCCCAGACCAGTTCGCATCTTCGAGACGTCGAAGTGCCTCGGCCAATGAGTGGAATGTAGAGGCGGCGGCTCAAACTGGGTTTCAGCCCAGTCGACAAGGAAGTCGACCACCACCTGAGACTTGATGGCAGTGCGAGGCTCGTAGCGGATGTCGTGGTCGGCCATGGAGATGGACCACTTGGCAATCCGGCCAGTCGCATCATGGTTGCCCATGATTTCTGAAAGTGGAGCCGTGCTCACCAAAGTGAAGGCATGCTCTTGGAAGTATTGCTTTAACTTCTTTGGGGCAAGGTAAACACCATAACACATTTTCTGGTAGTGGGGGTAGTTTTGCTTGGAGGCGGAAAAGACATCGCTTAGGTAGTAGATAGGGCGTTGCACTAACAGTACCTTTCCCTCCTCCTTCTCTCAACTACCAGCACTACACTAACCACATGAGTGGTCGCTGCAATGTATATGAGAATGGGTTCCCTTTCAGCCGGTGCTGCCAAGATAGGCAGGCTTG